>NC_086320.1:201966644-202275490 GCF_036172605.1 Pelobates fuscus
TCGTGACTGGAGTGTCCTGGCACACCCTCCCATTGTAAGTAATCAAACCATTTTGAACGGTTTGACTTCTTAGTCCTCCATATGATACTCCTTGCTGCAACTACTAATGTTGTAGAAACGGAAGTTCGTAAGAAAGAACTTCTGTTAACTCTCCCATGCGATGCCATGCATTGCAAGGCTTAGCTCAGGAGAGCTAACAGGAGTTCCTGTTTAGGAGCTTTCAGCTCTGGCATTAGTAGTGGAGGAGGGGAGCAGTGCTCAATAGATCCCAGATAAGACGTCAAATCGTTTAAAAATGGATTGACATGATATGTTGTGTGTAAGCCAGAAATAATGGTTGTATATTGAGTGGGTTTGTTGCGCCAGCCATTCTCCCAATATTGACATATTGTGGGTAATATGGAAAAATGTATATATATATATATATATATTTTTTTTTTTTCATGGTTGCCCTTTGAGCCCATAAAATGTTTTCCATATTTGTATCTGTAACCATTTTACATCAATCACTGTTCTTACATATTTTAAAAGCATGACAAGAAATACACACTTTTCCTATGTGTTTATTCCACTGTAATTTCCCACAGATATTATAAATAGTTTTTAAAGGATGCTATTTCTTCTGATATCCTATTTAAATATATAAATTTGGTGTGAAAGATTTTTAAAAATATGGGAAACCCTAAAATAATAATAATAATATAATAATATATAATATATAATATAATAATATATAATATATATATATATATATATATAATATATAATATAATAATATATAATAATAATATAATAATTTCTACACAACTATTGAATCTAAAGAAAAAATGTAGTGTTGGATTTTAATCAGTTTTTGAAAGTTACAGGGTGAATATTGCAAGGAATAAATTAAATTAAACATTTTAAAAATTCTATATTTGAGGACTATAAATGTAATAACCAAATCCAGACATGCTTCATAAAAAGTATATCTTTGTAAAAATTAGACCACCCCCTGGGTATTTAATGAAGAACACTGACACATTTTATTTAACCATTTTATCCCCACCCTCTGCCAAACCTCCTGTTTATTTAACTTTTTTGTGATTTTTACACAAGTTTCATTTTTGTGGTGAATTTGATAAATGATTTGTATTCTGCTACTGTTGCCAGATTTTAGAACCTTTTTGCTCTCCGTTACCTTATTAATATTTGATAGGTAAGAGTCAAATTACAGACATGCCAGTGTTCACACTTGTAATCTTGCTCAAATAATTTACTGGATCATTTTAGCTTTTGGGACACAATTACGATGTATATTGCATACCATACTCCATATACATTCAACAGAATACTATAATGTATGTGTAACTGCTGGACTTCTTGCTTCTTGCTAATGTATTATATCCTGTATCATATGGACATATTTTGTTTTATACAGATAACATGTACACACAAACATATTAGGTACAAGTATAAGAAACACAAGAAAATTCTTTAGAGTAACATATATTTATTATCACACGACAAGTTAACAGTCAGCAGTTCAGTGGTTTTGTGTTTACAGTGTTAGCTTATGTCTTGAAATTATTTGTACAGAATAACTGTTACACATTACATACCACTGTAGAGTTGTAGTGTCATTGTGTTTCAAATAAGTTTACAATCCTAAAATCTAAATGGCATGGTGTTAACCGTGTTATTTTTTTTAACACTACATTAGAGCACTACAAACATTGAATAGAAATACTTTTTAGAGGGGAAACAAACATTTACCTGAAACTTTGATTTACGAAAATGTAGATTTGTCTTAACAAAATTGTTCTCTAAATTTTTCTTTTTTTTAATATGCCCCAACAAATTATTACCGCATTCACATAAAGTTCATTTCACCCAGTAAATATTTCTTGGTAACAGTCATGCATTCTGAATTATTTAACTTGCCGTTAGAGATGTCCCGAACAGTTCGCCAGGAACTGTTCGCCAGCGAACATAGCTTGTTTGCGGTCGCCGCGGCGGGCGAACATATGCGATGTTCGGTCCGCCCCCTATTCGTCATCATTGAGTAAACTTTGACCCTGTACCTCACAGTCAGCAGACACATTCCAGCCAATCAGCAGCAGACCCTCACTCCCAGACCCTCCCACTTCCATGACGAATAGGGGGTGGACCGAACAGCGCATATGTTCGCCCGCCGCGGCGACTGCAAACAAGCTATGTTCGCCGGCGAACAGTTCCTGGCGAACTGTTTGGGACATCTCTACTTGCCGTATTTAAGCCCTTTTTTTTCTGTCCTCATTAAGTGCAGCTCAATGTTTGATTGACCTAGTGCTAACTTAAACTTAAGCCAACATTAAAGTTAAAAATAGTGAAGACTGATAAAAGGTAAAATAGATTTTGCAGCAATAACTAGAATATGGGACACAGAAGAACAAACGTACAAACCTAATTAAGAGAAGAATTGCATTATGTAATGACAAATCTACTTGAAAAATAAATTCAGAAACAATTGGCACTAAACATTCTTGAGAGATTTTCAACTTAAGAATCTATTTTACAATTTTGTACAACATCCTTGGATTCCCCTGAAAAATACAACAAAAAAATAAAAGCAAACATTCACAGTACTTTAAACTAGCATGGCGTTTTTACACATTGGGATGGATTCTGTCACTTCATATAAGCACATAGTTTTCTTAAGTGTTTAACGTTAGAAAGAAAATATTGGAAGTAAAAAAGACTTTTCACAGATCTTAGTGTATCATTTGGAACATTTCCTACCGAGGTAGTGTAAAGACTAACATTGAAATTACAGAGAAGGAAAAAACATTTTATTGTTTTCTTACAAACTCACAAACGCACAAACTCACTTCACATTGTCAGAAAAATATGTGTGTTGGATATTGACGTGAAACAAAATCTTGCCCTATTGATCACAATTTCATTTTACTTAGTTTTACTGGCAAACATGTTTTGCATTTACGTGCTGTGTTCTATTATATTTCAAGACATATCTGTTGTAGTTCAATACACATTTCACATAATTATATGAATATGATAATCACTAAAACAGGAAAACTTGTAATGGAACGTCACATAATGGGTTATATTTCTTACATGGTAGCTTCAGTTACAACAACTTATAATATTGTCTTGAGACTAACCGCTTTTTTGTCACGGATGAAACAATAACTTTTGTCTTTGTTCCTTGTATTTAAGCATAAAATAGAGTATTTAAAATATGAAAAGAATAGAAAATATGGTTTATACTGCAATATACTATTTATATATGCTTTTATATTTGTCTTTATATAAAATTATATAGTGTTTTATTATTAGCAAGGAAGTCAATCTACATCATATTATTTACACTACAAGCGATACACAAGTTCAAAATGTCAAAATGTATTCTCTGTAGAGTATTCATTGTGGAGTAAAATGGCACTATTTTTGAATTTTCAAAAGAGGTATACTATATATTTTTTAAAAGTATATTTCTAATTTGTGCATGAGATAAACTTATCACTGTATAGAACAAATCACATTATCTCACAAATCTAGCCTCACTTGAGCTGCACAGCGCGACACAGTATCACTAGAAATTATTCCAGGATATTTTTCAGTGGATCAACACATAAAATAAATCATTTGTAACATTCAAAAAAGTATACACTAAGAATATTTTGGTTCATAAACTGATGATTTCACTAGTTGTATTCATTAAAAACTGACTGTGTTTTCTCAAAGTCCAAATGTCAAATACTGGTCATACACTAACGTAATAAGCCTCTGCGTAGGCTAACTTTGAATACATATGCTTACTTGCATAACGACTGCCTCTAATAACACTAAAATAATTACAAATAGTATAGGACTTAACTTTAATAGACCTGCTACAACTACTACTTGAGCCTTGTGAAAGCAAAAGTACAATGTTTACTGCCTGCATTGAAATAATTCGTATGACTTCAGATACGATGTTAGTACAACGCACCATTTAAAGCCTCACAGGCCGCATAACTGCACAGTATAACTATTTGTCATAAGCATTTTAACGCGTTAGACATGTTTAAAATCCTGCAAAATATATGCATAATTATATTGTATTGTTGGGCGCTCACTCTGATTTATATGCCTCTGCGTAGGCAACCACATGCTATTATTTTGCACTGTACTCATCATCAAAGTAAAAATAAAAAAAACATTTCAAACAAATGGCAAATACGTGTTCCAAGTTTTTAAATGTCTAAAATTGCACACATGTTATACCCTAAGATTCAGGTAATCAAATAAGTAATGTTATTTGACTATCTGTAAGAAGCACTAATGCAATGTTTCACCTAGGAAGTGGTAATTTTCAAATTAAAGGAAACTTTTTTTCTGTAAATTGTATTAGGCACCAACTTGGACCCATCAGAATACACTTTAGACCTTACCAAAGTCAATTCAAAATGTATTTTTCACTGGCAAAATTTAACAATTGTCTTAGGCACATTATACTGCACCGGAAATCAAGTGCCTACACAAATCAAATGGGACTCAGCTAAGAACAATATGTGAATTACAGGGGATTTAGATTCACATTAGTGGCAACCTGACATCTGTTGAATCTAAGTTGCAAAATATGATAGTTTAATGTAGCATATATAGTTTTTATGTTTTATGTGTGATTATTAAATAAATGAAGTTGGAAAGAAAATCCAGTTAGAGGTGCTACCTATTAAATGTGTACTTGATCCTGGTAATTATCTTTACTTGCAAAACCGATACCAAATGTGCATTTTTTTTTAATGAAAAAAAATGACAAAAATTTAGAATGCACTATCATCTTAAAGAAGAACTAAGCACAATATAGACATGCGATAGAGTAGATATTAACAGTACTTTTGAGAGGTAAATATGAGTAGATAGCATTGCTGCTATATAATTACTGATCGATCCCTTTTAACACAACAAACACTTAGCACAGGTGAACACATAAGTTCATACGGAAAACTCCATTAAATTTGCAGGATGCACCCTTGTCCTTAGTGATTAATACCTAAAAATGCCATCATGCATTGGTCTTTGAGGAAGGGGCTGTTTACCTGAAACATTTGAGGCTTAATTATATTTTGCCACAAAAAAAAGCATTTAAATGTGAGCCCATTTTTTTTTAGTTGCAATATGTGTTTATTTCCACTGAATATAAGGAAGACCTATGTACAAAAAATAATCAGATAAAATAAAAAGTGAATTAAACAGATTTATGAGACTTGAATTACCAAAAAGCAAGTTGTTTAACCCCTTAAGGACCAAACTTCTGGAATAAAAGGGAATTATGACATGTCATGTGTCCTTAAGGGGTTAAGGACTGATTTTCAGCTATATGAGAATGGTTGCCTGGAGATGAATATCTACATCTCTGCGCCAAGACAAGTTTCTTAAGATCGTACATTACTATGATGTATAAAAAAAAGATAACATACTAGATATAAATATTTATTTTAAAGTTCCTTACTCAGCTTCTCTAACATACAAATCCTCATTTGTATTTACGTTTCATCACTTTCAACTATATTTTTAAAATACCATAGACAGAACAGATGATAAAGAATGGGAGACATTTAGGTCGATAGATAATTTATAGTTGTATCCCAGTACCCCCCAACCATATTCTGTAACATCTCTATAATAGCAAAATAAGATTGCTAGAAAACAACACACTAAATATTTTTTAAAAATATGGAATGGAATTTATTTTTCATCTATCAATCATAACTAGAAGCACAATTCTGATGCAGTGTGTTACATTTCAGTTGATATTTACATACACATGTGCTTTTGAGTGAATAATTCTTTTTTTTTTTATTCTTCATTAGCAGACTTCACCAGACACGTATAGGTCGTAGCTTCATCTACCTACATAATATTGG
Source organism: Pelobates fuscus (assembly GCF_036172605.1). NCBI lineage: Eukaryota > Metazoa > Chordata > Amphibia > Anura > Pelobatidae > Pelobates > Pelobates fuscus. The sequence continues at coordinate 201,972,539 of NC_086320.1, forward strand.
CACTTGGATCAATAAAACTATAGTACTGCACCAAATAACAGATTATACTACGTTCACCAAAACACGATGAGCATAATACCTATGTCTGTTTTCCAAAGATACTGTGCAAATTTTCTAGTCAAGAAAGTCTTTTCTGGTATATATTAGATCATACCATCAACCAGTTAATCCAATTATAAAATGTCAATTGTTTTTGTTGTCTTCTTGTTTGTTCACTTCATGTCACTAATATAATTCATCCTGTTTGCTTGCTTTTTAAACAGTCAGCCAGTGGTGTAGCTGGAGAGAAAGCAGAAATTTAGAACATTTAACTTTAGTAATTGTAATAAAGGTATAATTTCGTCATTTGCCACAATGTTTGCGCTATGGCATAAAATACATTTTTGTACGATCCTGCTTAATATGTTGCCATTGATGCACGTTTAAATATTCATAGGTAAGTAGCCTAGAAATTGGTCCTAGGTGATGTTGGCTGTGCCCAAATGCAGACACAAGTGACATATCTCAACTCTATCAAAAGTGTTAATGAGGCACTCCTTGCATTCCAACAAGAGAAGCACTATGCCAAGATCTGATGGCTTGGTGCAGTCCCTGAGAGAAAAACATTCCCGTTTAGCTTTTATTTCTCTGTAGGCTAGAGAAATAATCATTTATACAAAAATGAAAGAAACACTATAGGCACCCGGACCACTTCATTTCATTGAAGTGATCTGGGTACAGTGTCCCAGACCCACTTAGTCCTGCAGTATAAGTCATTGCAGCTTCTGACAAACTTCAATAATTACATTGCAGGACTAAGACTACCTCTAGTGGTTGTCAATCAAACAGCCACTAGAAGCATTTCCTGGTGCCTACCAACTTATGGTCGCTTAGCTGACGCTTGACATGAGGACATCCAGCATCAGTAAAGTCCCCACTGGAAAGCATTGAAGCATAGCTGCCGGCAAAGGGGGTGGGGCTGTGGGGGGGATTGGGGAAGGAAAGGTGGACCAGAAGTCTCTATAGTGTAAGGAATACAATTTTGCATTCCTTACGCTATGGGATCCCTTTAAGATTTTATGGGAAATCCACATTAATTTTTTCTTCCGCTTTTTAAAAGTCAAACTGAAAATAGCATGCAAGGATTTTTAAATTTATTTATTTCTGTATCAGCAGCCGTAACAGCAACAGACACTAAAACAGATTGAACAAAACATTATTTTCCTGCCTCATTTATTGCAATAATATATTTACACTGTTACCAACTAAATATTTGTCAATTGCTAATTAAATAAAATTAGGTTAATCCATTTTTAAAATGTCTGTTATTCCTTCCTTTTGTAATTGCAAGTATAACCTAAAACACGGATAAATATAAATCCACAATCACCATATTTGATTTAAGTAAGCACCACTGAATGTCACAATAAATATTTTTGAAAAATTTAACTAAAATACTGCATATTATGTTTCTAGGGCAGTGCAAAAATAATTCATAAATATGTTTCATGACAACGATGAATTTGGAAACCTAGTTTTGCAACTCGTACTCGGTCAAACCACCTTTCCAGTAAGTGTTCTTGGGCAAGATACCTAACGGTATATATCTGCCTACCTCAAATCCTTTTAGATTTCTATAATTGTAAAGCATTGCAGTACAAGTTGGCCCTATATAAATGATAATATAATATAAATAACTTAGTGCTCTGACACTTCTATGTATATAGAGTTTAAAGAACAATATTATAGTATAACATTATTTTACATATCCAAATACAAACACATACAATTGTTTACTCTCTGTAGTGCACATTTGTTAAGTATGATATCCAAAGAAGCTTTCTGTGTGTGAAATTATTTAAGCTGTTGAACATGGCATTAAATTGAGGGCAATAATAGGGTGAGTCTGCTGATTAGATGTGTGGCCGGCAGTAGAATGCTTTCTTAATTGCACAGCTAAACCTATCATTAGTATGCTTCATTGGCTCATTAGAGGCTTAAATGTGAATGCAAATATCACAGTAGTGACAAATTACAATTGTGAAAACTCTGTTATCTGGAAAAAAATGTGAACCAACCTGAAATAAATTACTTCACATATTACCAGTGCAACAATATAAACATGTGCATTTTTTGTGGCCATTCAATTTTAGCAGAATGGAAACCTATACACGTCTACTAGATATCTTTATCAAAGTTAAAGGAACACTCTGGAAACCATTGGAAGTTGTTATGGTGCCATGGGAACCACTAGCACTTTCATAACTTAAAGGGTTTCACTGTTCTTGAACAGTGTAACCCCAACGGCTGCTTGCCTGCAGTTTCTCGAGGTGTCATCCGGCTTCTTAAATTGAGTTTCAGGAAGCACAGAGGGCTGCCAGGCAGTGGGTGTTGCTTATTGGATAGAGTAGTCAGCTGGCGCTCTAAGCCAATCAGTAACTCCCCATTCATAAAAAGGTATGTTTCTTGAATGGTTTAACCCCTTAAGGTAAGAAAGTGCCTGGGAGCCTCCAGACACCATAACATTTTAATTTAGATTAAATTGCTATCGTAACCAGAGTGTTCCTTAAAAGGAACTTTATAGTCATTTAGATCTCTTCCTCTCAATGAAGTGATCTGGGTGCCATTCCCCTTTCTTATTAACCCTGCAACTGATGTTTTCATCACGGGGTTAGCAGGTTTCTAGTGGCTGTATTCCTGACAGCCACTAAAGCCGGTTCTGCAGCTATAGTTGGGTTATAGATCAAATTACTCTAATAGAGAGCATTTGATTGGCACAGAGTAGCATTTTGCCGTGGATATGCACTAGGCTCCCAATGCTTCCCTGTGAGGAAGCATTTGATTGGCTGAAATCATTAGTCTTGATGATTTCACCCAGGGAAGTGGAGTGGTATCACTGAGATCAGCGCATTGCTGGATGTAAGATTAGTAAATCTTACCTTTTTAACCTTTGCAGGTGAGGGTGACACCTACAACAATTAGGAATACTTATTTCCATATTTGCATTCCTGGTGTTACTTTCACATTTTTAACAATTATTTAATTTCAAATTGATCCAAATACACGGGCTAATGACACCACTGGAGGTACAGCTCTGGCAGCAATGATCCTTAGCACTGTATGTGTATCGTTTCAAACTAAAACACTGTATATACAGACTCCAAGCATTTCAAAACACTGAAGCAGGCATGCTTCTTGGAATAAACCTTTATACAAGTGACTTGTGGTTTTCGGGCAAAGAAATGCATGCCACCGGGCTGATTATCGTTCCTTGATTACATATGATTGTTAGTGAGTCATTATGGACTAAGATTTGTTCTGCAAGTTACATGAAAGTAAAAGTTTATAGTCTTTAATTCTGGTAGTGAAGGGGTTAAGTTGGAGGGTTTTCTGTTAGTGTACAACAATATGACAGCTCGGATTTCATGTAAGATTGAAGCCCAGAACTAGAAGAATCTGGTGTGGTTAAAACACTATAAAGTGATAATTCTAAAACTTAACTTTTAATAGAGTGAGTTAAAACATCCCACAAGTGGATCTATAAATCTAATCCAAGTATAGAATGCTCTAAAATAACAGGAAGTGAAGAGTAGAGTTGAAAATAAGAAATACTTATCAGGAATGCTGCAGAGTGAAACGTGCATCGAGTGCAGATTTTGGAATCTTCCTAGTTGGGGGTCTTTTTACTCATGACTCGATTTAACCTAGACTACTCCCCCACTCTGTGACTCCAATATCATTTGTTTATTCATCCATGTAAATCGGTCTCTCTAAAACTATTTGGGTATTGGGATATTATTACTCTTATAACTTTTTGCTTACTTCAAACTTCGGTCTTAGGACATGGAGGGGACATGTGCCGGTTGTCAAATATGTAGGAATTAGAATTCTCTTTTTTTATTTTTAGACAAGTTTAGGGATCCACTGGTGCATGCACCCTCCCTGTAATCCCATACATGAATTCACAGATATTGGTCTGTAGGTTTGAATTACCCCCATCTGTACTATTTTTTCAGGGTAAACATTTAACCATCTTGGAATGTCATCTATACCTAACAGGGCTTTTTTTATTTATTTATTTATTTTTTGAATTTTTTATTTTTGCAGTGCATATAGTGATTACAACTGGCTCTAGGTACCCCAACGGCATTCCTTGAGCTTCTTGGCATAGATAACAAGTAGGGTAATAGCTAGACAGTGCACATTTTTTAGTATAATAGGAACAGGATAAGGTTACATGCACATAATACACTCTTTTTAAGTGTGTAAGCTTTGTATAGGATAAAGAAGCAGGTTCAATAATTCCCTGACACATAAGTTTAGGTCAAACAGTAGGAGCACGCTAACCCACACAAAAATAAAAATAAAAATAATAACCATCTACGCTTGTCGTTGCTAGACTAGTTATAAGAAGTAATTACATCTAAATATGTAGGTACATTCCAGCTTAACAATGTTGTCGGCTGCATATTTAAAGTAATAGGATCGATATTTCGACAGCTTATGTTCTCGTTTGGTTTAGATGAGTTAACAGGACGTACAGATCAGATAAGAGTATGCAGAAGAGTGACAAAGAAGGACACCCTGAGATGTGCATTTCAAATATAAACAAGGCTATGCAGTGCATGGTATACTATATGTGTGTCCAGATTGTGACAGGAGATCAGTGCACGTGTTATATTGTAAAATAATGCATAATACGTCAGATTTTAAAACCCCTGGCAACGGTTATAAACAAAAAGGTAAACGTTACTTAAAGCGCAAGTGTGTTTAGGAGAGTCCAGGTATGGTTTGAGCATTACAGCCCCACTGTGTGTAAGGCCAATTCAGCTGCATCTCTCCTGCAGGTCGATCACCCGATCCCTATACGCAGCTGGGTGTAGGAGCAGTTGAAGAGGCTTAGCTGGTCAGCCTTGCAGCCCTTCGTAGGCCTGGCGCCTCCTCGGCCCTGGATCAGTGTGAGGGCTGGTACCTTCAGGCCACGAGCCTGGGGTCCACTTGGGTCCAGGGTCTTTCCCGACGAGCGGGTGCGGCGGGCCTTGCGTGTATCTGGCACGGGCCGTCATGTGGGTTCTGTAGCCCTCCGTTTGTGTGGCCGGTACCTGCGGGTTGGTCCCCCCGTTGCCCTCTGTCCAGGCAGGCGCTTCATTTTGGTTACGGTGGATTGGCGTTTTTTTGCGCCCATCAGAGGTTTCCCGGTCTTCCCAGGGCTGCTGGTTTGCTTTTTAGGTGGGTCAGGGAGTGGTATGACCGTAGCTGGTCGTATATGGGCCAGTAGCTGGGCCCAAAACTTATCAAAAATGATGTCCAGAGAGTCTCTCGCTTTAGGGGTGGGGTAATGTGATACATGCTGCTGCTGCATGTCACGAGTGCAGTCATCGCTTTTGGCCGCCCATTTTCAAGGCCTTCCCCTCTGGTCCGTCTGCTTGAACCGTCGTTTGCAATAGCAGGTCAGTGACCGGGTTGGGTCTGTGTGGCGGGGACCGGGATGTCCCCCACCGGTCCAAAGGGGGGGGGGGGAAGTTCCGTGCGTGCTTGTGGCTCGGAGTGTTGAGCGGGAAGCGGCCGCCTTCCCAACTCCCCTTCTCTCACTTGCCTCGTTCTGCCGTTTCGGGTCCCGGGCACTCCGGGAGATGAGACCGGTATCTGCGGGCGCCTACTGGGTTCCTCCATCTGTTGAGCCCCTGTTTGTGGATTTTCCCGGTATGTGCGCCCTTATTTTCAGCGTTAAATTTCCCGTTCAGCGGGAGCTCGAGCTGAGCACGTCTTGCTCGCTCGCTAGCCAGGCTCCGCCCCCCTAACAGGGCTTTTTTATACACTTTTGCAATAGTTATTCTTATAGTGTCCAGTACATTTGATACATTATAATCCACTGTTTAAACTAACAGATGCCTGCTTTCATACCATCCTAAATGTGTGATCAAATGTTCACAATTGATATTAATTGAATCCCACCCACTCAGAGAGAAACATTGATACTTCAGTTTTAACAGTTATATATTGTTATATATACCGGTAACTATTCTCTCTCTTTAGTATTTCTTATTTTTATCTCTACTCTTCACTTCCTGTTATTTTAGAGCATTCTATACTTGGATTAGATTTATAGATGCCCCTGCGGGACGTTTTAACTCACTCTATTTTAGAATTATCACTTTATGGTATTTTCACCACACCAGATTCTTTATGGATGTACAGTGGGACCTCGGTTTACGAATTTAATGCGTTCTCCGGGACGTTTCTTATTGCGAAACATTTGTAAACCGAAACACTGTTTCCAATAGAAATGCATTGAAAACCAATTAATCCATTCTGGAGGTCAGAAAAATGTCAAAATGAGCTGGCATGGAAACCAACCCACAACACAGAACACACAATAAAAGGCATGCAACAACAAAGCTCAGCTCCCTACCTTTCCACAGCTTGAGAAATGCACCAAAAAATCCCAAAACAACTGAAAACAATTTCCAGAATGGCTCCAAAACTCAATGCAAAAGCCGCTCCAACACCTCCACACTCGACGCCACGTGCTACCCACAGTCTCCAGCATGCAGGGGGCGGCACTATAAACCTCCCAGGTGCAATGCATCCTGGGGAAACTTGCTTTGTATTGCGAACATTTTTTGTAAACCAAGGCATTATTTTCAATGGATTTTAATTTGTAAACTGAAAATTATGTTAACCGAGGCGTTTGTAAATCGAGGTCCCGCTGTACAATTAAAGGGCTCAAACCCCTAGATGAAGTGGTGAAGCACGTTCCTTCACTTTATGTTTACAGTGGTGGACAAGAAAGATCTCTATATTTTTTCCCATAACTAGAAGAGCTTCAGAAGAAAGGGCAATTCACAGCTGGGCAGAGTAGGTATTAAAACTTGCTTTTGTCAGGAACTAACTATAATATTTTAATACATGTGAAGTACTTAAGAATCTGTATATATTTGTAAACTCTTCAGGCAAACAATACAAAGCTTGCTACTTCCTCTGCATGCTTAATTCTTCCCATTTTACATGGGTATTCTAGTCTAAAAATGAATAGAAGTTGTTCCGTGGACTAATCCGATCGCCTTTGAAGTCATGAAAGAATTCATCTGCTGTTCTGTGTAGATACTAATTGGTGAGTTTACTTACCATCTACAAAAAAAATACAAAACAATTCTGGTTGGGGCAGTCAAAACTCTGGTAAAAGCAAAATATGTTCTAGTTATACTAATGTACTGAAAACTCAGAAGATGAAGAAATATTTTTCAGTCACTTTTGAATTTGCATCTAATTTCTGTTCGTACTCATAGCTCTGACATCAACCTTGAAAACTTTTCTAGGGCAACGCCATACCTACAAAACTTATTTTCTTTGCTCCGTTAGACTTCCACCCAGTCTAAGTTCCTTCAAATCATCCTTAAAGGGACACTCCAGGCACCCAGACCACCAGGGCCGGACTGGGAGAAAAATTCGGCCCGGGCATTTTTTTATCCCAGCGGCCCACTAAGAAGGGGGCGGGTCAGAGGAGGTGTGTTTTGTCATCACTAATGACAAGCACCCCCCTTCTCAAAGTGAGCATGTTGGTTCAATGCTCTTCCAGGGCAGACCATGCGCAGAGCTCTGCTGAAGAGCTCTAGCATGAGACAAAAAAACCTGTATTTGTTCTGCACAGCGCAAGCAAATTTAACAACATGCTTGCACTGTGTTTCCTTGCAACTTGTCTCTCGTGTCTCTATAACTGGATACCAGGAGACAAAAAGTATTGTGCATGTGTTTGGAGTCTGCTTGTGGTATTGCGTGTGTGTAGAGTGAGCTGATTGTGGTGTGGTATTGTGTAATAAGGTTAGTTTTAGACATGTTGTGTCTGTGGTGTAATGTGATGCATATGTGGCTAGGGGCTGTAGAGAATGTATGTAAAGGGGATGTAGCATGTGTGCAAACAGGCTATAGAGTGTGTGTATAGGTGATGTAGTGTTTGCAGAAAGTGTGTGTTTAGGGGTGTAATATGTGTTTGCTTACAAGGAATCTAGTGTGTGTGTGTGTGTGTGTGTGTGTGTGTGTGTGTGTGTGTGTGTGTGTGTATAGGGGATTCAGAGTGTATATGTTAAGAGTGTAGTGTGTGTGTGTATGTGTATAGGAGTCTAGTGTGTGTTTGAAGGACCCAGAATGTGTAGGAGATCTAGTGAGTGTGTGTTTATAACGGATTCAGAGTGTATATAGGGATCTAGTGTTTATATGTGTGTAGATGATCCAGAGTTGGGTAAGGGATCTAGTGTGTGTCTGGAATGTAATGTGTTTAGGGGTGCAGTATGTGTGAGGGGTGCTGTGTGTGTGTGTATGTATATATATGTGTGTGTTTGGAACTATTGTGTATGTGTGTGGTGCAGTGTGTTGGGGGGGTTCTGTGTGTATGTGAGGGGTGCAGTATGTGTGCGTGATGGATGCTGTGTGTGAGGGGTGCTGTGTGTGAGGGTGCGGTAAGTGGTATGTGAGGGTGCGGTAAGTGGTATGTGAGGGTGCGGTAAGTGGTGTGTGTGAGAATGCTGTGTGTGATGTGTGTAAGAATGTGGTGTGTGTGACAGTGCTGTTTGTAATGTGTGTGAGAGTGCTGTGTATGATGGGTGTGAGAGTGCTGAGTGTGATAGTGCTGTGTGTGAGAGTGCTGAGTGTGATGTGTGTAAGAGTACTGTGTGTGATGTGGGTGAGAGTGCTGAGTGTGATGGGTGTGAGAGTGCTGAGTGTGATGGGTGTGAGAGTGCTGAGTGTGATGGGTGTGAGAGTGCTGAGTGTGATGGGTGTGAGAGTGCTGGGTGTGAGAGTGCTGGGTGTGAGAGTGCTGGGTGTGAGAGTGCTGGGTGTGAGAGTGCTGGGGGTGAGAGTGCTGGGGGTGAGAGTGCTGGGGGTGAGAGTGCTGGGGGTGAGAGTGCTGGGGGTGAGAGTGCTGGGGGTGAGAGTGCTGGGGGTGAGAGTGCTGGGGGTGAGAGTGCTGGGGGTGAGAGTGCTGGGGGTGAGAGTGCTGGGGGTGAGAGTGCTGGGGGTGAGAGTGCTGGGGGTGAGAGTGCTGGGGGTGAGAGTGCTGGGGGTGAGAGTGCTGGGGGTGAGAGTGCTGAGTGTGAGAGTGCTGAGTGTGAGAGTGCTGAGTGTGAGAGTGCTGAGTGTGAGAGTGCTGAGTGTGATGGGTGTGAGTGATGTATAAATGTTAGAATGGATTTTGTGTGTAGGGGGGGTAAACAAATAAAATAACAGGCATTATGTCCCCCCCTCCCTTCTTACCTTTAGCCTGGGAGGGGGGGACTGGTTCCTGGGACTGGGAGGCAGAGTGGCAGTGTTCCCTGGTGGTCCTCGTGGTGAGTTAACTCTAGCCTGCGGGCTAGAGCTCACTCTCGCGAGATCCGGTCGTTGCCATGGCAACGCTCCGGATCTCGCGAGAGGAACCCGGCGGAGCTGCAAGTTAGAGCTCCGCCGGGTCCTCTCTCCGGGCAGGCTGTCTCCCTCCCTCTCTCCCCGCCGGCGGCCGCATTGGACAGCATGTGGGCCGGTGAGGGAGATCTTTGATCTCCCCACCGGCCCGACATGGAATACAGCGGGGCCGGCGCTAGGATAGTGCCGGCCCTGCATAAACCGGCAGGGGAAGTCCTGGGACCTCCCCACGGCCATCGCGGCCCACCGGGCATTTGCCCGGTGTGCCCGATGGCCAGTCCGGGCCTGCAGACCACTGCTCATTGGAGTGGTCTGGGTGCCAACTCCCACTACTCTTAACCCTGCAAGTGTAATTATTGCAGTTTTTTATAAAACTGCAATAATTACCTTGCAGGGTTAACTCCACCTCTAGTGGCTGTCTACTAGACAGCCACTAGAGGTCACTTCCTGACACATAGGACCTCCAGCGTCGCTCATTTCCTCATAGGAAAGCATTGAAAATCTTTTTCAATGCTTTCCTATGGGGAGCGCTAATGTGCATGCGCAGCATTGCCGCGCATGCGCATTAGGACTCCTCGGCCGGTGGGCGTAATCAGTCTCGCCCACCGGCCGACGGAGAGAGTAGGAGGAGTGGCGCGGAGGAGGAGGCAGCGTCGAGGGACTTCGTCGCTGCCTCAGGTAAGTGACTGAAGGGTTTTTTACCCCTTCAGTAACCGGGGATTGGGGGGTGGGAGGGAGACGGTACCTCCAGTGCCAGGAAAACGGATTGTTTTCCTGGCACTGGAGTTTTCCTTTAAAATCTCACCTTTTTACGAAAACATATAAATTAAACTGTTATTAGCTTTTACTCCAGCACCTTGGTAACACACCCTGCTTCCTCTACTGCAACTGTGCCATCCAATAAACTAACCCTTTACTTTGAACTATCCTAGTTACCAGCTTTTTCACGTACATGAACTGCATCGTACCCTTGCCTCTTGTGCAACTTTACCCCACTCCCTCTACAATGTAAGCTTGCTTGAGCAGGGCTTCAACACACTCTGTACCTGTGCGTCTAACTTGTTTTGTTGCAGATACTATTGTACAGCGCTGCAGAATTTGTTGGCACTTTATAAATAATGTTTCAGCTGACAATGCTTTGAGCAGGGTACACATGTGATAATTATCAGTCACTTGCTTTTTGAATGGCTGCTCACTGTAATTATAAACTAGTGACTGAGCAGTCATTCCTGCCCACTTCCCATAAAGACCCCAATTCATGCTGGTTTGGAGCCTATTTTTGATAAAATTTGGACATGGTTAAATAGTGAACAATGTCTGGATTTTTCAGTTTAAATAGCTCCATACACAGCCAAATGGCTTTGCTCCATTATGTATGGAGCCATTCAGATGTTAGGGAATTACCCTGTGTATAATGCACAGCATTTCCCCTACATCTGGCATTAACAATCATATCACTAGATCCCTAAGAATAAACACTTTGTCCATTTTAATGTTTGACTGAACAATAACTAAATGTGTCAAGCACATATACATATTTTAACTGTATACTTGCATCTTTTAAGGAGAGCCAGTGTACTGAAATCAGTTATACTGGGACTTCTATATCCACTACAAGCCTTACCAATACTACTCTATTGATCAGATGAGTAAATGCTAAATCAGATCCTCTGAACGTTTGTTTGAAAACATTTTATAGAATGGAATCACCATTCAGGTAAAGTTCTCACTGGCCGGCCACGAGGTGGTAGCCCAAAACAGTTCCAGAGGAAAGGAGGCAACAGTCGGCCCACTTCGGGAGTTACTATGCGAACACAGATGAATGCTCCCCCTGGCTTTTAGGAAGCAAATGCTACCCTAGTCAGTAGTTCCTTTCTCCCAAATGGCATTCTCCTAACTTGTCTGGGAGCTGAACGGTCAGCGGTACAGTTTTCCCCGGGGTTTGCGGGATTGCGTAGCCAAAGAGAGTTCCACACGTTTGATGATCATGTACCGCTGCCTGCGTTCGGGAGACAAATTGTCTGCCATTCACTAGAGCATGTGTGTTCTGTTATACAACCACCCAGGGAAAGCACTTGAGCCAACTGCTCTTTTGAAGTTAACAACCCAGGGGTGGTAGGTGTTTGGTAGTATAAAATGGGACCACACATCATCCATTCTAGAAACAAACAAAGGAGCTACGGACAACCGAAAAAAGCGGCACTCAGTCTGCTACACACATTTCTGCTCTAACGTATAACTATCCCAACTACTACATCCCCCATATGCCTCTTTCCTACATGAAGCATGGGAAAACCCATAATCAGAATCCACTATCAAAACTTGGAAATTGGTGAGACAGCTCCTGAGTCTCCAATGGCAATACACCAGATTTATAACTTTCTTACATAACTGTGTTTCCAGGATCCAAAATCCATTCTGCTCTCAGAACACCGCAGATTGTCATACCAACAAATATAAATTTCTGGATGAAAGCAAAAATCAATGCTTACACCTTAACAAGTTAAACAGAAATTTCCTGACCTCGATCTTCCCTTTTTTGAATACTTACAAACTCACAGCTTGATGGGCACAATTCTTCCACACCTAAGCTCAAAAGACTGGGAACAAGCCATAGATTATCCTTTCATCATTTACTCATTTACCTCACTCAACCAACCACCTCATCCTACTCAATTAGCTCACTCTATTCACAAATTAAACCTAACCTTGATTACACGACTATAGAATCAAGGTTTCCCAACATTAACCCTTGAAAAACTCATAACAACCGTCAAGCTGCGTAAACTGCTCACAACAGCTACTTATCAAGAAATCCATTTGAAATTTGTGCATCAAGTATGTTACTCTACCCCAAATGTTTTTCCCTAGAACACAGGAACTTGGCCAGCTGTTTGAAATGTGGGAGAATAGAGGATCTGTGGACTTAAAAGTTTGTGCAGGACATTCTTTATATTTCTATATTATTTTGGATGGGGGCTGAGCCAGGGCCCATGCACCTGAAAGTGACCAGTATCTTTATTGTTTATTTTTAATGAAATGTGGAACAGGTGGAGCAGACCTCTACCATTACTTTTAGGGATGTGCTGGAATTGAGGCATTCTGGAAACAGGTTAAAAATTATATAACATAACTATTAGGTAGATCTTTTTGTATTATCCCACTACTAGCAACATCGGGGGTGACAACAGAAAACTCAAGCCATGTATCTGAATTAGCCCATATGTTCTTATTATATTAGCCACAGTGCGTGAATGTTTACTGCATCATTGGATATGGCTGCCCCCTCTCCTCGACTATCATTACTTCATACAAAAATCTCCTTCCTATTTAAAATGGACCAGGTAGAAACCTCAGTAATCAAAATTCTTTCCTACCTGGCAACCCTATATTAACACATTAGACAGAGTTACTCAATTCAAAATCAAAACCATTTTTGAATTTACAGACTGGAATTTGACCAGAGTTATAGCGTACCAAATCCCATAGCCTAATAATACCAGCTTCCCAGAACAAGAATTCTCAAGATAGTTGCCCCTTATATTGAGTTAATTTTGTGCTCAAATATCCAGAAAATATAAAGGAGAGCATATTTTGTTTATTTTAGTATTAGGTTTAATGTTGTTATATTGGCGTTTATTTAATTTTTATTCTTCTTCTAAATGTGTTTTAAACAAAATGTCATGCAAGATGTAAAGTACACAGTCTCAAACTTGTAATTTACAAAGTAATTTTGGCGTGTATCTTGACAATTAAAAAAGTTTGAAACTAAATATATACTTGCAATAACAAATAGGATTCTTAATAAAGTAACCATTGATTGTGTATAGAAACACACATAAGCACACAGTGGACGTGCTAGTCAGTTTAAAAGCAAATCACTTTGAAGACATCATATGAGTCCATAAATCAGCCCACCGTGTACATAAAATAATAGAATGGTGTTGGGAAAGGCTAATAATGTATTTATTAAACAGGACACAGGGAATTGAAAAATGTTTTAAAATATCCAAGTTAGAAAAATCTATTTATTATGTGGCCAGTATTTTCCGCCAATTTATGGGGTTTGTCATTTACAGTCAAGCACAAAAGATTGACACAGCATTTAAACTATTAGCTATATCACCAATTCATTGCAATTAGTGAATTATTAAAACCACAGTATTTATAGCAAACTTACAGTAAATTGGCGCACTTTGCCACTTTCTATGAGTTCATAATCTTTTTCAGGTGTTATCGCATATGCAATTTTCTGAAATGTAGAATACATGAACATTAGTTTATAAAAATGAAATGTTACGCATTTTATGAACTCAGTTCTAAATCAGTGCTATTTAAATAGGCAAGTGGGAATACAGATTCATATTACTGTTCTATTTTTTTTCCCACAGAGAGATTTAAAAAAGAAACCAAAATAATTATGGAGAGGAGGTGGAGTTATCAGTGCTGTCATTGTGAATAGTGAGATGGGTAAAGGGAACGTAAAATACATTTGGAAAGTAAAAGAATAAGGATGACACTGGAGGTGTACTTAGACTAGAACAAAGAGCTAGAAGGAAGGTTTGAGAGGGAAAAGTCCTGCATCAGTAGGAAATTCAGATGGAGGGGGGAAGGCAAAGGAGTAATCAGCTTCCCCATACTATGGAAACATCTCAATTTCATACAAAAAAAAAACATGGGCATGTAGTCTATAGAGTTGAAACAGCAACTGAGTGGCTGTTTGTTCTTCAAATGAAAAATTGCAACGATACATTACTAAAATAGGAAGAAATTCCTATCTATCTATCTATCTATCTATCTATCCATCCATCTCATTCTATAAAGATGTAAATAATTCAATAAATATGTACTTTTTCCTATTCACTTAAAATAATATTCAGCTAGATATGTTTTGTATCAGTGAAACACATACCTCTCGAAAGGATCCATGAAGAGTTGAGAATTTATAAATAGCATAAATAGGTACCATAGCCATTGATGAAATGGCTACTAGCCAACCAATGATGTTTGCCCATTCTGGGAAGGTATAATTTCCATATTTTGGAGACCTGTATGTTACAAAACTGACAACAACAACAAACTGAAAGAAAAGATAAAGACAAAGTTACATTCAAAAGCTACATTTCTCAAATGAATGTACTTTCGCTCAAACTAGGTGGCCATCCTAGGCTTCGATTCACTTTCTCTGACCACACATTTGCAATGTACTATTGATATTTTACATGTTAATCTAAAATTCTAAATAGATTTATTATCACTTCTCAATACCTCACTCTTACAGTAATTCTGAAGAGACAGCCTAATCCTCTCAGTCAATTTGTTCCCCCTACATTGTAAGAGATCTGCATACATTCTATAAAAACCTTGATTGGTATTGGTTTATGGAAAAATATACTACACAACTATCTTCTTTTATTTTCCTCACCAATTCCTCCTGAACTGGGAACACAGGTGAAACCAATATTTTTTCTTGTATTCTTTTTTTTTTTTTTTGCTGCCTTTATACAAAAACAGACTTCAAGATGATCTGTAAGTCGTAATATGAACTTACGGATCATCTTAAGAAGAAGATATAGACCTAAACGATCAAAATCAAAACATAGCATACTTTGTGAATTTATTATTCAACAACTGTTAAAGGACCACTCCACACCCCAAAAGCACTTCAGCTTACTGAAATGCTTTATGGGTGAGGAGTGCCCTCATTTAACCCCAGTTTATAAAAGTGCTGATTTTTCATAGAAATCGGCACTTTTATAAATTAACTTGGGAACTCCCCCCTGGCTGTCAATCAAACAACCAGGGAGGATTCCTTCCTACCTCTGTTAGCTCCCCTGAGCTAACGGAAGTGGCAGGCACGGTCTACTTGAGTGTGCTTGCCTCTCACTCACAGACCTTTAGATCAGCTCCTCAGACTCAAGTGCCAAAGCGGCAGGGTGAACGCGCATACACAATCATGCACGTGTACACGTATCGTTGTCTATGTGTGCACGGGTCGGCACACGTGCACGCGACGGTGTGCATGCACGTGCACAAGCTGGTGCGTATGTGCAAGTAAAGACCATTTCAGAGGCTCCTCAGTGACAAGCCTCTGTTTGGTTATTTCCAGGAAAGAAGGGGAGGGCTAACAAAGGCTGCAGTAATAAGAACTGCAGCTTTTGTAATCTCTTTTAGACTATACTCCCAATGAAAAAAATACATGAAACTATGCATGCATGTATTTATTGGGGGATTGTCTACTAAACTGTGTTTTTTTTTTCTTTTGGGTGGGGGGAGGTGTTTAGACCTGTGGAGTGTTAATTTACCATGTATAATACTTTGGGACTTCAACTGGACCCTGTAACACTAAGTAGACTGAATCTTGAATTCTAAGAGAGACTTTATCTATGCTTACTTTAGTAAACACAATGTTCTGTATGTTTTATTAATAGCTATTGTGTAAAAGGCCACTGAAGAAGTTCTGCTTAGGCACTAAAGACGTTAGCACATCACTCAGTGCTCCTCCATGTTGAATAATACCACATTTTAAGTGAAGAAATAAAGCACACATTTTTAAAGATATCTGCTGATTAATACAGCATACCATTTCTTTAGAAAAGCTGGCCACTCTTTTGTTTTTGCTTTTAAAGTGTTTTAAAAGCACCCCACACGTGGGGCATGATTCTTACTTAGGTTACCAGCTTCCAACATGCCTCTGAATAGTTAAGAAAATAGTAATTGTTTGACTTTGAAAGTTTCTATGCATTTCATAAAATACATGGGAAAGCTGGAATTATCTGTAGTTTGCTTTTTTGCAAACCTTATTTATACCATAATAATGCTGCCATTTGTCAAAGCTCTACGTGACGTTGCTAATGTGTCCAAATGTCAAAGTGTCTGCGAGCAATCTGTTTCTATTACTGTCTTTCCTTTGTCTGTTGATTTCGATGACTGGCAAATTTGTTTTTCTTATGAGTATGAACTCCGTGATATGACTAAGCAGTTATGCAAGCAGATGTTTTTCTAGCACACCTTTATCTGTCATCTCAATACTAAAGTGGCTTCTCTTGTAATTGCTGTAAAAGAATCAATTATGAATTCAATTGCAGAATAAAAAGATAAAATGCAATTATAATGATAGGAAAATACTAAGCTAGGAAATACATGTTCATAAAATGGCAGAATTTACAAAAGATATATACTGGGTTTGAATAAAGAATCATCATTTGATAAATATGAACGTGCAAGGGCTGTGTTGAACATGTAAAGTGTTCCAGATCTCTTGTTGAGTTGTTCTATTATAGATGTTACCATGATCTAAGGTTTATTTTGTGTGACAAATGGCTTTAGGGGATAGAGGAGCAGAACACATTACCTGATCAAAAGTGCACCAGAGATCTGCAAATGGTCATTATTTTTAAATTAATTAATTATGATCACTTCAAAGAAATAAAATGAACAGAGGATGTGTGCTTGGTTTTAACTGGGTCAGTGCACCAAGATGAAATGGGCAGAATACAATACCTGCTAACAATGGTGTAATTAGTGATAATGCAGTAACTAACGAGTGACCTGGTTATTCTCTGTTGGACAATTCACCTATCGAGTCCTCTTTCCTGCAACCTATATTCTATTCATGCAAGAAAGTCCTGGCACATTTATGAATGAAATGTGTACACAAGTCCTGAGATGTAAATTAAATTATTATTTTTTCTTTTGTAAAGTATTTTATTGAGTTTGGTACAGTAACCAAGGGTATCACTTTCAAGTAGCTCTTCTTACATCTTGTTAATTTTAACGGCAATATGGCTACATGCACCAACTAGGTTAGCATCATAGATCATGACATGTACCCTCTCGGTTAACCATTATGCATAAATGAAGCAGTGTAACTAAGAAGGGGGGGGGGGTGGACAAGTGAGAGGGGGGGGATGGGGGAGTGAAGTGGGGTGGAGGTGGCCCATAACTGAAAGGGGGTTCTTTATTCAGCAAGTTGTATCAGACGTAAGTGGAGTCATTGTTAGGTGGGTATGTGGGTAATAAGCCCATGGGACATGATGTGTTCAGATTTGTGGACGTGGGTTTATGGATCTAGGCTCTCTCATGGCCCTTTCCATCACCACACTTCCCATTTTTTCCATGCTATTGACCATAATTGGTTGACAGTTCTCAGCCTTCTCGCAGTGGTCTCATACATCTTAGTGGTGTCTATGGTTTTGAGGCATTCGGATATGCTAGGTGTGGCCTTGTTGAGATCAGATCTTCTGATAGATGTCAGTGATGCTATGGTGATGTGGTATGCTAGATATGTGTCTGTTTTTTGCATCTTAGGGGGCATCGCCATTAATAGGTATGTTTCTGGTGTATGTGGTAATTTAATGCCTGTGGAGCCTTCTATGATGGCCGAGATTTCCTCCCAGAAGATTGTAATGTTCGGACAAGTCCACCATATGTGGAGCATGGACCCTGGTGCCTTTGAGCACCTCCAGCAATTCCCTGATTTTGTGTGATCAAGGTTGCGTAGTCTAGTAGGGACCAAGTACCAGCGGTACATTACCTTCCTGCTTGTTTCAATATATGATGTGCATAGGGTGAGGTGTTTGTGTGCCATTAATATCTTAGACCATTCGTCGTTCAATAAGTCATGGTTGAGGTCCTTTTCCCATGCCCTCATGAAACCCATTTTCTCGGTAGTCTTGTGTTTTGGGGCTACTTTATACAGGAGCGATATCATTTTTTGGGGTGGCTTGGGGCTAAGCAGATTTGTTCTACCCCTGTCATGTCACATCACTGTGTATGAGTCATGCTCGTATCGCCGTGTTTCCTTACCCAGCATTGTAGTTGTAGGTATGAGAATAAAGCCCGTTGTGGGAGATTGTACTTGTTTCTTAGGGAGCCGAAGTCGAGTATGTGGCCGTTTGTCATCAGCTGGGAGAGATACTTCACCTTATGTGTGTACCATAACTTGTGGTCAAACCCTTGGATAAGTGCTTGGAATGCCTGAATTTGCAGGGAATATGTATGTCTTTTGGTAATGTTCTCTAAAGAATCGGTCCCAAGTTTGGAGTGTCGCTTCTGTAGTTGTAAATTAAATTTAACCATTATAGGGACACACTAGTTCCCAAATAAAAAAAAAAAAGTTTAGTGAATATACCCCCAATGAAAACATGCATACATTTAATTATGACTTTATTTTCATTTGGGGTATATTTAAAAACAACTTGCAAACTTTTCTCCAGCTTTTGCAAGCCCTCTCCTTCTTGCACAGCCCAAACTTTCTGTGACTGTCCAGTCACAGGCTTCCCAAATCAATTCAATGAAAAGGTATTTTGAGCAATGTCCTGCCACTAAGCTAAATAATCAGGAAGTACCTCATATTTCCTGCACTGTTCAAGTATGCAACTCGATTCTAAAAGGCCCAACCCAAGGAACACTAAGGTCAGGAACACAATCATATTCCTGACCTAATAGTGTTAAAACCCCCACCCTTAGTCCCCCTAAAAAGAGGTTAAAACAGCCCCCGATCCATCTCCTTGGTGACATCATCAGAATTTACGATTTTTAGCCAATCCAATGCTTGAATTGTCTGAAATCAACGTGGGGACGGGGTCAAATGATGACTTGGCCAACTAGTACCACCTCATAGAGATGCATTGAATCAATGTATCCCTATGAGGAAAGTTCCGTGTTTCTATGCAGAGGGTGGAGATACTGAATGGCAGTGCTGCACACTGTGCAGCACTGCCTCAGGAAGAACCTGTATCGCATGGTTGTAATGTAAACACTTACTTTTCTCTGAAAAGACAGTGTTTGGATGAAAATGCCTACAGGGAAAGATTATACTTGATGTTCAGGTGACTATAGTGTAGCTTTAACCAAAACTTCCTATCCAGCTCTTACCCTATCTCCCTACTACCACTTGCCTTATAATCCTTGAGAAAATTTGTTTACTAAAGTAGGTTAGGCAGAGAGTTAGATTAAAGGAAGTTGGTCAGTCTGGATTCTGTACATCCACATCCAATGACTCAATTGCTGCAAAATCTAATGGTCACTACTCCCTTCTTATTATCCTTGACCTCTTTGCTGCTTCTGGCACCGTTCATCATCAACTTCTTCTCATCCTTCACAGCCCTATTCTACGAGACTCTTTCCTGATTCTCCTCCTACCACTCCCAGCCCTCTTTTTTTTCTGGTACCTTCTCTCCTCACCAACTCCTCTCTGTTTATGTTCCCCAAGGTCCTGTCCTCGGTTCCCAACTGTTCTTAAACTATACTGCTGCCCTTCATAAACTAAGGGATCCTTACACCAGTTACAAAGAAGCATACACACATTTTATATTGATCTTTTCTTTGTCTACTTACCAGTAGAAAGCAAGGACTAACAAACTTCCAGCAAAGTCTCCAGTACAGGCCAGGTCTTTTTCCAATCATTTCCTCAATGTCATCACTAAATCGTCCAACACCTAAAGAAAACACATCTTACTAAAATTACATTTTTGGAATGTGAGAGAGGGTGTGGCCATTGGCAGTTTAGAAACATTCTAGAAGTCAATTTATGCAACTAAGATGCAATTTAGAACAAGAAAATTGTATCCTTTTTACACTATTTAACTAGTATGCATTTGAGTGGTTTTTAAACACATTTATTGTAGTTTAAACATAGACATAGTACTGTGAGTATTATTGCTGCTTGTTGATACACTTAGACACGCCAACAATATGGAACTCCTAGAAAAGAGGGGCATTATAACAGAAAAGTGGGACAGAGAGATTTGGGCCGAAAATTACACAGATTTCTAAACACAATGACAGACACGTCATGGTGAATATTATAGTTTTGGAATTATGGCATACATTTAGACCCACCTAGAATACTTCCTACAAAAGAGGGACATTAAGATAGAAAAGTAGGACTTAGGGATTTGGTCCCAAAAGAGGAATTTACTCTCCTAAATAGGGATACTTACATATAAGTATGCAGAACGTAGTTGTTCTGGTGTCTATTGCATGTTCCGGTATACTTTTCAATGTAAATGCTGCTTTTTCAGAGAAACACCTCTAGTGGTATTCAATCAGATGGCCACTAGAGGTGATTCATATCTCAGTGCTGCACAGTGTGCAGCATCTATGTTCAGTGACACTCAGGGCCGGCCTTAGGCCTTTAGGTGCCCTGTGCGAAAAATCTTCACCGTGCCCCCCATCCTCTCCCCCCATCATCTATGTATAGTGTGTGTGTACAGGAGTGTAGTGATTGTATAAAGGATTTATTAAAAAATAATGATTTTAAAACAAATATTCATTCCTCCTTTCCTGTTGCTACCTAGTTGGGAGAGGGGAATGCTGACCTGAATCTGGTCTGCCCCTCCACTGAGTGCAGACCATGCGTAACTATCTCGCAAGCTCGGGGACTTGCACTGTCCTCTGGTAATCTATGGCAGCGCTCTGATTATCCCGAGCTAGGAAGACAGCTACTTATAGTCTGCAGCCAACAGAAGTGCAGGCCAGAAGTGCCAGACTGCCTCCCCTACATTACAGAGGAGCAGACTAAGTATGTCACAATACTGTGAGTGGTTTTGCTTTGGAGCTCTGGATTATACCTATTTACCTTGACCTCTTTGGAATAAAAAATTGTAGTAATGCGCTACTTCTCCATTTATCACAGAGCTCCACAACAATAAAACTTCAAGCAATGTGGAGCTCTGTGACAAGATCATACACTACACAGCAATACAACTCTAAGTAATGTGTCTATTAGTGTATCACCGAGCTCCCTAACTATAAAACACAGAGTAATGTGCATTTTATATACCAGAGTTCCACTGTAATACATCTCACTTTAATATGATGTTATGTTTGTGTTGTCTGTGTATGTGATAGGTGTGATGACTTTGTGTGATATGTATGCTATGTGTATTGTATTAACTGTGTGTGTTATGCATGTATTGGTTGTATGTGATATTTGCGCTGGGTTTATTGGCTGTGTGTGATGGGTATTTAATTAAGATAAAAATATGAATTTAGGCCTATGTGTGAATGCAGGTGAATATTTTTGCAAAGCTATGTGCACACAGTCAGATGTTTGCAGAGTTATGTGCACACACTCAGATGCACACAGTTATACATATACACTGTCAAATCCACCCCATGCACACAGTTGCAGGCAGATAGTCACATACACAGAATCAGGCAGAAACACACAGGTATAGGCAGTAACACACACACATACACAGTTACAAGCAAATAATCACACTAACACACAATTACAGGCAGACCACCACACACACAGGCAGACAGCCCCACACACGCAGCCACACATACAGTCTTACACACACATACTTACATGCAGACAGTCACACACACGCATGGAGACAGCCACACACACACACAGACAGCCACACACACACACAGCCACACACACACACAGGCAGACAGCCACACACACACACACACAGGCAGACAGCCACACACACACACACACAGGCAGACAGCCACACACATACACACAGGCAGACAGCCACACACACAGAGGCAGGCAGCTATACACACACAGGAAGACATCCACACACACAAAGGCAGACAGCCACACAAACACACAAACACACACACACACACACAGGCAGACAGTCACACAGGCAGACAGTCACACAGGCAGACAGTCACACAGGCAGACAGTCACACACAAACACACAGGCAGACAGTCACACACACACACACACATACACACACACACACACACACACACACAGGCAGACAGTAACACACAGACATACACAGGCAGACAGTCATACACACATACACACACAGGCAGACAGTCATACACACATACACACAGAGGCAGACAGTCAAACACACAGACAGCCATATACACACAGGCAGACAATCACACATAGTTACCTCTGTTCATGATGGAGGAGTGGAGGCGGTGCAGCTCCTGGACACTGGTTGTTGGGGATGCAGGGACTCCTTCCTGCTTACCCTGCAGCAGTTACCTCGCACATTTAGCCCCCCCTCCCCACCCACGTCAGTTTACCTCTGCCTCTGCCGCACAGGAAGCTCCGCCCCCGCCGCAAAATTGCAATATTGTGGTTTTTTTTGTTGTTTTTTTTTTTTATAATCCTAGCCGTCCATGCTCTCATGGCGCCCTGTGCGGCAAAACAGCTTGCACACCCCTAATGCCGGCCCTGGTGACACTGACCATAGATGCAGGAGACACTGATGCTGGAGACATAGATGCTGGAGACACTGAACATTCTCTATAGAGGTGCATTGACTCATTGATTCAATGCATATCTTTTATGAGATGCTGTTTGGTGCAAAGTGACATTGTGCAGTGCATGCCCAATAGCTTCCCAATTCTTTGCTATTGGAAAACATTGGATCGTCTGAGATCATTAAGATTGATGATCTTAACCGTAGAGGTCGGGCCAGCTGTGGCAAGACCAGCACAGCAAGGGTTGAAAAGGTGAGTAAAATCACCCTTTAATGTGATCTGAGTGGGGGCTGGTAACTAAAACAGTTCATTTAACAGTATAGTGTTAGGAACACATGTACTATAGTGTTCCTTTAATTGTGTGTGTATGTATGTGTATGTATATTATAAAAGTTGTAAATGCTGTGCTAAAACCAACCTGAGATGTGGGCATGAAAGAGGGAAAGACGTGGGTGGGATCATTATTCAGCATGCATTAACATTTTGGAAGATGACAAGAGCATTTATTCTTGAAACCCCTCCCAACCTGTGCAATAATGGGCTGTTTAACATGACTAACTCACAGAAGTGAATGCCAGTAACATTTACTGCAATGGAGTATTTAAGCTGCATGAATGATTTTGCTGAAAATATTTTAAAAATGTACTGCCGTGCCACATATACAAGAACTTTTCATACTAGTGCAGCTAATGTACAAAGTTACTGTGGTCCCTCAGCAATAAACACAAGCATTACAAACATAGAAAAAGCGTAGCTTGGTAGATACGTAAAGATAACACGAGTAGCTCAAACAGCAAAAAGTGGACAATAATATAGTGTATATACTAAGCTTGGCTCACAGACCAGAACGCCAATAATGTTTACAGTAGTAAAAAAGGTTAAAAGTCTGTAATCTAAGAAGACTAGAAAAATATTTTCTGGTCCAGTTCATCTTGTTTTCTGCAGCATCCAGTTACTATGTTCAGAATTTGACATAATGTGCAGATTAGTATGCATAGCTAAATATTCTCTACATTCCCTTTCAACATTCTTCTGTTATTTTAGGACACCAGTTTACACTAGGACATCTTCCTCCCTTTGGCTCAAATTTATCTAAGGAGTGATTGAAGAAGAATCACATGAGATATGACATTTGGGTTAAAAAGTACAAAGGTATCTAACATTCTATCAACAAAAACAATTGATAAAAACATTGCCTTGATTACTGATATGCAATTTCAGTGACTTTGTCAATTTCTTCCCTGGGATAGGGATATTTTAATCATTTTTCATGGGACATTGCTCCAGTTTTTCTAAATCATTTTAGCGTCACAATCTTCAAATTCCCATGCATATTAAGAACAGAGGTTGGCCTTATGCCTCAGGGTTAATTTCCTGCTGAAATGTGGATTTGACTTTGAGTTTCATTATCTTAGCTGACTCAAACAAGTTTTCAAAGATTTGTTTGTACTGTATTTTGTAATTCACTGACCCCTATTTGATAAGCTTTACAATTCATGACAAAGAGAAGTATCCACATGAATATTCACATGCTGTCAGCACCAATCATGGAAGTTGGGATGGTGTTGCGTGTGGGGGGTGGGTTGGGGTAAAGCCAGGTTAATGTTAGAAATATAGAGAAAAAAAGTTTCATCTACTAGCCAGGTCCTTCTCAGTGTATCAGTTAAATCATCTGCATGTTGTGTTTTGTTGTTTTGCTATCTAACTGGATGTATATTTAGAAGTGATGGCTTCAGCTTTAGAAGTAGATGTAACAAAATTTACACTTTATTATATTTAATTAACAACCTGCTATTTAAAAAATAATAATAAAGAATAAGTAACATATTAGATGGTGTTAGGTGGCAGTCAACATTTTAATCCAGGTTCCTTTAACTGCATGTTAAGAACTAGTCATTTTTAAAATAGTCTCTTTATATCTGTGCGGGAACCCCACGTATTGTATGTATGGACTCAAACTCTTATGTTGAATACAGATCTTCTTTAACCATGAGATTGAGATCAGAGAGAGAGAGATAGATGATAGACAGACAGACAGACATAATTATAAAAAGATAGAATAAGGTCAATTTAATAGACTCATACCATAAAACCAGGCAATTCCTATTGTTTCAAATAGAACACCAAAAAGAATAGAAGTACCAGCAGCAAAGTGATCGAGCAAAGTGAAAACATATATTCCACCCTAAAAATACAAAGAAGGAAGCACATGTTAGTTATTGATGAAGTTAAACAATATACACTTTATATATAATATACACTATCTATCTATCTCGTTTTTTCTGTGAATGCAGAGTCCCAAAATGCTACCATAAAACCTTCCTACAGTAAGTACAGATGCCTAGTAAAACCCATGATTCTTTATATCATAGAGGGTCTTGGTATACTACTTAAGCCTGCACACATGTGCCGAAGCATGTCCAGAGACATCCCTGGAGTAAACTGGGTGCAAAGAATTCCAATTTGTTTTGCATTATTGTTGACAAGATAATATTAGTGCCATATAGAGATTACAAATAAATCAGTTCTCTCCTGATAAGAGTTCTCTCAATGATAAGATGGAAGTGGAACTAATGAGATATGACCAACAGCATTCTGTCTCTCCAGCTCCTCCTACAACATATCACTAAATGGAGAGAGGCTGAAATTATAGCAGAAGCAACCAATCTCTGCGTTCTCTTGTGAATTCCTGTTTTGGCTTCTTTGCAATTTCTTACAGTCTAAGGTAAAACAATAACACAGAGGTGGATGGTTACCAGCCATGCTTCAATGATGATACTTACCAAGGTAAAAATGTTTACCTGGGGTTGCTGCCATTAAAATTCCAAAGATATCATAAAATAAATTAGGGACCACTTTGCCTTATGGTAAAGCATGAGGTTCACAAAATTTGACAAAAATGGAGAGATTGCACCATCAAGTTTTGTCAGTTCCCCTATCCATGCAATGATTATTGGACTGAGCATGATTCTTGCAAATTGTGAGACAGTCTATGGAGGCTTCCACATTCTTGCAGGATCATCCATAGACATCAGTGGATGAACCGCAGAATCTTGAAGACGTCTGCACCCCAATTGGGGATCTTTGCAATATACGCAAAGACCCCTTCTGGTGACAGAACTGCTTTAATCTGACCTAACACGATTTATGATGTCACACACTGGATTTGCATTGCATTTAGCTCCTGTACACCCTAAAGTAAATGCCTGAGCATTGTTATGTTTTCTATGTCTGTTAAAGTATACAGCATCATAGTGCGATGCCAGGCCTCTTTAACCCCTTAAGGACCAAACTTCTGGAATAAAAGGGAATCATGACGTGTCACACACGTAATGTGTCCTTAAGGGGTTAAAGTGGTTATTGCTTTCTAAATACACATATCTTGAGGCCTTAGGTTTTGAGCTGGGCATGGTGTTTCACTGAGTCCATGGTAAGAACACAAGGTCAAGTGGGCAGAGATCATTCCAGGAGTAATGTAAGTCTAGCCCCTCCACCATTAAACGTCATCAGCCACCAGTGGTTGCTGCACCTCTTGTGCAGAGAGGATGTAGCAGCATTTTGCATGTGGACTGTCCATTTAGTGGGAATCAGTCTGATTTGCAAGTGGTTTAGGTGATGGCACAAGTGAGCTGAAACTAGCTTCAGACCTGAGCAGTGACCACTTAAGGATAAGCTATTTCAGTTGTCGATCTCAATGTTTACTTCAGTGATTTCTCTGTTTTGGTTTATACACATTAATAAAATATTTAAAGGGACACTGTAGGCACCCAGACCACTCCAGCTCATTGAAGTGTTCTGGGTGCAATGTCCCACGTCCCTTAACCTTACAGTGGTAATTATTACAGTTTCTAAGACACTGCAACAATTACCTCTGAGGGTTTACTCCACCTCTAGTGGCTGTCTACCAGAATTGAAATGGACCTTTCCGTTAAATGGTCCATTATCTGACGCAGAACATCCTTATGCTCTGAACTGAATAATGCTGTCCTATGAGGAAATCTTAATGCGAGTGAGGCCTAATGCGAGCGTGACCCAGCACTGAGGGACATCGGCGCTGGATTCAGGCAAGTGACTGAAGGGGCTTTAACCCCTTCAGCGTCACAGGAGGGGGGGAGGGGGACTGTAGGATTCTATAGTGCCAGAAAAAAAGGCGCTTTTTTTTTCTGGCACTATAGAATCCCTTTAACCATCAGCCCCCGGAGCAATCCATGAAAAGCCATATTAACTAGAAATCGTTTCAAATATTACACATCATATGTAAAATAGCTAACACATGCACAACATGGCCAACAATATGCAAACAACTCTCATAATGAGTGGATTTGGCTGTTGCCTACAGATTTGCTCTTCTAGCTATGAACAAATCTTTGCAACAATAGAACATTGTAACACAGATGTGTTCATAGCCAGAAGTACTTGTATGTCCAACTCATATTAATGTTCTTGAATTTAGATGGGATGTTTGATGACAAGTTGGCAATCTATTTCATGTAGTTGATATACAACAGAAAATTGAATATCACATTGTTAACTCAAGGAGTGTATAAAATGTTATATTACAAAAACTGTCTTGAAAGCAACAACATACATTGGTTACACAGGAAAGAGATATAAAGAATGTGCAGAGAACGATAAAAAGGGTAAAGAGCTCCCGATGTTTATGCAGAAATTTAAATTCATCAATAAGCCCAGTGATGACCGATTCCATTCCTCCCATCTGTAATCAAAGAGAAGCACACTTGGTTTAGTGATAAATATAAAGCAAACAGAATTTTTCAAATTGAACTTTATTGTTTTAAATAGAATGTTTAAACATGTAAAACGTATTGCATTAATTTACATTGATAAATGTAACTGAATCTTATCGGTGTGTGTAGTGAACAATTGGATGTCAGAATTTCTTTAATCTCTTTAAAGAAATGCAAATAGGAAGGCTGGATAAAACCCAGTACCAATAAAAGAACAAGTGGAAGGCAACTAGCCTTCTCCCACACTAATTACAGTATAAACTAACATTTTTTTCTATTATGTGGTTATTTGGAAGCATACTCAACTGGACATGGTTCTATTGAAGAATAAAACATGTTTAGTTAACATACTTATTGGTAGACGGCAAGAACGAAGAACAGCACAGGGGTGATAAGGATTTTTTTTCCGAAATGATACTGAGGGAAAAACACAAGCGTCGACAACCACATTGTGAACACTATAGTGTAAGAAACACAAACGTATATTCCTGACACTATAATGTTAAACTAACAATTAGGATCCCCGGCTCCCCTAAGATCACTTTAAAAATGCTTCAAACTCACCTTTTTTTCCCCCACGCAGTGCCAGTCTTGACGTGGCTGATTCCGCCGCCAAGGGCGAGATCATCAAACTTAATGAACTCAGCCAATCCAATGCTTTTCTTTTGGGAAGCTATTGCGCATGCTCAGCAAAACGCCACATTGTGCCAATCAGCATCTCCTCATAGAGATTTATTGAATCAATGCATCTCTATGTGGAACATGCAGAATATGGAGGCGCTGGGCATAGGTGCTAAGCAGTGTGGAGAACTGAGATAGGAGGCACCTCAAGTAGCCATCTGAGTGACTGCCTCTAGAGGTGTTCCTAGGCTGAAAATGCAGTGTTTACATTAAAGAGCCTGCAGGGACATGTAATAGACACCAGAACCACTACATTAGGCTGTAGTGGTTCAGGTGACTATAGAGTCCATTTAATTCAGTGTATCCCTTTCTTTTATGTTACCTGAGAGGAACTTAAAATAAAAAAACGAACATAACTGAAAATCAATCCGAGAAATATTTTTTCAACATTTATTAAAACATGGACATTGTAATTATAACATTTTTAAAATTGCAATGTGATGCTTTTTCATTTATATTTGGAATGTATTTGGAAGGTATTTTTTTTACATTTTGCTGTTTAGTTTATAATGCCAGCATAATGTTACAGTCTTATAACAACACCAAGTCACATTATCTTCATTGTATTTTAAATAGGTTAGTGAGTACTACCTACATAGCTTTGTGCTGCTCATCTTTGTTTTTTCTTTTTCTTGTTTTACTATTTGTGCCATTTTTGTTGTTATTTAAAAGGTTACTCCAAGCACCATGACCACTTTAGTGATTTTAAGTGATCATAATGCCTAAAGTCACTTAAAAATTCTGCACATACAGAGTTTAAACCACTCTGCTGCAGAAGGGTTAACTCCACTCTCAGCAGCTTCTTTGGAGCATTATTATCCATCCCAGAACAAGAGTTACAAACTGGCTAATGTCAATTCTGAGCTAATGCAATCAGTCAATGAATGGCCAGTGTTATTAACTTCTGGTTTCTCCAGTTTTGCAGAAGCTAGATGTCATTATCTGCCATACAGCCCCCTGGTGGGGATTCAGGAAAGAGGGCATATTATTGCAAAATGGTTTTCCCCATTACTGGGAAATGAGGCCAGGGTACAATGGGCTCTAGTGGTGATGGTGCTTGGAGTAATCCTTTAAGTAAGATCCTGTTACGATAAGAACCAGTTCCTATTGTTTCATTGCTCGGCTTCTATACATAGAATTCTGCATGGTAATTACACTGACATGTTTATTAAATGTACATCCTATTTGTTTGTTTTTGCTCTTTAAAAACTCTTACAACATAAGCCATGTGTATGGGCACCCATTTACAGTTTATTTATATATATATATATATATATATATATATATATATATATATATATATATATATATATATATATATATATATTTATTTCTTAATTACAAGAACAAGTTAACCTTTCAAACATCATTCATATTTAACAATACCAAAAAAAATGGGGAGAAGGGGGATTTCCCTTCTGGGTTGTGAGGGCTAGGGGGCGCGCTAGGGTACCAGATTTACAGTTTCTTAATAATTATACATCCTAACTATAACAATCTCACTTACTGCACTGTCGATTCCTAGTGTGAGAAGCATAATGAAGAAGATCACAGCCCAAACCGATGAAAGAGGTAGCGTTGCAATGGCTTCTGGATATATAATGAATATTAGACCTGGTCCTATAAAGAAAAAAATTACAACATTTAAATCATTCAGTCATGTAAATTATAATGATCTGGTCAAAGGGTGGCCTGTTGGTGTTATTGGGACAGCTTGATCCCACGTAGTATATTCAATAAATGATTATATATTTGATACACTGGTTTGCATTTAGCCACCAATAATCTATTCAAAAATAATTGTGGACCAGAATGTGAAATAACTGTCAACATCAATCACATTAGACCAAACAGGAAAACATCCAAACCAAGAAAATACTCAGCAACACTAACTATTTATGCAACCTAGACTAATACAAGTAATCAATGTTCACTATTTTTGCTTTCTGACTTTGTAAAGAAGTTATTCGGATTCCGGGCAATACTGGCATTGCAGAAATATAATTTCTGATTTGCTGAAAGTGATTTGCCATTCAATTTAATATTTTAATCTACTGCTGAAAGTAGAATAATAACAGGACAACAAGCAATAGAGAGGCATCTGCAGGCAGGAAGCAGTCTGTATCACAAACAGATGATCCCAAGAGGGACAGCAAAGTTGTCCAACGTGTTTGGATAACAATAAATTAAGAAATTATATATTGCAGCATCAGTTGCTTCCAGTATGAGGTTCGAAGGTTATTGTTTATGAAAATGGAATAATTACAGCATTCACATTTCTGCGAGTGCCAAATTTCTTTGGGTTTTATGGAGTTATATACTGCTTATATCACAACACACATGCAATATAAATGAACGTTTGATTTCAAAATGAATGCCATCACACCTATGGTGTTCTGAAATAAATATATATATATATATATATATATATATTTATTTATGACTAAGACATCACAAGTTGTCTTACATGGGCACAGATTTTCTCTTTAATAAAAACTCTCCTAAAGAGACACTCCACTGCCCAAATACATAAAACGATAGCATTACTGTTTAGTAGGTATACCCTAAAATAAGACATTGAACATTTAAAAATTTAACATTTAGTTATGCATTATTTCATTAGGGTTATAGCTAAAAACATCTTGTAAAAGCTGCAGTTCTCTTGTCTAAAGTTTTTGCAGGCCCTCCCCATTTTTCCACGCCCAAACTTTCTGTGACTGTCCAATCACAGACTTCCCAATGCAGCTCAATGAGAAGTCTTTGCAAGGCAGGTGCTCTGAGCAATTGCTGCCTGTTGAGTTTATTTCAACTAAGCTAAATAATCACGAAGTATAAAAAACAACAAAGTTCCCCTGGTGAAGCGTGATCCTAAGGTACAAACCAGGATCATACACCTAGGTATAGATTATACCAGTTCAAACTATCCCTAAAAAATGTCTCAAGCTTTAAGAAATCGAAAGGACAGGAAGAGGTAAGTATATTGGAAACAAAAGGATGAAATCAAGATAGATAATCATAAGTAAAAGCAAACTGCTTAGTGAGTAGCAGGGATTCTGCTGGCAAAAATAAATAAAGTATAAATGGAATCCCTGCTATTGTTTAGCATATAGTGGTAACAAAGTTACCAAGAGCAGGATGCAAAGTATGTGTAACAATAGTAATTAAATACCCATAGCCCAACGCGCGTTTCGGCGAAAAATTACGCCTTTCTCAAGGGCTCATAACAATAGGGGTAGACCAAGGGCTGTGCTGGACTATCCGTGCTACTCACTAAGCAGTTTGCTTTTACTTATGATTATCTCTTCCTGTCCTTTCGATTTCTTACAGCTTGAGACATTTTTTAGGGATAGTTTGAACTGGTATAATCTATACCTAGGTGTATGATCCTGGTTTGTACCTTAGGATCACGCTTCACCAGGGGAACTTTGTTGTTTTTTATACGTTTCTTTCCACCTATTTGGAAAGTTTGATATACACACCGGCCCATTCTCTATAGAAATTTGATGATGCAGTTGGCTGTTTTTTGCTGTTAACGTTTGATTATACTATGGCCACTATTACTACTTTCTAAGACCCACTGTATCTATCTAGTATACGCAATTTGAGGCTGGAGTCTATATCTCCAACTGTTTTTTTGTCCATATTGACTGCTTGATCAGTCCAATGTACCTAGGCAAGTGGTGCTACCTCTACTAATTACCTATTAAACTTGTTTATTATTTTTTTTGTGGTTTGCACCGTGTCAATGAGACATTTTTAATGTGATTTGTATATATTGCTCCACTGGGGTATTGGTTATGTAGGGATTTACTCTCTGGTTAGGAGAGTTTTCTCCCTCATTTCCTTTATTTTGTATTCTATGTAGTATTTAGGGTTAAGCCCTGTTTATACCCCTGTAACCCGCCCTCGTATTTTTTACCTGATTTTTTCAGGTTTTGAAATACACTTTTTCTCTTTATATATAAACAAAACCCAAACATATAAAAAAAATGCAAAAAACCATACCAAGATAAGTGAGAAGCAGGGACAGAGTCCCTGCTTCTCAGAGTATAAATATACTGTCACAAAATGACAAGCATTACTATGGCGAAGATGAGACAAGAGTTCAATGGTAACACACGGGGAAATGTATTGTCATAGTCATGTTATGCTGTGTGTTGCTTAGTCATTATTAATGTATTCATTGTTCTGTTTGCTGTATTGTACAGCTCTCAGGTTCAATTACTTACCATCTTTTGCTACATCACCAATAGGGACATTATGTTTTTGAGCCATGTATCCAAGGAAGGAGAATATCACAAATCCTGAGAAAAAGCTTGTCAGGGAGTTAACAGAAGTAGTAATGATGGCATCTCTGTATAAACAAATAAGAAACAATCAAAACAAAAAAAAAGAGAAGAAATCACACAATGAAGCACATACAGACTCATTTATAATGCAATAGTCCTGAAACGGAGATGTCAGGTCAAATATAAAATTCAAAAAGAGCTTTATTTAAAGGATCACTGTAGGGTCAGGAACACAAGCATGTATTCCTGACCCTATAGTGTTTAACCCACCATTTAGGTGGATTGCCTCCCCCTTATCCCCTATAAAAGTATAAAACTCACCTTATTTCCAGCGCTGCGCAGGTCTGCCGGCACTGGTTCCGCCGGCACTGACTCCGCTCCCTTTGTGACATCTTCGAATCGGCCGATTTTTTAAATCGTCACGGGGCGGGGCCAAATGCCATCTGAGGAGTGGCCACTTGGAGGTGTCCCTAAGGGCATTGTAAACACTGCCTTTTCTTTAAAAGGCAGTGTTTACATGAAAATGCCTGAAGGGAGCAATTATACTCACCAGAACAACTACAATAAGCTGTAGTTGTTCTAGTGACTATAGTGTCCCTTTAACTATAAACTGCTGGATGTATATGTCAAAGGGTTACTCCAAGAATCCCTGCTGTGGTGGTTATGATGCCAGGAGTACCCTGGTGCTGTTTCCTTGTAATAGGGCAAACCATTTTATTACATTTTACCCACTTATATGGGTCCTGCTGCTGCTTGATCTACTCTGGAGCGGGTTCGACGATATCCAGCTTCAGGAGAGCTGCAGTAGCTGCATTCAGACCCCCCATATCATTCATTGAGTGAGAGCATCAGCTCTCTTTCTATGCACAGAATTTACATTAGCTAGTCTGGAACCCTAGTTCTGGCTAATTGTGCACTTATGACTTTGCCGGGGGTAGGGTTACACCTCTTTTAGCATCAATAAATATTTTGGTATGTGCAATGTTTCACAGTGAAATGCTATACATACAAACTTCAAGCAACCAGACCACTTCAAAATTATGACATGGTGATGGTGCTTGGTAAACCTGGAGTAAATCTTCAATGTTCTCACGTTAGTAAAAACAATGTTTTTTTGTGCAGAATTCAGGAATGTTTCATTGCATACTGTGTAAAAACAATGCATATTAAAACAAGGTGTCTAGAGTACATGGTTCAGTAGTTGAAAGAGACCTGCATAACCCTAGCAGTATTCCATATATTTCAAATTGTATTGTTTTGAAAATTTACATATGGTGCAAATTTATGGCACACAGAGTTGATATAAAAAAAAATCTCCAACTCAGTTATAGTCACAGATTGCCAATTTTAGATTTTATATTGTCATTCATCATATTCTACAATTTAGTAGTAAATAGTGATGTCCCGAACGGTTCGCTGGCGGATAGTTCCTGGCGAACATAGCTTGTTCGCGTTCGCCACGGATGGCGAACATATGCGATGTTCGGTCCGCCTCTATTCGTGATCATTGAGGAAACTTTGACCCTGTACCTCACAGTCAGCAGACACATTCCAGCCAATCAGCAGCAAACCCTTCCTCCCAGACCCTCCCACCTCCTGCAGCATCCATTTTAGATTAATTCTGAAGCTGCATTCTTAGTGAGAGGAGGGACAGTGTGCTGCTGCTGATTTAATAGGGAAATTGATAGCTAGGCTAGTGTATTCAGTGTCCACTACAGTCCTGAAGGACTCATCTGATCTCTGCTGTAAGGACAGCACCCCAAAAAGCCCTTTTTAGGGCTAGAACATCAGTCTGCTTTTTTTTTTTCCTGTGTAATCTAATTGCAGTTGCCTGCCTGCCAGCGTGTGTCAGGCTCACAGCGTATACTGTGCCCACTTGCCCAGTGCCACCACTCATATCTGGTGTCACAATAGCTTGCATTTAACAAAAAAAAAACTTTTTGTAATATAATAGCAGTCAGTTTCCTTCACACGTGTGCATTTCAGGGCCTGCCAGGGCACAGTGTCACACCAGTGCAACTCATATCTGGTTTAACAGTAGTGTACATTTGAAAAAAAAATACAATTTTGACTGTAATAGATTGAATCGCAGTTAGTTGTCTGCCAGCGTGTGTGTCAGGCTCACAGCGTATACTGTGCCCACTTGCCCTAGTGCCACCACTCATATCTGGTGTCACAATAGCTTGCATTTAACAAAAAAACTTTTTGGACTGTAATATAATAGCAGTCAGTTTCCTTCACACGTGTGCGTTTCAGGGCCTGCCAGGGCACAGTGTCACAGCAGTGCAACTCATATCTGGTGTAACAGCAGTGTACATTTAAAAAAATACAATTTTGACTGTAATAGGTTGAATAGCAGTTAGTTGTCTGCAAGCGTGTGTGTCAGGCCTACAGCGTCTACTCTGCCAACTTCTGCCAGTGCACAGTGCCACTCATATCTGTTGTCACAGTAGCTTGCACGCATAGTACCACTAATCGAAAAAAAAATGACAGGCAGAGGCAGGCCACCCCCGCAGGGATCGTCGTGGTCGTGGTGGCCCTAGAATAATGCCCAGTGTTCAGAGGCCACATACCCTGAACTCGAAAAGTTCTGAGGACATAGTTGACTGGCTAACACAGGACACCCAATCTTCTACTCGGAACCTTGACGCACCATCCTCATCCTCCTCCAGCTTAGCTTCGGGCACTTCTCAGGTTACCACTCGCCCGCCTGCCGCCACCACCAACACTAGCACCACAGCCGCTTCACTTGGTATATCAGAGGAGTTATTTACACATCAGTTGGTAGAAATGAGTGATCCGCAATGATTATTGCCAGATGATGTAGATAACAGGGATATGTCTCAGTCAGGCAGCATTACACACATGGAAGTACGGTGTGATGATGATGATGTTGTACCCGCTGCTGCTTCCTTTGTTGAGTTGTCAGATACAAGTGAAGCGGTTGATGATGACGATGCGTCCGTGGATGTCACGTGGGTGCCCGCTAGAAGAGAAGAAGAACGGGGGAAAGTTCAGATGGGGAGACAGAGAGGAGGAGGAGGAGACGAGTTGGAAGCAGGGGGAGGTTGTCGCAAGGAGCTAGTGGCACAGTCAGACAGCATGCATCGGCACCCGGGGTCAGCCAGACAGCACGCCAATCAACGCATGCTGTTGCCACCACCAGAATGCCGTCATTGCAGAGCTCAGCAGTGTGGCATTTTTTTGTGTGTGTCTGCCTCTGACAACAGCGATGCCATTTGCAACCTGTGCCAAAGGAAACTGAGTCGTGGGAGGTCCAACACCCACCTAGGTACAACTGCTTTGCGAAGGCACATGATCGCACATCACAAACGCCTATGGGATCAACACATGAGTACAAGCAGCACACAAACTCAAAGCCGCTATCCTCCTCCTGGTCCAGCATCTTCAGCCACGTCAACCACTGCTGTCCTCCTTGCCCCCTCTCAACCATCCGCCACTCCGTCTCTCGCCTTGAGCAGTTCCTGCTCATCTGCCCACAGTCAGGTGTCTGTCAAGGACATGTTTGAGCCTTAGAAGCCAATGTCACAAAGTCACCCCCTTGCCCGGCGTCTGACAGC
This sequence comes from Pelobates fuscus, assembly GCF_036172605.1. Taxonomy (NCBI): domain Eukaryota; kingdom Metazoa; phylum Chordata; class Amphibia; order Anura; family Pelobatidae; genus Pelobates; species Pelobates fuscus. Next base: position 202,008,405 of record NC_086320.1, read on the forward strand.
TGGCTTGACTGAACTCTTAGCCTGCCAGCTTTTACCATACAAGCTGGTGGAGTCTGAGGCGTTCAAAAAGTGTGTAGCTATTGGGACACCGCAGTGGAAGATACCCGGCCAAAATTTCTTTGCACAAAAGACAATTCCCAACCTGTACTCAATTGTGCAAAATTAAGTAATGGCATGTCTGGCACACAGTGTTGGGGCAAGGGTCCATCTGACCACTGATACCTGGTCTGCAAACATGGTCAGGGCAGGTATATCACCTACACTGCGCATTGGGTAAACCTGCTGATGGCTGCCAAGCATGGAATGCGTGGCTCTGCAGAGGAGTTGGTGACACCGCCACGACTGGCAGGCAGGCCTGCTGCCACCTCCTCTAATCCTCCTACTCCATCCTCTTCCATAACCTCCTCGGCTGAGTCCTCTTCTGCTGCTGCGTCTTGCTCCACATCAACGGCACACCCCCAGCTCACCAGGTACTATTCCACATCCCGGATACGGCAGTGTCACGCCGTCTTGGGGTTGACTTGCCTGAAAGCAGAGAGTCACACCGGACCAGCACTGCTGTCTGCCCGGAACGCACAGGTGGATCAGTGGCTGATTCCACACCAACTGGAGATTGGCCAAGTGGTTTGTGACAACGGAAGAAATTTGTTGGCGGCATTGAATTTGGGAAAGGTGACACATGTGCCATGCATGGCACATGTGTGTAATCGGATTGTACAACGCTTTGTGCTTAAGTACCCAGGCTTACAGGACGTCCTGAAGCAGGCCAGGAAGGTGTGTGGCCATTGCAGGTGTTCCTACACGGCCATGGCGCACTTTTCAGATATCCAGCGGCGAAACATCATGCCAGTTAGGCGCTTGATTTGCGACAGCCCGACACATTGGAATTCAACACTCCTAATGTTTGACCGCCTGCTCCAACAAGAAAAAGCCGTTAACGAGTATTTGTATGACCGGGGTGCTAGGTCAGCCTCTGCGGAGCTGGGATTTTTTTTGCCACGTTACTAGACCCTCATGCGCAATGCCTGTAGGCTCATGCATCCTTTTAAGGAGGTGACAAACCTAGTCAGTCGCACCGAAGGCACCATCAGCGACATCATACCATTTGTTTTCTTCATGGAGGGTGCTGGATCAGGCCGTAGATGAGCGTGAAGAGGAAGAGGAAGAGTTGTGGTCACCATCACCACCAGAAACAGCCGTATCAGCATCACTTGCTGGACCTGCGGCAACGCTGGAAGAGGATTGTGAGGAAGAGGAGTCAGAGGAGGAATGTGGCTTTGAGGAGGAGGAGGAAGACCAACCACAACAAGCATCCCAGGGTGCTTGTTGTCATCTATCTGGTACCCGTGGTGTTGTACGTGGCTGGGGGGAAGAAAATACCTTCAGTGAGATCACTAAGGACGAGGAACGGGACATGAGTAGCTCGGCATCCAACCTTGTGCAAATGGGGTCTTTCATGCTGTCGTGCCTGTTGAGGGACCCTCGTATAAAAAAGCTGAAGGAGAACGACCTGTACTGGGTGTCCACGCTACTAGACCCCTGTTTTAAACAGAAAGTGCCTGAAATGTTACCAAATTACCGCAAGTCAGAAAGGATGCAGCAGTTCCAAAATAAATTTAAAAGTATGCTTTACACAGCGTATAAGGGTGATGTCACAGCACAACGGGAATCTAACAGGGGAAGAGGTGAAGGTAATCCTCCTCCTCCCACGACCACTCTGGCAAGGACAGGACGCTTTAAAGACGTGTTGTTGATGGAGGACATGCAGAGCTTTCTAAGTCCTACGCATCGCCACAGCCCTTCGGGGTCCACCCTCAGAGAACAACTCGACCGACAGGTAGCAGACTACCTCGCCTTAACTGCAGATATCGACACTCTGAGGAGCGATGAACCCCTTGACTACTGGGTGTGCAGGCTTGACCTATGGCCTGAGCTATCCCAATTTGCAATAGAACTTCTGCCCTGCCCCGCTTCAAGTGTCCTGTCAGAAAGGACCTTCAGTGCAGCAGGAGGTATTGTCACTGAGAAGAGAAGTCGCCTAGGTCAAAAAAGTTTAGATTACCACCCCTTTATTAAGATGAATGAGGGATGGATCCCGAAGGGACTGACAGTGGGCAACACATTCGACTAATAAAGGCCTGATGAGGGGGACTACTTAACACACCAACCCTATCACATTAGATTACACACGCAGTGCCCCAAATTTGAAGTAGGAGGACCAACTGATAGGAATAGTACTACTTAACACACCTTATAATAATGCAGAGAGAGGCAACGCAAAGAGAGGAGTCTGAAGAAGAGGAGTCAGAGGAGGAAGGTGGCTTTGAGGAGGTGGAAGACCAAACACAGCAGGCGTCCCAAGGGGCTTGTTGTCACCTTTCGGGGACCCTTGGTGTTGTACGTGGCTGGGTGGAGGAAGAGGCCTCAATGACATCAGTGAGGACAAGGAACGGGACATGGCTAGCTTGGTATCCAACCTTGTGCAAATGGGGAGTTTGCGGTTGTGCAAATGGACTGTTTGCGGTTGTTTGCGGTGCGTTAAACGGGGAGTTTGGTCTGTCACTGTGAAGCGGGCGTAACTCTTACACTACCTGATCGATACAACATCATACCTGATGTTTTAAAGCACGTTATTCCAAACAATTTAGGAATGTTAGGTGATTTATGCCCTTTATGGATTAAAACCAGACTCTGCATCAACTGTGTAATTTTCCATGGGAGTTTTGCCATGGATCCCCCTCAGGCATGCCACAGTCCAGGTGTTAGTCCCCTTGAAACAACTTTTCCATCACTATTGTGGCCAGAAAGAGTCCCTGTGGGTTTTAAAATTTGCCTGCCCATTGAAGTCTATGGCGGTTCGCCCGGGTCGCCCGTTCGCGAACATTTGCGAAAATTCACGTTCGCCATTCACGAACGGAAAATTTTATGTTCGCGACATCACTAGTAGTAAATAATCCTGTGCAAAAACTACAGTGACATGCAGCCAACAGTGGTACAGCCAGTACCCTGTTAAGGAGGCTAGCTGTGCTCTGCGGGTTTCATGGGATCCTGAAAACACTATACTGAGAGTATGGGTCCTTATACACCTCCGGCATGGCTGCACTGAAAGGAATTGATGTTTGACCACTTCCTCTGAGCACTTTATGGAAGCAGTGTGGAAGAAGTAGGCAAAGAGCAGGGTGATTGAAAACAACTTTGTAGCGGAGGCCTGATATTCCACAGGTTAACTCCACTATAGATCCCAGTGAGGCTCAGGAACAAGTAGTAAAAACACCATGAAGCAGTAATTCAAGCAAATAAAGTAATCCACGAATATCCCCATACAGATCCCAATGACTGGACGACACACAGCATCAGGAGCAGAACTAACTTTTAATCCACACAGTCTCCTTATAAAGCATTCTCCCATGCAATAGTGTAATCGTTACCTCCCACACATCTCCTCCCCTCAGTATGACACTTAAACCCATTACACATATTGTAGTTTCCCCCCAGTTCTGAATGTACCCCAAAACAAGCAGTTACAATAATCCTGGGGGTACCCCCTGGTAGCCCTGAACTGGGAGACTAACATATCCAAAAATCACCCAGATCGGACCAGGGGTTCGGGAGTTAGGTGGAGGTTGTAATTTGACTGACCGCACACGAGGTGGTATCCGAAAATAATTCCATAGGTTTTGGCCCTGCGGTCGGTCTTCATTCGGGAGGTAAAATACACATCAAATACTGCCATCCACGATTAATCTTGGATTCGTATGAATCCCCTTGTTCGGTACTTTGAAACTAACGAACGGAAGACTGATTAGCCTTCCCGTTCGGGAGTTAGGGAGCCATTGAGGTGTCAGCGGTGTTCGGGTAATCGAGTGTCCGATTTGAGTTCCAGACACTCAACAACAAAACGCCGCTAAGATTTTCGTGCGTAAGATGGCCGCCGCCACGTGTTCGTATAACGAACGGCGGCCACCCAGATACAGCACTAAAGTACCGATTAACCTGCGGTTAGAGAAGTGTGAACGATTAATAAGTTACACACTTCTCTCTGTGGTGGTCTATTGGTTCGGTAGTTTACATTCGTATGGAGTACGGATGGAAACTACCGAACAATCATACGAATCCCACATACATTTTAACCATAGAAACCGAAATAACACACGAATTGCAATAATATTACAGTTTTTTAGGACAGCCCTGGTACCATCTGCTACAAACTTAAATTCCAATAACTGATTGCATGTGTGTTTATGCATGTGTGTGTTTGATATTGTGTGTCCCTAGCAGGATAGTGTGTGTCCCTATGTCTGTAAGTGTGTGTTTTTGTCTGTGTGTGTGTCTGTGTTTGGTAACTGTAAGTGTCCCTGTCTTGCAATTTATATCTGGATATGGAATGTTTGCCAACATGTGTTTGTGTGTGTGAGTGTGCATCTCTGTGTCTGAGAGAGTGGGTGTGTGTCTATGGGTAGAGGCCCTGCCATTGGGTTTGCAAGGGGCCCCAAGTGTAATGATAGCAGCTCTGGTGATATTGTACCATTTACTACATGTCCGTTTAAAACAGCATACCACTACAGAGTCTCCTGAATTCTCACTAAAACAGCTATTAATACTTGCTCAATTGTAATTTATAGTTTAATAAAATTAAATATTAAAAGTAACATGTTCCTGTGTATTTATTTTTACAAACATTACTTTTTAGTATTTTCAGTTAAGAAGAAATAATGAAGACTAATCATGATACAGTTGTGCTCAAAGGTTTGCATACCCTGGGAGAAATGTTGGCATTTATTTTTTTGAAAATATGACATATATCACGCAAAACCTATTTTATTGAAGGATTGTGATCATATGAATTTATTAATTATCATATAGTTGTTTGGCTCCTTTTTAAATCATAATGATGACAGAAATCACATAATGGCCCTGATCAAAATTTACATACCCATAAATGTTTGGCCTTCTTACAGACACACAAGGTGACACACAGGTTAAATAGTAATTAAATCTTAATTTCCCAGACCTGTGGCTTTTTAAATTGCAATTAGTGTCTGTGTATAAATAGTAAATTAGTTTTTAGCACTCACGTGGATGCACTGAGCAGGCTAGATACTAGGCCATGGGGAGCAGAAAAGAACTGTCAAAAGACATATGTAACAAGGTAAAGGAACAATATAAAGATAGAAGAGGATATAAAAAGATATCCAAAACCTTGAAAATACCAGTCAGTACTGTTCAATCACTTGATCACTTAAGAAAGGGAAAATTCGGGGAGCTCTTGATACCAAGCCAAATTCAGGTAGACCAAGAAAGATTTTAGCCACAACTGCCAGAGAATAGCTCAAAATACAAAGAAAAACCCACAGGTAACCTCATGAGAAATACAGGCTGCTCTAGAAAAAGACGTTGTGCTTGTTTCAAGGAGCACAATACGATGATACTTGAACAAAAATGAGCTGCATGGTGGAGATGCCTTTACTGCACCAATGCCACAAAAAAGCCTGCTAACAATATACCCGAAAACACCTTGACATGCTTCGCAGCTTCTGGCACACTGTAATTTGGAGTGACAAGACTAAAATAGAGCTTTATTGTCACAACCATAAGTGCTATGTTTGGAGAGTGGTTAACAGGCCTATAGTGAAAAGAATACCACCCCCACTGTGAAGCATGGTGGTGGCTCACTAATGTTTTAGGGGGGTAGGCGGGAGGGGCTGAGCTCTAAAGACACGGGAACCTTGTGAAAATTAATGGCAAGATGAATGCAGCATTGTATCAGAAAATATCGGCAGACAATTTACATTCTTTGCATGGGACGCTCTTGGACTTTCCAGCATGACAATGACCATAAGCAGAAGGCCAATTTGACCCTCCAGTGGTTACAGCATAAAAAGGTGAAGGTTCTGGAGCGACCATCACAGTCTCCTGACCTTAATATTATCGTGCCACTCTGGGGAGATCTCAAACATGCGGTTTATGTAAGACGACCAAAGACTTTGCATGACCTGGAGGCATTTTGCCAAGACGTATGGGCATCTATACCTCCTGCAAGAATTGGGGACCTCATAGACAACTATTACAAAAGACTGCATGCTGTAATTCATGCTAAAGGGGGAAATACACAGCATTAAGAACTAAGGGTATGCAGACTTTTGAACAGAGGTTATTTAATTTGTTATCTTTGTTACCATGTTTTGCTTTCTGATTGTGCCATTCTGTTATAACCAACAGTTGAATATGAATCCCATAAGAAATAAAATAAATGTGTTTTGCCTGCTCACAACATGCCAGTGAGGCGCTTGATTTGCGACAGCCCGACACGTTGGAATTCAACACTCCTAATGTTCGACCGCCTGCTCCAACAAGAAAAAGCCGTTAATGAATATTTGTATGACCGTGGTGCTAGGACAGCTTCTGGGGAGCTGGGAATATTTTGCCACGTTACTGGACGCTCATGCGCAATGCCTGTAGGCTCATGCTTCCTTTTGAGGAGGTGACAAACCTACTCAGTCGCACCGAAGGCACCATCAGCGACATCATACCATTTGTTTTCTTCCTGGAGCGTGCCCTGCGAAGAGTGCTGGATCAGGCCGTAGATGAGCGTGAAGAGGAAGAGTTGTGGTCACCATCACCACCAGAAACAGCCTTATCAGCATTGCTTGCTGGACTTGCGGCAACGCTGGAAGAGGATTGTGAGGAAGAGGAGTCAGAGGAGGAATGTGGCTTTGAGGAGGAAGACCAACCACAACAGGCATCCCAGGGTGCTCGTTGTCACCTATCTGGTACCCGTGGTGTTGTACGTGGCTGGGGGGAAGAACATACCTTCATTGAGATCACTGAGGAGGAGGAATGGGAAATGAGTAGCTCGGCATCCAACATTGTGCAAATTGGGTCTTTCATGCTGTCGTGCCTGTTGATGGACCCTCGTATAAAAAGGCTGAAGGAGAACGACCTGTACTGGGTGTCCACGCTACTAGACCCCCGGTATAAGCAGAAAGTGCCTGAAATGTTACCAAATTACAACAAGTCGGAAAGGATGCAGCATTTGCAAAATAAATTAAAAAGTATGCTTTACACAGCGTATAAGGGTGATGTCAAAGCACAACGGGAATCTAACAGGGGAAGAGGTGAAAGTAATCCTCCTCCTCCCACGACCACGCCGGCAAGGACAGGACGCTTTAAAGACGTGTTGTTGATGGAGGACATGCAGAGCTTTTTAAGTCCTACGCATCGCCACAGCCCTTCGGGATCCACCCTCAGAGAACGACTCGACCGACAGGTAGCAGACTACCTCGCCTTAACTGCAGAGGAGCGATGAACCCCTTGACTACTGGGTGTGCAGGCTTGACCTGTGGCCTGAGCTATCCCAATTTGCGATAGAACTTCTGGCCTGCCTCGCTTCAAGTGTCCTGTCAGAAAGGACCTTCAGTGCAGCAGGAGGTATTCTCACTGAGAAGAGAAGTCGCCTGGGTCAAAAAAGTCTAGATTACCTCACCTTTATTAAGATGAATGAGGGATGGATCCCGAAGGGACTGACAGTGGGCGATACATTCGACTAAAAAAGGCCTGATCAGATGAGCTGCCTTGGGCTAAAAATGGTGACCCTATGTAGGGGGAACAGTCCCTATTCTGCTCTGTGTCAGTGTGTATCAGGGTCCCTGAGGACAGGTGTCAATCCATATATGCCAAGTGACCCTATGTAGGAGGAACAGTACCTATTCTGCTCTGTGTCAGTGTGTATCAGGGTCCCTGAGGACAGGTGTCAATCCATATCTGCCAAGTGACCCTATGCAGGGGGAACAGTACCTATTCTGCTCTGTGTCAGTGTGTATCAGGGTCCCTGAGGACAGGTGTCAATACATATCTGCCAAGTGACCCTATGTAGGGGGAACAGTCTCTATTCTGCTCTGTGTCAGAGTGTATCAGGGTCCCTGAGGACAGGTGTCAATCCATATCTGCCAAGTGACCCTATGTAGGGGGAACAGTCCCTTTCTGCTCTGTGTCAGTGTGTATCAGGGATCCTTAGGATAGGTGTCAATCCATATCTGCCAAGTGACCCTATGTAGGGGGAACAGTCCCTATTCTGCTCTGTGTCAGTGTGTATCAGGGTCCCTGACGACAGGTGTCAATCCATATCTGCCAAGTGACCGTGGTGCTAGGGGGAACAGTCCCTATTCTGCTCTGTGTCAGTGTGTATCAGGGTCCCTGAGGACAGGTGTCAATCTATATCTGCCAAGTGACCCTATGTAGGGGAAACAGTCCCTATTCTGCTCTGTGTCAGTGTGTATAAGGGTCCCTGAGGACAGGTGTCAATACATATCTGCCAAGTGACCCTATGCAGGGGGAACAGTCCCTATTCTGCTCTGTGTCAGTGTCTATCAGGGTCTCTGAGGACAGGTGTCGATCCATATCTGCCAAGTGACCCTATGTAGGGGGAACAGTCCATATTCTGCTCTGTGTCAGTGTGTATCAGGGATTCTTAGGATAGGTGTCAATCCATATCTGCCAAGTGACCCTATGTAGGGGGAACAGTCCCTATTCTGCTCTGGGTCAGTGTGTATCAGGGTCCCTGAGGACAGGTGTCAATCCATATCTGCCAAGTGATTATATGTAGGGGGAACAGTCCCTATTCTGCTCTGTGTCAGTGTGTATCAGGGTCCCTGGGGACAGGTGTCAATCCATATCTGCCAAGTGACCCTATGTAGGGGGAACAGTCCCTATTCTGCTCTGTGTCAGTGTGTATCAGGGTCCCTGAGGACAGGTTTCAATCCATATCTGCCAAGTGACCCTATGTAGGGGGAACAGTCTCTATTCAGCTCTGTGTCAGTGTGTATCAGGGATCCTTAGGATAGGTGTCAATCCATATCTGCCAAGTGACCCTATGTAAGGGGAACAGTCCCTATTCTGCTCTGTGTCAGTGTGTATCAGGGTCTCTGAGGACAGGTGTCAATCCATATGTCAAGGTGTCAATTTGTCATATCTCATGTGTCAATCCATATCCATTGTGATTTAGGAATGTTAGGTGATTTATGCCCTTTATGGATTAAAACCAGACTCTGCATCAACTGTGTAATTTTCCATGGGAGTTTTGCCATGGATCCCCCTCTCAGGCATGCCACAGTCCAGGTGTTAGTCCCCTTGAAACAACTTTTCCATCACTATTGTGGCCAGAAAGAGTCCCTGTGGGTTTTAAAATTCGCCTGCCCATTGAAGTCTATGGCGGTTCGCCGGTTCACGAAAGTTTGAGGAAGTTCGCGTTTGCGAACCGAAAATTTTATGTTTGCGACATCACTACTTGTGTCAGAATGCATAATTAAATCATAGTGTGAAAGATGAGAAACTTGAACGTGTGCTAAGATTTACTTGTGTAAAATGAATACCATATATTACATTTGGTAGTATGCTTTGCTCTCTCTCATAATACTTATGTACTATATGAGATGGAATCCGTCTGACATGCAGATGGTATAGGTTATAAGAGTTCTTATATTCTCTTTTTTGAAACAAAAAAATGTAACTTCAAGAAGAGGAAATGAAGCTCAAAGGACAACAGGTACCAGAAATTATCCAGATAATGGGTAGACATGTCCATTGGAATCTTTTTAATCAAGAGCTGCAACTTGCATTTACTCATAATAGAAAATCAAGAGACAAAAAGAAAGTCAACAAAGAGTTCCTCCTCCCTTTCTTGGGATAAAAGAAAGATTAAAAAAGAATAATTGGAACAGATTTTTTTTATTTATCTCCTATATTATTATTTATCCCCTATATACCCTGTTTATTTTTATAGGTTTTTGTGTTTTGACATATTTTCTAACTTTTTAGTTTGCAGAGAGAGCAGTGGCTTGAGGGGTCCTCACATTCAGGTAATTATGGAACGATAAGAGAGGACAACAAGGTAGGACATAATGTAGTCAGTTTAATATTGATTAAAGAAAAAAGGGAATTGAGCTTACATTGTGTGGAGCTGATAATTGGCTCCAATTGATACGCCTGGGCGGTACAGTCCCCACCTATGGATATGAACTTGGTATCTTGGTCCAGGGGAAGGAAGTCCAGTGATATAAAAAGAACACAAGCAATGCCACTAATATGATGTAGTATTTTAGGTATATTGAATGGAGTTAATATTTATAAGTGCACACTTTGTTGGAGCCTTCTGCTGGCTTCTAGTGAATAGTGTGAAGTAAAATGATCCCCGCCCTTGGATTCATGTGTCTTTCCCACTCAATGTATGTAGCAGCAATCCTCACCTTGGTGCATTTAGCTTAAACGAGAAATAAAATATAGTGCTAACTGTATATCTGTATATTAAAATCAAATAATACACACTAACGTGTTTCACCTAGTCAATGGTCTTTTTCAAAGTATTTTCCTTTGAAAAAGCCTGTTTTGCTCAATCCATAAGGCGTAGGTGGTATGTTCCCCACCAAGGAATGTGATGTCCATATGTCGGGATAACAACAGGAAGGTCCAAAGGTTAATTTAAAGATAACATAAATACCTATTATAAAAATTAAGCAGAAGTAACACACTAACGCATTCTATCTAGTCAACAGGCTTTTTCAAAGGAAAATACTTTAAAAAAACCTGTTGACCAGGTTAAATGCGTCAGTGTTTTCATTTCCTGTCATTTTCCTGTTTCCTTTTTCATTTCCTGTTTAATGTATATTAATATACAGTGAGCACAATATTTTATTTCTTGTCTTATCCTATATACACTATAGTGAGGATTGCTTCTACACTACATGATCCAAGAGTGGGAAAGGCACATATAAACAAGAGTGGAAGAGTAGACATTCCATTCCATGCTACTCACTGGGAGCCTTCAAAAAGATGCAGTAAATGCAAGTGTGTATTTGTATATATTAACATTGACATTCATTATAACTAAATACTATACCATATTAGTGTCAGTGCTTGTTTTCTTTTTATATCCCTGGACTACCTCCACCTGGTCCAAGATACCAAGTTCATATCCACAGGCGGTTATTGTACTGCTCAGGCGCATCCATTGACGTTAATTATCTGCTCCACACACTCTAAGTGTATTCCCTTTTTTTTCCTCAATCAATATTAAACAAAGGTATATCCTACTTTGTTGTCCTCTCTTCTCGTCATACTGACCTAAATCTAACGGCTCCCTCAAGGCACTGCTCCCCTCCCCCTGCAAAAAGGAACACTATAGCTATAGAAATACAATCCTGAATAAAGCCCAGGTCCCTAAATTATATAGGTAACCCCATTTTTTCGAATAAACGTAACAAAGCGTAGTACAAGTGTTTGTGTAATATTGTTCCTCTGCTATTAAATACATTTATTATTTACTTACTTAGTTAACCTACCGTAATAATGTAGCAGGAAACAAGTTATGGGTTCAGAATGGTTTCAGGAGACAAATGGAGCAACAATCCCCGTACCTATGCCACAGATTTTGTTAAAGTAAGAACTGTCATCACCCTGTTATCCAGGCAACCCAAGACCTGTGCTCATCAACAGCTGTATGCCAAAAACCCTGTACTGGACACCTGGGAATCCTTTGCTACAGCCTTGACCTCCTTGTATGAGGACCCCTTCCGTGTCTCCACAGCCAGGACTTCTCTCCGTTCCCTTAAACAAGAAAGCCGTCTTGTGGAAAATTACATCACAGAGTTCCGTGGCTTGTCATCAGCTGGACTGGACTCAATTAAACCGCCCTAGTGGATCAATTATGCCTTGGATTAAGTGAAACCCTTAAGGATGAACTGTCACGAGTGGGAGTTCCAACCTCCCTGGAAAAACTAATGGTGCTAGCCACCCAGCTGGATCTCCAGTTCAGAGAAAGAAGACAAGAGCGATTTGAAACAAACCCTCTGCCTGATCAACGCTCCCAACCTGCTTGTGAGACCTATACCCCTATCCCCACTATGGACATAGAGGAACCCATGCAGATTGGAGCACTAAATACCATGCTCACAGTAACTGAAAAGGCCAGAAGGAGAGACAAAGGCCTTTGCTTCTATTGTGGCAAGGGAGGCCACTATATCAACTATTGCCCGATATGTCCTCCTCGCCCTAAACATGTGGGGGTTCTGTATCACCATCCAGCAAGTCCATCATGACCCCGTTTTTATTAAACTCTGCATGCTACTGGACTGAAAAGACCACCTAACCAGACCAATGGCACCATCATGATCCCAGCTAACCCTGCTCCTGTTCCAGAGCCTCAAAAGGAGGCTACCTTCCAATACTCAGCTTTTGTCTCCCCTAAAGATTCCTGCTCCAACACAGGATCTGTCCCCAGACTGTGTAATTACCTCCAATGGAACCGTGGTTCGCAGGCAAGATCTTTGAACAGGCTCTTAAGGCCAGAGCTGCATCCCCTTCTCGCTCCTTGCCTCCACAGCCTTCTCGAAGAATAACAACCTGCAAAATGTTCCTCTTGTAACACTCTCAGATTCTGATGATTCTAATGCCTATACAGACCTGGATTTCCTGTCTGAACCTGAACTGGACTAGTTGACCCCATGTCTGTTCGCGCCCGGAGGTTGCTCTGTCATGGCACAGCCCAAACCCTGCAGTCTGCAAGGTGTAACTGCCCCCTTAAGAGACCTGGCTGGGTTTGAACTAACAGTTCCAGCATCTCATCAGTTTCTCTGCCATGATATCCACCAGGGGGCTTCAGTTTCTGTTTGCATTTTTCTGCTTCCTTGCCTGGAATGAGCAGTCCGCCTGCAACCCTTTTCCAATTAGGGTCAGCTGCATCTAATTAGCAGGCTGTAAAAGCCAGCCCTGCCTGAAACCTAGCATCTGGTCATTTTGCCTGTTTGGTGTTTCCTGCCTGATCTCTGCTTTGCTACTGACTGATTTCCTGGACTCTGACCTCTGCCTGCTTTACTGACTTTGTTACTCCGCTGCCAGCCCTCACTTCTGCTTCTCGTCTGACCCTGCCTTTGGATTTCCCCTTAATCTGTACTGCGCTTCTGGATTTTGCCTCCTTCCTGTACCATCTCCTGCAACTGGGCTCCCCTGGTGACTGTTACACTTGCTAGCTGGACTATGTTTTAGATTTTTTTTTTTTTTATAAAATGGCCACGTATTAACAAACATTGATTATTTTTACAGGATGTTTAATGTGTCAGAGACCTTTAAAGATGCCATAAACCTGCAACAATCACAACTTTGGCTATGTTAAGAAAGAGGACATGGATTCACTCAGAGAAAACAACATATTTACTTTGACCACTTAACCAGAAGGTAAACTTTCAGTTGGGGATATCGATGGGTGTATATGATAAAGAACAAAATAAATGGATCAGAAACATATAAGGCCAGACATGTTGCTAAAGGTTATAATCTATTTATTTGTTAAATGGAGGTGAACATGGCCTATTTACATGCTCCAATTGATTGTGATGTTTTATCGTGTTTGGCCTCACCAGAACCTTTTCTGGCACCTTGCCATATGCCCCAAGAGAGATTGCAACCTCCAGACTGGTGCCATGCTGATGAGACCCACAAGACTGTGTTTTGAATCATAGCATATGCTTTGGATTTAAAAAATAAAAATAAAAAAAAAGTTTAAACCAGAGCACATTGCTAAGAGTATCATCAGAAATGTAGTTTGATGACTGAAACACAATGCCCGTCTGTGCTTATTTGTATATCAATATGGGAGGTCTGTGATAGAAAAACATGATGGAAACAGGATTTCTTCAGTTTCAATGCCCAATACGTCCAGCTTGAGATGTGCATGTGATGCATAACAGTATTTTCTTTTGTATTTGCACTGTAAGGACTTCTATCGTTTTTGACCTTAGCACAATCATGCTGCACTATATATATATATATATATATATATATATATATATTAGCACAAATCAGAGCAAGTAGTGTTGTTGAGTTATTATTCTAGAGAGCTCTCAATGGTGCTAATAACAGTAACATGAGTAAAAAAAAATGTTTTGCCCCACCTCCTTCCCAGAGCATAGTACATTTGTGTGTGATATTGTTCATCGAACATTATACAAAGTTCATATACACCTAGTTATCCTACCCTAATAATGCACTAGGCAATAGTTCTTATGAAATTCTGTTGCATGTTTCATTCATTAAAGTAAACAAGAATGTAGCAGCGTTATATGCAAGCTGGGTTCCCCAGATGTATAGAATTTTTTTTCCAAACCTAGTAAAATCATTCCATACTTTCAGTACTCCATTCGTGTGCAATTAGGAGTCGATCATCTTGTTGAAGGGGCAGGGCCTGACCGCTGTCGAGCAGGATGCAGGTTGATCGAGCTCCTCAACATAGTTAAGATTTTGAACCTCAAAAAGGCAGAAATGATGCAATCTTGATTCTGAAACAGGCACTTATCACAAGGGGTGTGATTGGGTAACTCCTGGACCAAAGCATCTGGATTTTGAAGGTACCTCACGGGGACGAAAGCTTCATGCGGCCTGCACCCTGGTCCTGGGTGGGAGACGCGGCCAGTTTCTCCCTTTACCATGACTTCACTGTACTTTGGATATCGCTCCCCCCCCTCCCTGGGCCGGTGGGGGTTATCATGCAGGACATGAATTGCTCTCAAATTGCTCAAACACTACTCTGCTGGTGAGAAATTGTGACCTACAAGATGACGATGCATTTGATACTGCAACACAGGGCTTGATACTACACTAAGCCAATCTAACTGGCCTTCATTGCCAAACCATAGCTCAAATGGAGGCAGTTTTTGAATGCTGATGTGCTACACTGGTATAGTGCATAAAGCTAGTTACCTCAGAAACTTTTCCACTTGAGGGATAGTGGAAGCATCAGGGAGAGAGGTCTGGGGCCCAATCACGGGCTACTCGACTTTGATAGCTATTGTCACTATTACTTTATGCTTACCTGGCCTGAGGGCTGCTCCGGGATCGACCCCAACTTACCAGCCACACAAACACAGGAATGCAAGACACAACCAACAACATCCACACAAGATCCACATGGCCTTCCACATTTTCACAGACAGAAACTTGGACTCTGGGAGTCTCTGAGTTTGTGGCATTGAGGTGTTGGCTCTTGATCATGCCTGGGGCTGGGTGGTACCTCACCTTGGCACCTCTGTGCTCCTCACCTAGGGTGACTATATATACAACATATGTGCAACATATGTGCTGTCAGGGAGTTGACTGACAGTGACTGTCATTTATTCTTTATGAGCTGCCATGTGCACAATGAGCCCTGTTATTTTTTAAGTTGCAGATCTCCTCCGATTTATCCTAACTTTGGTGACTTCAGTCCAAGCGGTATACAAGCGGCATTTACTCAATGATACGCATTATGTTACATTGTATCCTTAATCATGTTGTCGGTTAGTTTAGCATGAATTTTATGTTATTTTATATTGCTTATCCATTGACATACACTTGTCTAACCTGTTTCTTACTCTTAAAAAAGTGTGTTTACTTAGACATCTCTGTAATAGTTAAATTTGCAGTATGCTTGACCCTATTCCTACTAATGTCTTCACCCACTGCTGTAAGAGCTCAATGTTTTGTGTATAGTGTGACTACCATATCTTACTGCCCCAGCTGTATACCGGATTCACTCTGCTCAGATAATGTATACTGGGATTAAATTCCCTGAAATTCACACGATGAACTTCATATTATGTAGGATAGTATAACAACTTAAACAAAGACTTGAACAAAGGTTTCCCCTGGTACAAATTTCCATAAATACTCTAGCCCAGGAAATCCATTTCTCCTATAAAGAAATACATTTTTTTTTGTGGTCTATATCAAGTAATACTGTATAGAAGTAGCTGATAACACACACATATCAGTTTTTAAAAAGGCGTTTTCACAGTCCTAATATTATTCCTTCTTGATGTGTCATATTTGCAATCAATGTGCAACCAGATGTTAGCTTTTATCATCTACTCCATTTTCTCCTATACAATCACAAATTTATAGATACCCAAACATGGGGTGTAGGACATTCAATGAAACTGTATATAAACATACTCAGACAATAAGTACATGTGAATGTTACTCTCTAGTGTGGTAAGAAAAGCAGTTATCGTCAACCAAGCCCATACACTGGTATAGGCAGCAACTAGATTAAAATTTTGGTTGTTTCACGTTCTATATATTGATATTGCTAAACATTGCATGATTTATAACATAACAGATGCATAGGTACATATTTGTACAAATGGATGCTCTAAGCATCTACAGCTTATTTTAATGGTTGTAGTGCAAGGAGTCTTTGGGTATAGCAACTCTGACATTTTCAGCTTTCTTGGGCCTGCCTCCAGTATCTCAGTGCTCACATCCTATTGGAGTATTTTGATTATCTGTCTGTCTGTCTTTATAAGCAAGGTAAGCATACATACTATACGTTATACTTGGATTGGTATTTACCTATAGCAGTTGTTTGAAAACTTATTGTAACTCGAAAATGCGATTAGCACACCAAACCCCACACCAAGCGAAAAGCAGATCTGAGTGGCGGCATCAATCCAAACCTTTAAACAAGACGAGGGGCCCAGCATACAAAGAATGGAGGGAGGGGAAGGGAAAAAAAGGAAGAGCTGTTATTAGAGATAATTGCAGGAAACTCATTCAGCATAAAGATGAAAGATACTGTTGAATACAAGGTAATTTCACCAATTACTGTTGTATGCATGTGTCCAATTCCTATTTCTCAGATTATTGCTTTGAGTTATCAAGTCGTGAGCACTCTGAGGCAAATTAAGCCCCACTGCTATGCTTTCTTATGGAAAACGACATATTGGTTCAGATTCATTGTAAATTAAAAGAATGGGATCAATAGCTGCGTTTGTTTTGTAAAATGCAATTTATTAAGCTGTCAGGAATCTTTGAAGACAAATTTGATATAATCAAATTATTATTCTGTCAATGTAAAGTGAACACCAATATGACCTTAAATAAGAAAACATTATACCTGTTTAAGCAGGTTTACCATTAAACAGCAGTTGTACTGAGGAGCAATTCAACAGATTAAAAAACAATACTATGTCAGACCAGACAATCTAATTTAATTGAGTTCAAGAAATAGTTTGTTCAGTTACCATTAAAACTGGAAGAACCACTCTTGGCAATATAACAGACACCAAAAGTGCAGGATTATCATATTTTAAAATGTAATTCCAATGGAGACTCAGAAAACACCTGGACCATTGGTAGTCCTTGAGGGATAAGACTTAAACCAAAGTCCTACAAGCATTCAGATGTATCTCATATAATTTTATTAAACTGGTATACTGCAATATTTTTCTCTATATTTCACATTTATCTTCACATTGATAAGACTAGCCTGTTTTCAGAAGTCTGTTTTATGCTGGATATGGCTAGGGTCTCTGTAAAAAAAAAAAAAAAAAATGGTAATCCAGAGGTGGATCTCTTGATAAATGTGCATAACGTAGCATCAACTGCACCTCAATGATAATTCCTAAAGAAAGCCACAATTAGTTGCTTCATATCTTTTGTGGAGGGTGTCTGCTGGCATTTCTCTTTTGGACTTCTCACGTGGGTGGGATTTATTTATGACACAGGTGGGCTAAAACTTTAGGGAGTGTTTTGTGACTATTTTATTTGAATACAATAAAACAAATCATTTAGTTTCTTTAGTACTCTTGTCTTGAAAAAAAAACATTTATTGAAATCATGTTATGACCACAAACTAAGGGCAAATTGTTTGTTCTAGCTTAAGAAAATATATATTTGCATAATTTGGTAATTAATTTGCTCCACATACAGAAATATTCCATAGTCCAGATCTCATTATGAAGCTGTGGCAAAGCTGGAGTTGGAACACAAAATGCTACAGAGCTAAGGGAGAAAAGAAATCAGAGCAGTGTAGATGTAAAAAATCAGGGGATAGAAATGATCTTTTACATTATGTCAATTACATGAATATAAATGTTCATTTTATATCTATTATGGTACAATTACCACTGGTATCTTTTTATAATTGTAATATTTGGTATTGTTTATAATTCAACAACAATTAGCAGTACCCCATTACAAGATTTGGAGGTCATGGTGGGTTGATTGGAAGTAAATTGCACTTTGATCTGCATGCTGTTTGGTGAACCAGTGCCACATCCAATGGTGGCCCTGGGGAGAGAATTGGGAAAACTGTGTTCGGCATGAAAATTGTGATATATACTACATAGCATGTCTCAGTTATTAAAGGGTTACTTCAACCACAAACAATATTTTAAGAAAACATTGGTTTTGATTCGAGTAAACTTTTCTATCCTGGTACGCCTCTCAAACCTTCAAAAAATAAAATAAAGCTTAAAAAAACCTCACCTCTGTGCTTAGCCCAATTCTCCTCCACTGATGTAACTAACCCAACTGCAGGGCTGAAGGGGAGGCAGGGGCAGCAAGGAGGGGGCTGTGCCACCATTCAGCACCTGTTGCCAGCATGCTGTGTGTTATGACAACAGCTATCCAATATGCACAGAACTGATATTAGCATAACAAGACGTCAGGGCTGTCTCATAGCAACCCCAATGAAACTGTCAGAGGTGACTTTACAACACCTCCTGCAGCAGAGGGGTTAAACTCTGAGTCTGTATGTACAGCATTTCATACCAAAACACGGCACAAACAGACTCTGGCAACATGACCATTTCAAATCATTGATGTGGTCATGGTGCTTTAGTTTTGAATGGAAAAGGATGGAAAATGAACAAGGGAGTAAGTTGAAAGGATATATAAACTCAGGACAGCAACAGTAAAGGATAGCTTCCATATATATTGCCATGGGATGAGGTGTTAGGGTGCAACACTGTGCCTGTGGACCCCAGCAGTATATCTTGGGCCGGCCCTGGCTTTGAGTCTCTGAATGTAAGACTAAGATAAGCACTTTCATCTATAATCTAAATAAGGTAAAAATAATAAATGAATACATTAAAACAAAGAGAGGGTGGTATCTTAGAAGGATTAATAAGTGATTAAAGTAGAAACATAATGTATTGGCATTCTATTTCCTAAATCTATGTGCATTTTCATCTAATGCGACTGTAATGGTGTATTGTGTAAGTATAAAATAGCTTGATTATAGTCATATTATACAATTGATTTTCATTTACAACATTTCCAATTCAATCATTAAAGACTATAATTAAGCTTACCGAAGCCTCACAGAGCCGAAGAAAGTCTACACTTAGATACGCTTTAATGCCATCAATAGCTCCAGGGAGAGTAATGCCACGAATAAGCAGTGCTGTTAGAACAAAATAGGGCATGGTGGCTGTAATCCACACTACCTGAAAACAAAAACATCAATGAAATCTGTAAGCAATGAACAGACGATGTTAAAAAAGTGTAACTTGGTCACAGCCTAATCCACTGACCATTGGAAAACAGTATCATATAGCAAGACCAAACATATTTTAAAAAATCAGAAGGGTTTAACATGTACGTTTTTATGCACTGAAATAGTGCACCCTGCGGGGTCTAACCTTAGTGAGCCGGCAGCACGGCATGCATGATGGGCAGGCAGTATGGCGTGCATTTACGACAGGCGAATCTACCTTTAACTCGGGTGGATCTGCACTTACCACTTCACTGACCCACCCTCTTTGCCTCCCTCCTATAGGCGTATTGATTCTCAGGATGCCGGATTTGGGAGGTATGCAATGGTACTCACAGACAGAAAGGCAATAGCACAGAACACACAAAATACATGAAATTCCAGGTTGGTTGTCTACATATAATTTAGACAATACAGTCACAAAACATTTCATGGTCAAGATTAGCCAACATTCATTAAGTGTACATGTGATTATTAACCCCTTATTCACTATATATATATATATATATATATATATATATATATATACATATATATACACACATACACACACACACTAGTTATATTTTTTCACCCTCGATTGGTGGGAGCATTGGGGGACCAATAAGCAGATCTTTCTTAACAGGTTCGGGTACACTGGAGCCAAACGGACGGGGAATAAGTAGCTCTAGGCATGTTACAATTTCAGTGTATTTGCCCTTACAAAGCTTCTCCTGGAGTTTGGATGTTAATCCTGCTATTTAAAATCAAACCACAGAAAGTATAATTTGTGTACATTAAAGGTAATCTTACTTTGCCAGAAGTTTTCACTCCTTTCCACAAACTGAAATAGAGGAACACGATCACAACAAGAAGGCAGGATGTCAGTTTCCAACGAGGCAATCCTAAATTATGGATTCCTTGACTTTCATGAAGGTGTAAAACACCTCGTCTAAAAATAATCATTTAACAAAATTAATATTTTTACTTGAGAACACCCTCGCAAAAACTACAAATACCTAATATTACTGCTTAAATGATTTTCCAGGTTTGTGCAAGTTTATATAAATGTAGAGACATTACAGTAGATGGTAGTTCGGTATCAAAATATTAACATTAATCAAAATGTAAACATCACATTTTATTGAATTTAAAACTATGGGGCACATTACAATCTATCAATATATAATTATACAGCTGTCGATTTATTAATATTATTTTATTTTTTATATAGCGCCAGCAAAATTTCATAGCACTGTACAATGGGTGGACTAACAGACAGGTAATTTTATTAAAGACCCGGAGGCTCCTATTATGCTGCACTCTTTCTTTATTTCCCTCAGCAGCAAAGAAACATTATTAAAAAAAAAACATTAGAAACAGGTCTGCCTTCATATAGGCAATGTCCGCCTAGCAACATGATCATCCAATCAGTGTCATCCTTTCCATATAGCTGGCGGAGCGTTGATGACCATTTCCTCTTTCTTTGCTGCTTGCCCTCAGATAAGTAGATCTCTCACAGTTCTCCAACTGTGGGATCCTCTAATGCTTATTCTATTTGATTTACTATTTGTACTTTAATTGTATGTAATAGTTTTTTGCTATTACTATATTTCTCTATTTAATTATCTGTAATAGTACCCTGTACCTTTATTGGTACTAACTGAATTATATCTCTCAATACTTCACCTTTATTCAGGACTTAACCCTTTAGTCTGGGTGCCCTGATTTGCAGGACTTTACAGGTCCTGGTTGTCACTTCACAATTACCCGCTTTATTTTCGCGGGCATCTGACCCGACCGCGCATGCGCGCCCAATCAGGGAAGCCCCAGCGGGAATCCTTCGGTCCGGCTGTATGCCGCGGTCGGATTTAATTCTGACCGCGCTTTCAGCCGCACACCACCTCTCTCTCCCCTTGCGCTGGGTAACTAATAGTACCGCGATCGGCGGTTACTGGTTTAATCGTTCTCTTCCGCGGCGGCCATCTTTTTGGTTTCCATCGTCGCGGTGGCCATTTTCTTCCGTTTTTTTCCCGCCCTTTAACTCTGGAACGCCCACTCCGTCCCATGATCGGAGTTGGTGTCCAGTATTAGTGGCGGACGGTCCCCCCTTTCTCTTGCTCCCCCCATTATTTGATAATACCTGTGAGTAATTGTATTTGCCTTGCTTTTACAAGTATTGTGTATCTGGTAGTTTTCTGGGTTACTTAACCCTGCTCTAAACTTAGTATTAAAGTAATTTAACAAATTTCTGCCTGTCATTTCAATTGCAATTATGCAATCCCCTAATGATATACCTGGTCCCTCAGGTACAAAAGCTGACCCTCAAGCGGCCTTGGGTTTTCCCCCTGTAGTTTCTGGGGATGAATTGGATTTCCCAGCATCAGAGGAAATTCAGGCTATCATGGACACTACTGTGTCCAAGTCTGTCTCTAAAGCCCTGGCATCTGCCATGGACATTATGTCTTCCTCTATATCAAAATCATTTACCCGATGGGGGCCCGAGCAAGATGGCGGCGCAGACGCGACCGGCAACAAACAGAATCCTCACCGCACCGCCTGCTCGCACTCTGGAGTTCTTTGACCGACTCTATGCTAACCTGCGGATGAAACTCCGCACCAAGAGTCAGCACCTTCACCAGGTCGTGAGGGAAATGGCGGCATGGATACGCCCGGCCACCCGGCGCCACCTATGTCCCTACCCACTCCGAGCCCCCAAAACGGCCTCCAGCCGGGGGAGAAGCAGGAGACCAGAGGGCCAGGAACCACCAACACAACCTATTCACCCACGCACAAAGCAGAGTGAGTCCACCAGGCCTGATCGACCCACTTACCACCAGGTGGCACCGGTCCTGGACACAACGAGATCGCTTAATAGCAGACGGAGCAGACAGAGAGCCCAGCCACGACCCATCGGAGGAAGAACCCCGAGGGGGCACCAACCCTGCCGCACAGGTACACCCAGCACCCAAGAGACTCATACACAATGCCAGCGGCCCAGCAGAGCAGGCGTCGGCTGAACACAGATGTCTCTATACACTGGGTCCTGGACACCTACCCCAGGCACCGGAGACGGCTCCTAAGCATCAACACAGACTCTCAGTGCACCCGGTTATATTGCCCTACGGACTCTCTCGGATTAATCCCCTCTAGAACATTTCACACTGAGAAGGACACACTCCACGGGACTCTCACATTAAGTATTGCTCAAATGTTTTGCTTGACGCAACTATTCTTAATTTCTGCTTGATTTCAATATGCCATCTCATACTGAAGCAATTATTTCTAATCTTTACATAATATCATTATGTCTCCTCACACTCACTGGTTGTGTCCCTAGACAGCCGGCTACTGGCCATCCCCATGTTAATTAGCCTGCATGTCTGGCAACCTATTATTAATATGTGTTCCTCTATGAATATAACATGCAACAATTTTATAATATGTTTGATTAGTCTGGCATGCTCACTATTAACCATAAGCATATCAATGCCATGTTTAATTACCTACTAAAATCTAAAATCTACTGTAACTGTGATGGCAAAACTGTCTTAAACATACCGTATATACTCGAGTATAAGACGAGTTTTTTGGCACATATTTTTGTGCTCAAAAAGCCCCCTCGTCTTATACTCGAGTCTAGGTCTGTATTATGGCAACTTACATTGCCATAATACAGACCATGACATGTTGGGGGCCGGAGAAGCTGTTACTTACCTTTACAGCAGCTCCGGTCAGCTCCCAGCACGTCCGCGCGGCTCCTCTGTTAAGCTCCCAGTGTAAATCTCGCGAGACACGCGGGCCGCGAGATTTACACTGGGAGCAGACCGCGAGACCTGGACAGCCCCCCCCCTACCCCTGAACAGCCCCCCTCCACCTAGACAGCCCCCCTCCACCTAGACAGCCCCCCTCCACCTAGACAGCCCCCCTCCCTGGCCAAGTATGAAGTAGGGAGGGGGGGACAAAAAAAATGATTAAAAAAAGTATTCAAATCTTAAAATAAAAAAATAATAATAATGCCCAATTGATGGGAGTCTGACTCCCTTTTCTAACTCCCTGTATTTAATGCAGAGTGTGTGTGTATTTAATGCACACACTCTGTATTAAATACAGGGAGTCAGAAAAGGGAGTCAGACTCCCATCAATCTGAGTCACCCTCTTGCACCTAAAATGCAGATGTGTGTGTATATAATGTAGAGTGTGTGCATTATATACACATACACTCTGCATTATATGCACACACACTCTGCATTTTAGGTGCAAGAGGGTGACTCAGATTGATGGGAGTCGGACTCCAATTTCTGACTCCCTGTATATAATGCAGTGTGTGCATTATATATATATATATATATATATATATATATATATATATATATATATATATATATATATATATATATATATATATATATATATATATATATATATATATATATATACACATATACATATACATATACACACACACACACTCTGCATTATATACAGAGTGTGTGTGTATATAATGCACACACACTGCATTATATACAGGGAGTCAGAAAAGGGAGTCAGACTCCCATCAATCTGAGTCACCCTCTTGCACCTAAATTGCAGATGTGTGTATATAATATTAAAATCATTAAAAAATAATAAAAAATGCCCACCCCCCACCAAGGCTCTGCATTACACACACTGCACTCATATACACACACTGCACTCATACACACACTGCACTCATACACTCACTCACACACACTGCACTCATACTGCACTCATACACACACACTGCACTCATTATATACACAAACTGTAAATAAATATTCAATTAATGTAATTTTTTTAGGATCTAATTTTATTTAGGAATTTACCAGTAGCTGCTGCATTTCTCACCCTAGTCTTATACTCGAGTCAATAAGTTTTCCCAGTTTTTTGGGATAAAATTAGGGGCCTCGGCTTATATTCGGGTCGGCTTATACTCGAGTATATACGGTATTTGCTGATTTATAGCCAGCAGTGGAAAGTTAGACTACTATATATAGTTCTGCCTGCAACAATAACCCTAGACAAACATAACATGTAAATTTCAGATATGCCTAACCTCATACTTTTTAAGTGTTACACTCTCCTAGTCATCGCGATGGTTATTCCTGTGCCAATAGTTAAATCGGAAATATATAATTACACTAAGTCACCCCTGTTAACCTTTAAAAACTGTGGCTCTACTATGGTTCAACAACAAAAGTTCAGCGTAAAGAATGTGAGCCGTGATTAAAACCAACGTTTATTGCCTAGTGCCAACCGTTAATAACACGCCACTAACATTCTCAACGTATAAGCTGTCTTTCCCAATGATGCAAAGCTGTATACATATTAGCCTCGTCCAATACACGTTTTAACCTTGCTTGCTAAACTTTAACTTAATGGTGTTTAATAGCTCATTATCCTTTTGTTATGTATAAAAAAAAATGTGCTGTCTCAACTGCCACACTTGAAATGTTTTGAAAAATGCCTGCAGATGCTATTGTGGCTTTGCACGCTTGTTGTCACTTTTCGCACAAATAAAATAAAGAATTTAAAAAAAAAAAAAAATCATTTACCCAAGCATTAAGGCAGGCCCAACAAATGGTCCCTCCGACCGCCATGCCAGTCGCGATACCATCCACTTCTCACCCACCACGCCCCGGCCGCAAAGCCTCGGCAAAAATCAAGCACTCCAAGCCAATGATGGACAGAAAAACACCTGTCACAGATGGCGCGAATATTAATCCACCACGCAAAAGAGCCTCTAGCCGGGCAAAAGCGGCTAGGCAATGGAAGTGGGCTAAAGCCCAACCTGAGTCCACTGAGTCAGAACTCAGTTCGGATGAGGAGAGTGCCCCTAACATAGACTCAGATCAGTCTAATGATTTGTCCGACTTAGATTCGGACTACGGAATGGATAAGGAGTTTAATCCCTCCAATAAAATAGATACCACTGGCACATCCAGTTCTGATTTAAACAAACAGGGAAACATCCTTGACCCACAGGGCGAACCATTGTTCGAGCCTGATGATTCACGTCACCCCCGCTCTGCGGAATGGTCACCGGCTGAGCATGTGGCGCAATATGTTGCTTCACAGATTCGTAAGCCTTTGGATAAGGCAACACGAAATAAGCTGAGGGCCAAATGCCCACGCCCAACCGTACCAGACGAGGTCGGTAAGACACCCCAAGTCGATCCAAAAATCATACAATTTCTGAGCAAAACGGGTTGGAAACCTAAGAAAGGCTTAGACTTTTCGCTCTATAACTGCCAAGACAAAGTCTTGGATATCTTAGGTCCAGCGACCAAAATTTTTGAAGCCGTGGAGGAATCCTTGGCGCAAGACGAGGCCTTAGACCGCCTCACTATTAGAGGTTGGATTCAGAGGGTGATATGCCTCATAGGCAATGCCAATACAGCTCTTGCTACAGAGCGTCGCAAATCTATACTGATTAAAATAGAGCCCAAACTCGTAAATATGGCAATTACTGAACCAGGAGCCCAAGCAAAAGGGTATCTTTTTGGAGAGTCTTTTGTGAAAGACCTGGGCTCATATGTCCCAACATTCACGGCCTTGGACAAGGCACAATCAAATCTAAAAAGGGTGTTCCACCCAAAGGTTTTTGTTGGGGCCGTCTGTCCGGCAGAGTCAATAGAGGCTCGCGCCCGAACCGAGGCTCCTATATGGGGAGAACCCCCTTTCCTGACCAGAGGTCCGCTCCGACGTTCTTCCCCCAACGAGGCAGACCTTGGGTGTCGAGAGGTGCACGAGGCGCTCCTTCTGGAAGATGTCCTTACGGTAAGCTACCTTTCTCAATTTTCTTCACATGTGGCGATAGGGGGCAGACTCACACATTTTTCCCACGTCTGGGCTCTAATTACGTCAGATGTGTGGATCCTCAGGGCAGTCCAAGGGTATCTCATAGATTTTGTATCCCTGCCTACTCAACTCTCCCCACCCAGGGAGATTGCTTTTTCTCCAATAGACACGACCCTCGTCTCTGAGGAAGTTCGAGATTTGGCACTCAAAGGTGCTATTCAAGAAATCCCAATGTATACCCCGGGTTTTGTGAGCAACTTATTTATTGTCCCCAAAAAAGGGGGCGGATCCCGCCCGGTCATCAATCTCAAACATTTAAACACCTACGTAACCTACCATCACTTCAAGATGGAGGGCATCCATTGCCTACGAGATTTGCTCCAGCCAGCGGACTGGATGGTCAAACTCGACCTAAGAGACGCTTACCTCACAGTACCCATTGCGCAGGCGCACCAAAACTTTCTGCAATTCACATGGCAGGGAAGGAAATGGCGGTTCCGCTGCCTTCCCTTTGGGCTCTCTTCCGCACCTTGGTGTTTCACCAAGCTCATGAAGCCCGTTATCGCTACTACGCAGTTGGGGGATTCGTCTAATCATATACTTAGACGACATCCTGCTGTTATCCCAGTCAGTATCACTACTCCATATTCACCTCGGTTGGACCACAACCTTGTTACAGAATTTGGGCTTCATTATAAATTGGGAAAAGTCCATCCTAGTCCCCACTCAACAAATAGAGTTCCTAGGACTCTTGGTGGACTCAGAAACGCAAACATTGCATTTACCAACATCCAAGATGAGAAATATCAAGAAAGAGATAAGACGAGTTCTTACCTCTCCGCAAATATCGCTCAAACACCTGGCCCGAGTGATTGGGCTTCTAGCAGCCTCCATACAGGCCATATTTCCGGGCCCCCTTCATTACAGAGCCCTGCAGCGCTTACAAGCATCACACCTCAGAGGCGGCGCCTCATACGAGGATACTCTGACTCTAGACACAGAAGCGAAAAAAGAACTCCAATGGTGGCTCCTACATATGGAGGCGTAGAATGGCAGAGCCATCTTCGGCTCGGCCCCAGATGTAGTCCTAGAGTCGGACGCGAGTTCTTACGGTTGGGGTGCACGCTGCGGAGATATCTCCACAGGCGGACGATGGTCGGAAGCGGAATCCAGACTCCATATAAATTGCTTAGAACTCCTAGCAGGATCCTTTGCAATTCGCAGCCTCTCCCCGACACTGTCCCAGTGATAATTGTAAAATCCTTGAATTGTAAACAGGCAAATGGACGCACAGGAACAGAGGGAATGAGGGCCCTGCTCAATGAGCTTACATGCTAGAGGGAGTGGGGTATAGTGACACAAAGGGTATAAGTAGGGGTAATGAAATAGGTTACTAGAAAAGTATTCACTGAGAACTTGGGAGGTTATTTTTGACAGTTGCAACAGTTCACACTAACACTAACAGTTCAAATTATATGCTTTCCTGAAGAAGTGTGTTTTCAAAGATTTTTTGAAGGAGTGGAGACTGGGTGAAAGTCTAATGGAGAAGGGAAGGGAGTTCCACAGAAAAAGTCTTGGAGGCGAGCATCAGATGTGGGAGTACGGATAGAGGATAGACGTAAGTCTTCGGCAGAGCGCAGGAGCCTCGACAGGACATACTTGTGTATTAGGGAGGATAGGTAGGTTGGAGCAGCATTATGTAGGGACTTCGATGATCCATTAGCTATGACAATGCAATTACAATCCCACTGTTCCAATACTATAGAGCAAGCATGTCAAACTCGCGGCCCACGGGCCGCATGCTGCCCACAATGGACATCTTTGCGGCCCGGTGAGCCCCGAGTACATGTTTAGTGTTAAAGCAGAGTAGGCACCTGCTCTCCCCACATTCCAGGTGCCTACTCTGTTAAAATCTACCTGGAGGAGCTCAGTCTTACTGCTCCTCACTGCTCCCTCGCACGCACGATCTGTATGCCAGGTGCCGGAATATTACGTCATATTCCGGCACCTGGCATCACTAATCTGCATGACGGAGCAGTGAGGAGCAGGAAGGCGATCTCTAGATAGAAGATCCCCACTGGACACCAGTGTGTGTGTGCTAGAATGTTTAAATGTGTGTGTGTCAGTGAGTGTGTGTCTGTCAGTGAGTGAGTGTGTGTCTGTCTGCATGAGTGTGTCTATGTCTGTCTGTCAGTCAGTGAGTGTCTGTGTGTGTGTGTCAGTGAGTGTGTGTGTCTGTCAGTGAGTGTGCGTGTGTCTGTCTGTGTGTGTCAGTGAGTGTGTCTGCCTGTGTGTCTGTCAGTGAGTGTCTGTTTCTGTCAGTGAGTGTGTGTCTGTCAGTAAGTGCCTGTGTGTGTGTGTGTGTGTGTGTGTGTGTATCTGTGTGTCTGTCAGTGAGTGTGTCTGTGTGTGTCAGTGTTGCAATGGGCACGGCTGGACAGTGGAGGACCTGGAGTTACACGGAGGCACACAAAAGCCACATCACATTCCAACGTGACGTTGACGTGCTCCACCTTCACAGGGTTTCAAGAAGTAGCGTGAAGTTTCACTTTGGCACAGGGTGCGGACGGCGCCATTTGGGGTATACCAGAGGCCAGACTCCGTAGTTGCATACTGGCAGCGCCAATGTGAGTGGAGTCGGCTTGTTGGCTGGGGTGATGGGACTTAGTAGAGAGGGGAACTGGGATTTAGTAGAGGGGAGTTCTGTGGTTTAGTAGAGGGGGGTGCTGTTTTTTTATATACTGTACTTTTCAAAATAAACCTACGTTTTTTTGCGGCCCACATAAACTTAAACCTTGTTTATTTGGCCCGTGCTAGACTGAATTTGACATGCTTGCTATACAGAGAAGTCTTGCAATGTTGTGCACTAAATTGAGAATTCATGGTGAATTAAAGGTGAATTTCAAATCTGGGCCAGAGTAGCCAAGCTGAAAGCATAGCTGATTTAGATACATTTTAAAGTTCTGCTATTTTACCTTTAAATTTAAATTCATATTAATTTATAAGTATGTTAAATAGAAGCAGTCCCAGAACAGAACTATGAGAAACACCAATGACCACATACACTACAACACCCTGATCTATACTTCCCCTTGCTGAACTAGTCCTCCGTGCCAATTTATGTCCGAGTAATTTAAATCTCCAATAATTCAAGTGTTACCCAGATGTGCAACTTTTGCTCTAACAGCTGTTCTTCCTAATCCATTTTAACATGAAGTGGTTTATATTCCAACTAGTAATTGATATCCCTTATTTTTTCCCAGCAGACATTTACCCACAAAGCTTTTTCCTCCTCATGTTCAATTTTCTTAGTATTTGGTTTTAGCTTATGGTTGATATACAAAAATACCCCGCTACCTTTTTTCTATCCTTCCTAAATAATGTGTAACCATTTAAGTTAACTGCCCAGTCATGTGTTTCCATTATGTCTATTATATCACATTGCTTGGTGCGTACTATTGCCTCTAGTTTCCCCATTCTATTTAGGCTCCTTGCATTAGTAAGCATGTATTTATTATTATCATGAGTGTCTTGTACGTTATGTGATTTTTTATTACTATTACATACCTGCACTGTTCTGATCTTGTTCTTCCCCTATCTCCACCCCCTTTGCGGAGTTAAAGCCTATCTCCATTCTGTACTGTCTATTTTGAAGATTTTTGTGTCCATACCCCCCTTCCACTAATCTAAAATATCATCCAACCTTCTAGCCATCCTGTCCCACAGCACAGCAGACCCTCTTCCGTTTAGGTGCAATCCATCGTAGTTATAAAGATTGTATGACCTGTGCTCTAAGAAGCCAAAATAATTTTTCCTACACCATGACATTAGCCATGAATTAAACTCCCTGCATTTCTAAGGAACAGGTTATATATCAGGAAATACTACTTTGGAGGTCCTTTTTTTTCAGTTTGCTCATAATTCCCCGAGTCTCCTACCACCACAACCTGTCAAGCCTTTCTTACATTCAAGAGGGGCTGTTCTCTCAGCTGTTAGAAGGAATAGCTTGTTTCATGACAACTACTCCTGAGCTGATGCTCTGAACATCTTTACTCAAATAGAAAATCTCTTAGGTTGCACCGGATCTCAAATAGCAAATCTCTTAGGTTGCAAGTCGGGACTAGCTAAGAGTTTCCTCTTCCCTCTCCACCTGCTACTACTTGATACTGATGGAAAACTAGTGATGTCAGGTTGGGGCTGCATGTTTTTTGTTGTACATACAGACCAGTTAGTGGCATTGTGGCAAAGTCACTCAACTATAAAACAACATGTGTTGTAAGGTTGAGGTGAGCATTGAATAAACATGCTTTATTGTATCACTCTGCTACTAATTTATGATCTCTTATCAACTCATTTTGTAAACACAGACTCCGCTTTAGGTTTGTTCACTAAACATGTTTGTAGGAATGGCAGCATCAGTCTTATGTCCAAACTATTGGAGCTTCTTCTGACATCTGGTCTATTATGTGCAGAGAGATGTGCTTTTGTTGTGCTAATTATTTGCTGAAACAGATGTTGCGAGTGTCACTGGGTTTTGATGTGTAGCTCCCTCATGTTTGCTATTATGTCTGATTTAGAGAGGTGGAGAAAGTCCTTTTGAGGTGCTGATGATAAGCTGTTTGGCTTTGATAACTGAGCATGAGTTAGCTTTGAGACCATATCTTTGAAAACAAGGTGTTAAAGATTACACCCAAGATGTTTATCAGCTAACATATGTAATAAGAACAGATTGTCAAACAAGTGTAAAAATTTAGATTTTGCTCTCACCTGCCAATGCAAATGGCATTTTTCTGTTCAACATATTTGACAGGCATTTAAACTTTGTAAAATAGATACCAGGTCTGTTTCAAACTAGTAGGCATGTTGTCTACACAGGGTTGTGTGATTTATTAACAGATATCAATTAATTCATATATTTAAAATTAATTGTAATTATTTTTATTATTATTATTATGATATTTATAGAGCACCATCAAATTCCGCAGCGCTTTACAATGGGTGGACGAACAGACATGTAGTTGTAACCAGACAAGTTGGACACAGAGGAACAGAGGGGTTGAGGGCCCTGCTCAATGAGCTTACATGCTAGAGGGAGTGGGGTAAAATGACACAAAAAGGTAAGGATAGTATTAGACTAGTGACAGTTGCAGAAGAGGAATCAGTTGGGAGCTATTAACAGTTTAATTGATACGCTTTTATGAAGAAGTGGGTTTTTAACGATTTTTTGAAGGAGTGGAGACTGGGTGAACATCTAACGGAGGAGGGAAGCGAGTTCCACAGGAACGGTGCAGCCCTCGAGAAATCTTGAAGGCGAGCATCAGAGGTGGGAGTACGGAGAGAAGATAGATGTAAGTATTCAGCAGATCATAATAATGTATGGTATAACAATTTGTTTTGAAAATATTTAGGGGGAGCCACATTGAATCAGTCAATGATCTAGCCCACCTGCGAAGTACTGTCATATCTCATATTTTGGATCTATATTTGCCCTCCTCTTGTGGTGCTCTATTTAGAGCTGTATTATATGTCGAGGCATAGGGGTTAGATGGATCACAGTTTGTAAAATAAAAGAGGTCCAAGGATAGTGCCTGTTACGTTGATGTCTAAGTATGTGACTAACATGCCAAACCTATTTAATATATTAATGTCAGTTCTTTGCATTTTTTGGCATCTGTCATAATGATGCATAGCATGCTAAGAACAGACAGCCCATGGTGGCACGGCCACAGCTCCCTACCACCAATGCCTTTCCATTAACTCACCTCTCTGACATCTGCACCCTCCAGAGAGGTGGAGTGACATCAATGGAAGAGAATGGCGTTTCTCCACATTGAGACAGAAATGGGTTTTAGACATTTCATTTTTTTGTTTTTTTGTGGTAAGTGGGCCAAAATAGGAAGGGTTACTCTGGCCAAAACTAGTGTTTTCTTAGAACACTGTTTTCTGGTTTGAGAAACCCTTTAATTATAAGATCATGTAAAGGAGGCTTGGCAAACGTATGGTCACTTTGATAAGCTCACAATCCAACCACCTCATCATCCATATAATGCTTCTGCTTTCCAGAGTTGTAGCTGAGGGTCTATCCTGTTAATTTACTTATATTGTCCTATAACTCTTTATAATAGTTTAAAGGGACACTGTAGTCACCTGAACAACTTTAGCTTAATAAAGCAGTTTTGGTGTATAGAACATGCCCCTGCAGCCTCACTGCTCAATCCTCTGCCATTTAGGAGTTAAATCCCTTTGTTTATGAACCCTAGTCACACCTCCCTGCATGTGACTTGCACAGCCTTCCATAAACACTTCCTGTAAAGAGAGCCCTATTTAGGCTTTCCTTATTGCAAGTTCTGTTTAATTAAGATTTTCTTATCCCCTGCTATGTTAATAGCTTGCTAGACCCTGCAAGAGCCTCCTGTATGTGATTAAAGTTAAATTTAGAGATTGAGATACACTTATTTAACCCCTTAAGGACTTAGGACGGTTCAGGACCGTCATCGGCATTTTTGCATTGCCGAACGATGACGGTCCTGAACCGTCCTAACTTTAAGATGTACTTACCCGATCGCCGTCGTTCCCCCGGCGGCGATCGGCGGTGCTCCCAGTGTGGGGAGACTGCCTGCAGCCCAGACAGTCTCCCCATGGCGAATTAGGACCCCTGGGGCCATGTGATCGCTCAACAGGGCGACCACATGGTCACAATAGGTGTCCATGTTTCTGCCTGCAGGGGGACTGTTTGTGCTGACAGGCAGTCTCCCTGCAACTGTAAAATCATAAAAATAAAATAAAATTAATGTTAATAAAAAAATAATTATATATGTCTATATATCATATATATAATGTCATGCTAAGTGTATTTTTATATTAATATGTATAAAAATACACTTATAATTAAATTACACACATATATATATATATAATATATATAATAACTATATATATTGTATATATATTATTATAAAATACAAATAATAAGTAAATTAAATTAAATTAATTTTTTTTAAATAATAAAACATTTTAAAAAAATTATATATCTATATGAAATTTTATTCTAACTGTATTTTGATATTAAAATATATACATTTATATCAAAATACACTTGAATGAAATTGTATATATATATCTATGTATATATAAATAAATAAAAATAATACGAAATATACATTTGTTTAAATACAAAATTACATAAATAATTATATAAATATACACATAGACTTCAAATATATAAATGTGCATATATATTTAAATTCTATGTTCGTATTTATGTAATATTTTTTACATAATTAAGTTATTTTATTGATTGCAATTTGAGGGACCTGCCGAAATTGCAGAGAATTTAATTTGCTAGCACTGTATTTTACCCTGTAACTTTCTATGACACCCTAAAACCTGTACATGGGGGGTACCGTTTTACTCGGGAGACTTTGCTGAACACAAATATTAGTGATTCCAAACAGTAAAACCTATCACAGCAATGATATTGTCAGTGAAAGTGACTTTTTTCACATTTTTCACACACAAACAGCACTTTTACTGATGATATAATTGTTGTGATACGTTTTCCTGTTTTGAAACACTAATATTTGTGTTCAGCAAAGTCTCCCGAGTTTAACAGTACCCCCATGTACAGGTTTTATAGCGTTTTTGAAAGTTACAGGGTCAAATATATGGGTCAAATATTTTTACATTGAAAATGGCCAGGTTGGTTACGTTGCCTTTGAGAGCGTATGGTAGCCCAGGAATGAGAATTACGCCCATGATGGCATACCATTTGCAAAAGAAGACAACCCAAGGTATTGCAAATGGGGTATGTCCAGTCTTTTTTAGTAGCCACTTAGTCACAAACACTGGCCAAAATTAGCGTTCAATTTAGTTTTTTACTTTTTCACACACAAACAAATATGAACGCTAACTTTGGCCAGTGTTTGCGACTAGGTGGCTACTAAAATAGACTGGACATACCCCATATTGAATACCCTGGGTTGTCTACTTTAAAAAAAATATGTACATGTCGGGTGTTATTCAGAGAATTTTGACAGATAATAGTGTTACAATGTCACTATTGATAAATTTGAAAAAATGTATGTTTTGAAACCACAATATCCTACTTGTACCTATAGCCCTATAACTTGCAAAAAAAGCAAAAAGGCATGTAAACACTGGATATTTTAAAACTCAGGACAAAATTTCGAATCTATTTAGCAGTTTTTTTTATTCGCTTTTGTAGATGAGTAAAAGATTTTTCAAGTAAAAGTCAAAAAACATGTATTTTTTTCATCATATTTTTTTATTTTTTTTAAATTAAATTACATGAGATTATATAAATAATGGTATGTAAAGAAAGCCTTTTTTTGTCCTGAAAAAAAACATATAATTTGTATAGAAACAGTAAATGAGAGAGCGGAAAATTACAGCTAAACACAAACACCACAAAAGTGTAAAAAGAGGCCTGGTCGCAAATGTACAACATCGCAAAAACAGTCCAGTCCTTAAGGGGTTAAGTTAAATTACATCTGTTTGAAAGTGAAACCAGTTTGTTTTTTTCATGCAGGCTCTGTCAATCATAGCCAGGGGAGGTGTGGCTAGGGCTGCATAAACAGAAACAGTGATTTAACCCCTTAAGGACGAGTGACGGACGAGGTCCGTCACTCAGGGGAATGCGTTAATGACGAGTGACGGACCTCATCCGTCACGCGTTAAAATTAACGCCGCGATCGCGCAGTGCCGGCGATCGCGGGGTTAATGCTGTTGCTGGGTCCCTCCGAGTCAGGGGCAGACCAGCAGCAGCAAATCCGGATATCCCAGCCCATGTGATCGCTGTGACAGCCAGTCACAGGGATCACAATACTGCTGGGATATCTGATCCGCCTCCCTCCACCTCGTGTGGGTTTGTGAAGTGGAGAGAGACGGATCGGTGCAACATTGTGTCCCAGAAGAATAGTCAAAGGTTTTAATAAGTTCCCAATCCCTTTCCCCTGTATAAAAAAAAAATTAACCCTTTCCCTGCTGTTTGATCACTGCTAGCAGTGATCAATATACAGGTCACAGTACTTTACTGTGATATTTTTTTTTTTTTACTTTCAAGGGTTAAGTTTTTGGTTTTTTTTTAACCCTGCGGGGTTAAATTTTATTATTTGATTTTATTAGTGTATGATTTAGTTACTTGGGTGGGTGGAATTTAGTGGGAATTAGGGAATAAAAAAAATAAAAAAATAAAATTATTTAGTTAAAGTTTTGTTAGCTTTGTTAACTGTATTTAACAATGTTCAGGAAGTATAGTGCAGAGGAGGCTTATGCCCTGTTAGCGGCCGACTCAGAGGCGACAGACACTGCCTCAGAGAGTGACGCAGGGGACGCAGGGGACTATGTGCCAAATACTGCAGGACCATCAGGGGAAATCGCCGATTCCCCTAATGCTGAACATGACGCAGATGACTGGGTACCCCCTAATAATTTTTCCCCAGACATCCCAGTGTTTACAGCCAATCCTGGCATACAGGCTGACCTGTCTGGCTATAGTGCGCTGGATGTTATGCAGCTGTTCTTGGGGGATGAGATTTTTGGGGAGATAGTCACCCAGACTAATCTCTATGCGGAGCAATATCTGGCACGCAATCCAGACTCTCTTATCTCCAGGAAAGAGAGATGGAACCCAACCAGTGTGCCAGAATTTAAAAAATTCTGGGCACTGACCATGTTAATGGGGTTAATTAAAAAGCCCGCAATTAGGATGTATTGGTCCAAACATCCCATTTGCAATACCCCCATTTTTGCCGAGACAATGCCGAGGGAAAGATATGAAGACATACTGCGGTTTATGCACTTTAGTGATAATAGCAAGTGCCCCCCAAAAGGTGATCCGCAGTATGATCTTCTATATAAAATCCGCCCTTTAATTGCCCACTTTAACCATAAATTTGCCACTATATATACCCCAATAAAAACATTTCCATTGATGAGTCCCTGATGAAGTTCAAGGGAAGACTGGGATTTAAACAATATATCCCATCCAAAAGATCCCGATATGGGATCAAATTGTATAAGCTGTGTGAAAGTGGCAGTGGCTACGTATACACCTTCCGTGTATACGAAGGAAGGGATAGCCACCTTGATCCCCCAGGTTGCCCAGATATAGTAGGGACAAGTGGGAAAATTGTCTGGGACTTAATAATGCCCTTACTTAACTACGGTTATCACCTGTACATCGATAACTTTTATAACAGCATCCCACTCTTACAAATGTTATACTGCTTCGAGACCGTGGCACTATTCGAAAGACTCGCACAGGTTTCCCAAAGGCTCTGGCAAACAAAAAAATGAAAAGGGGGGAAACAGCAGCTCTCTGCCAGAATGAACTGCTGGCACTCAAATACAGGGACAAAAAGGATGTTTTCATCGTAACCACCATTCATGGTGAAAACACTCAGAGGGTCGCAGTTCGTGGCAGAGAGGAATGCAAACGAGTGCCAGTCTGCATACGGCAATATAATCGGCATATGGGGGGCGTTGACCTGTCCGATCAACTGATGCAGCCG
The DNA here is from genome assembly GCF_036172605.1 of Pelobates fuscus. NCBI lineage: Eukaryota > Metazoa > Chordata > Amphibia > Anura > Pelobatidae > Pelobates > Pelobates fuscus. Next base: position 202,045,038 of record NC_086320.1, read on the forward strand.
TATTTGATCATGCGTAAGACCAGGGCATGGTATAAAAAAGTGGGCATATACCTGATGCAGATGGCAATACACAATGCATTTGTCATTTTCAAAAAGGCAAATGCTGGCCTGAATATATCCTTTCTTTCGTTCCAGTTTAACCTCATTACTGGGCTACTTGAGTGCCACACAAGGAGACCATCAGTGGAGCCTAGCAGAAGAATGGAGGCAGGTCACTTCTGCTTTAAGATTCCACCAACCCCTAAAAAACAAAACCCCCAGAAAAGGTGCAGGGTGTGTTACAAGAGGGGCGTAAGAGTTGAGACCAGCTATTACTGCCCCGATTGCCCCTCTCAGCCCGGCCTATGCATTGGCCACTGTTTTAAATTTTTTCACACCCAAGCCGAATAAGTAGACCAGTTTTGGGTTGTGATTTTTTTTTAGTTATCTGTCTGATTGGTAACCGAATCTTGGCTTTGTCTCCCACTTATCCTGTCTTCTCTGATCCTTGACCTCGGCTTGTCCTATCGTTGTTCCGTTTCTCTTTACTCCTTTGACCTCGGCTTGTACCTTGACAATTCTCTGCTTGTATAGCCCGGCCATTCTAAGGACCGGTATTACAAGTTTCTCTCTGTGTTCTCTCTCTTTGTGGTCTGTCTGTGTTTTGGTTTCGGAATCCATGACAGCTTTGCCCGGGATGCAGTTTACCCCAACTATTCCCCCTTTTCACAGCAAGTAGTATGCACTTGTTCATAATTTGAATTGATGAGCTGCCTATACTTAAAAATATAAGTGGCCTTTGAGAGGCAATTTGCAGTCCTGAGCTGCTACAATGAGACTTGGGCCCAGCATCCACTTTTGAAAAATATGGAAGTGGTGTTTCTCCAATGTGCCCCTTCAACATCCACATAACCCTGAGAAAGGTACACATTGGGTTATCGTTGCACTAACATGACATAGCTGAGCAACATATTAGGTGTTACACTACCTTATCACACATAAGGATAGCAAAATATACAGTAACATCTCCAAGTGTGTGTCAAAAAGGCAGAAACAATGCTAATTGCAACTAGACTTGGTACAAACCAACAAAAAAAATTATCCTACACCAAGGTTTAGAATATACCTTTTGAAATACCCTGGGGTATCTACTTTAAGAAATGGTAGGCCTTTGTGGGGTAGTTTGAATTTAAAGCCTGCTAAGATGCTTGGAAATTGCACATAGACCAGCGTCAAAATTCAAAGTTCGGTAAAAACTGATATGACTTGGTCGCCAATGTGCCCCTTCAACATCCACATAACTCTGAAAAAGGTACACATGGGGTTATTGTATCACTAAGATGACATAGCTGAGCAACATGGTAGGTGTTATACTGCCGTAGCACACATAAGGATAGCAAAATATACAGTAACATCTCCAAGTGTGTGTCAAAAAGGCAGAAAAAATGCTAATTGCAACTAGACTTGGTACAAACCAACAAAAAAATTATCCTACACTAAGGTTTAGAATATACCTTTTGAAATACCCTGGGGTATCTACTTTAAGAAATGGTAGGCCTTTGTGGGATAGTTTGAATTTAAAACCTGCTAAGATGCTTGGAAATTGCACATAGGCCCAGCGTCAAAATTCAAAGTTCGGTTAAAAACTGAAATGGCTTGGTCTCCTATATGGCACTTTAGCTTCCCGAAATAGTGCCAAAGACATACAATGGGGGTGTCCTTTTACTCAGAAGACTTAGCTGAACATAATTTGGGGGGTTTGAACTTAGTGGCACATGTTAAAAATACAAAATGCCCAGCAAAAATGCAATCCATATGTAAAAAACGCACAAAATTCTTTTTTACCACATACTTTGGCATTTATTGGTGAAATAATGGGGGCATGTTAAGGCACAATATGCACCTTATGAGATACCCTGGAGTGTCTACTTTTACAAATGGTAGGCCTTTGTGGGTTTTTTTTGAACAGTCAAACTGTTATAATAGCCCAACCGGAAGCATAGGCTCATTAAATCCGTCTCTCAAAATTCTACTGTGAGTACTGAAAAGGACAGGTCTCCTATATGGCACTGTAGCTTCACGAAATAGTGCCAAAGACATACAATGGGGGTGTCCTTTTACTCAGAAGACTTAGCTGAACATAATTTGGGGGGTTTGAACTTAGTGGCACATGTTAAAAATACAAAATACCCAGCAAAAATGCAATCCATATGTAAAAAATGCACAAAATTCTTTACCACATACTTTGGCATTTATTGGCGAAATAATGGGGGCATGTTAAGGCACAATATGCATCTTATGAGATACCCTGGAGTGTCTACTTTTACAAATGGTAGGCCTTTGTGGGTTTTTTTTTGAACAGTTAAACTGGTATAATACCCCAAATGGAAGCATAGGCTCATTAAATCCGTCTCTCAAAATTCTACTGTGAATACTGAAAAGGACAGGTCTCATATATGGCACTGTAGCTTCATGAAATAGTGCCAAAGACATACAATGGGGGTGTCATTTTACTCAGCAGATGTAACTGAACACAAAATAAAACTTTGTACAGGAATAGCACACACCAACTTTACAAAATACACATGAGAAGTTCTTTGTTATAAGTTTGTGTGCCAAAAACTAAATAAAACACAATTTTACTCCAATATTTAGCAGAGGTTTGCGGTGAAATGGCTACGTAGAAAGTGTCAAAACAACCATAGGTAAATATCCTGTGATATGTTCTTTCTATAAATATATACTTTTGTGTGACAATTTTGTTTTATTTTATGGCTATTAAGCTTACAAGACAAACATACCAAATTCTAAAATCGCTCCATATTAAAAGTTTATTTTACTCCTTGTGCTTTGTGACCTGTAACTACCAAAAAAAACTGAAAATCCCAGACACATTATATATTCTGTAAATCAGGACAACTAAATGAATTTATTTTTAATTACTTTCCTTAACCTGCACTAATTATGAACACATTATTATTGCAAAAACTGTAAAAAAAACACACACAAATTTTTTTTTTTTGCATATTTATGTATTTTTTTATAATAAATAACCATTTATATATATGTGTGTTACATCAAATTAAAGCCCTTTCTGTCCCTTTAAAAAACGATATATAATATGTGTCGGTGCAATAAATTAGTAAAATGCAAATTGCAGTTGAACGCAAACAGCAAAAAATGCAAAAAACGCCGTTGTCATAAAGTGAAAGACAAGCTTCTGAAGCTCTGTCCTTAAGGGGTTAACTCATAAATGACAGTGAATTGAGCAGTGAAATTGCAGGGGAATGATCTATACACTAAAACTGCTTTATTTAGCTAAAGTAATTTAGGTGACTATAGTGTTCCTTTAAATTCAACAGAGAAATTCTGCGATTTTTCAAGGTAGAAAAATGTATGTTTAAGTACATTGCTTTACTGTTCTACTAGTGTTATATTGTAATACACATATAGTCTTTTCAATTATACAGTCTATGAATTATTAAATGTAATAAAAAAAATATGAAGGTCTTATATACAGTTGAAAGTTTAACAAAGGCTAAGAATGCATGACAAGATAAAACGATGATTAGTATTGATAAGCACAATGCAGTAAATAGTAGATAAAGTACTTCCTATATTTTTCAGCAACATGGCCAAAACTTTTCTGTAAGATAATGAGCATTACAAAATTCATAAATTACATGAACCATGAACCAACATGACCTTGTGCTTTAATCTGCTAAATAATGTTATTCTTCTGTCTATCTATAGATCAACCTATATGCCTGCCCATGCTTGCAAACCATGTATCTGTTTGTCCATCCTTTTAAATATTTATCTTTCTCTAGCTATGTGACGATTACTTTTACTTTTCAGTGCAATTAAGGAAATTAAGAATATTTCTAATAATTCTGTTTTGAGAAATATTACTGTTAAGAATCACATACGTAATCATTTTGTACCCTGAAGGGTGACCCATATAATAACATATGTAAAATGGCTACTCCAAATATATACATGTATGTATATATATATATATATATATATATATATATATATATATATATATATATATATATATATATATATATATATATATATATTTATTTTTCATTTACAGTCCCCTAATGGGCATTAGCAATTAGGTCCCTTCTTATAAACATATATATAAAAAAAAAACTTCACTGGAATCCAACACATGACACAGCTCCCCTCACTGGTTTCCACACCCTCATCCAAAGTCACTGCTTGCCATGTAAAGTCCATTCAAATGCTTCACATGGAGAGGCATTTGATTTTAGCATTCTCCCAAGATTAGAGAGCATGTGCAGGCTCGGAGCTAAGAAGGGGATGGAGAAAGTCTGGGTGTGGACAAGAGATGTGGAAGGGAATTTAAAAAAATCTGTACTACATTAATCTGTACTACATTATCATCACAGAAAACAAAATAAAGTTTACTTAAGTGAGTAAACTTCCCAGAGAAGTAACATGTAATTAACATGTTAATTACATGGTAGAAAAAAACACATCCACCCGAGCTTAATGAAGTAGTCTGGGTGCCAGGTCCATCTAGGTTTAACCCTTTATGCTGTAAACAAGCAGTTGTTTACAGAGAAACTGCTATGTTTACCTACGGGTTAATCCAGCCTCTAGTGGCTGTCGCATTGACAGCCGCTAGAGGCGCTTCCGCGCTTCTCACTGTGATTTTCACAGTGAGAAGACTCCAGCGTCCATAGGAAAGCATAGAGAATGCTTTCCTATGGACTGGCTGAATGCGCGCACTGCTCTTGCCGCGCATGTGCATTCAGCCGATGACGGCGAAAAGGAGGAGGAGAGTTCCCCGCGCCGAGGGAGCCCGGCGGGGAAAAACAGGTAAGATTTAACCCCTTCCGCCCCCTAGAGCCTGTCGGGAGGGGGGCCCAGAGCGTGGGGGGACCTAGAGACCCTATAGTGCTAGGAAAACTAGTATGTTTTCCTGGCACTATAGTGGTCCTTTAATATGCTTCGATCAGTAGTAGCAGTCTTCTCTTACTCATCACTTGTTAGAGTATAGTAATAGAAATAGGCCAGCAGGACACCAGTGTGTTAAACCATCAGCCAGTTCTGCGTTACATTTGGCAGTAAAGCTGTGACTCACACATCTCAGTGTAACCTGAAGCCCCTATTGCGTGTGCATATAGCAAAGGCAAACCCGTCTGCCTGAAATCACCCCTTTTCACTACCCTGAGAAAAATAGGTAATCCCAGAGAGTAATTCTGGGTTATGAGGCAATACATCTATGGGAGAATATTACCCGTGGACAGAAAATACATTGTACATTATTGTGATACATTTTTGCACTTTATAACTAGTAATATTAATATAACTGTGGTAGTGATGTCGCGAACACAAAATTTTCGATTTGCGAACGGCGGACGCGAACTTCCGCAAACGTTCGCAAACAGGCGAACCGGGCGAACCGCCATTGACTTCAATCGGCAGGCGATTTTTTTAAAACCCACAGGGACTCTTTCTGGCCACAATAGTGATGGAAAAGTTTTTTTTTTTTTTTTTAATTCTTTATTTTATTTAGAGTGCCACAACAGCAGTCTCAAGCGCGGATACAGAAACATAATGTACCATGAGCATGGCATGAGGATTGCTTGCACATTTTTTTTCATAATCATTTCTTGTAAGAGCATTGTGAAATTATATAATACAAACTTAATGTGAGAAAAAAAAATACAAATTTTAAAAAAAAAAAATGCAGTGTCAAAACGAAACAATTATAGTTAAAGGTATTCTGTATGCTATTTAGTGTCTTGTCATCAGTTGGTGATCGGGCCTAGGGTTTATGCCCGAGATAATAGCCGTGTTTGTGTGATGTTATGGGGGGGAGAGAATGTATGCACGGTCCTAGGCCGGGTGAGATGATGGCTTACCTCCTTGGTAGGAGTGGGTTGGCACCCCTGGCTGCCGCTGTTTGCTAGCTGTATGAATAGGCATCGGCTGTAGTGGTAAGTCTAATGGGGCACTGATCGATGGCTTATGTGGGGTGTACTGTCATTCCCTCATGGTTATGTGAGGAGAGTGGCAAGCTGTTGTGCAGTCTCAGGCCTATTGGTTGCGCTTTTTGTATTCGTTGGGGGGGGGGGGGGGGGGAGGGGGGGGGGGGAGGGGGGGGGGGAGTACCGCCTGCAGCTGTAATGGGGAATGGGAATCTGTCCTGCGTACAGGTTGAATTAACTATTGTGTTTAACACATGACTATCTCACTAAATGCAAGGGAAATAAAACAAAACAAGATTAAAAGATAAGAGTGTTAGAATAATACTAGTGTTTTATAGTCTCTTAGAGTCCGATGATCCCAGGACCAGATGACTTTATCTTGCATGTCCCTGTGCTTCAGCCTGTGTCAGCAGCAGAGCGCGGCACAAATGGGACTATGTTGGGGACGTCCCAGGAGCAGTTAGGAGTCGGGTTGGTGGAGTCTGGTGTTGGGATTCCCAGTTTGCTGAGGAAAGAGCCCGAGTCTTCTGGTGATGTCAGTCGGTAGGTTGTCGTTCCCTTCGTGACTATTAACGTGAATGGGCCCCATCGGTACCCGACTCCAGCCGCTCTGAGGGTCGTGGTAACTCGTTGCACGGACCGTCTCCAGTTCAGGGTAGCCCTGCATAGGTCTTGCAGGAAAGTAAGCTGCATGTCCTCGAATCGGTAGGGGCTCTGGTTGCCGAGCGCTGCAATTACCGCCATTTTGTCCCGGGTTGATTGTAAGCGGAGAAGGACATCGCGTGAGGCCTCCACTGGGGCTCTTGGTGATTTGGAGAGTCTGTGTACGCCCTCCACTTGCACGGTTTTCGCCTGCTTGGGGTTGAGTATGGCAGCTAGGAGGCGTCGGATAAAATGTGGCAATTCATTGTCGTCGATGGAGTCGGCGATGCCTCTGATTTTGATGTTGGGGCGGCGTCTTGCATCGTCTAGGCCGTCAAGCCGGGCCTGTAGTGCATGGTGTGAGGACTGGAGGTGTATTAGCTTCTCCTCTGTTTGGTGGCGTTGTGCCATATCGGCGATGCCCTCCTCGGCAACCCTCACTCTGCCTGTGACGGTTGTTACTTCCTCCTGCAAAATCGCCATGTCTGAGCGGAACAGGGTGCGCAGGTTCTGCAGTATGCTCAGGATGTCTCCCTTGGTGGCCGGAGCTCTCAGGTCACCCAGAGACAGGCCCAGGACGGGGTCTGAAGCCTCCGGTATGGGATCCGGTGCATCCATTGATTCCTCTTCCGAGGATGAGCTTTGTGGCTCTGGGGTTGCAGCCATTTTGGGTTTAGGCCTCGCTTGGAAAAGATCGCCTATTTTCCGGGATCCGTCCTCAGGGTGAGTTTTTAATTTTTTGTTTCTTTTCCCCATGTCGTCTCTGAACGTAGGGGCTGAGTAGTAGACGGTTTGTCGTCGTGTGGATCGGTTATTCTGCATATATTGCCGTTATTACTCGGGAGCACCGCAGGCATGCGACTGCTCTCGGTGAGATCCAGGCCACGCCCCGGAAAAGTTGTTTAAAGGGGACTAACACCTGGACTGTGGCATGCCGGAGGGGGATCCATGACAAAACTCCTATGGAAAATTACACAGTTGATGCAGAGTCTGGTTTTAATCCATAAAGGGCATAAATCACCTAATATTCCTAAATCACAATGGATATGGATTGACACCTGACATATGACATATTGACACCTTGACATATGGATTGACACCTGTCCTCAGAGCCCCTGATACACACTGACACAGAGCAGAATAGGGACTGTTCCCTCTACATAGGGTCACTTGGCAGATATGGATTGACACCTGTCCTCAGAGACCCTGATACACACTGACACCCGGACAGAATAGGGACTATTCCCCCTACATAGGGTCACTTGGCAGATATGGATTGACACCTATCCTAAGGATCCCTGATACACACTGACACAGAGCAGAATAGGGACAGTTCCCCCTACATAGGGTCACTTGGCAGATATGGATTGACACCTGTCCTCAGAGACCCTGATACACACTGACACAGAGAAGAATAGGGACTGTTCCCCCTACATAGGGTCACTTGGCAGATATGGATTGACACCTATCCTAAGGATCCCTGATACACACTGACACAGAGCAGAATAGGGACAGTTCCCCCTACATAGGGTCACTTGGCAGATATGGATTGACACCTGTACTCAGAGACCCTGATACACACTGACACAGAGCAGAATAGGGACTGTTCCCCCTACATAGGGTCACTTGGCAGATATGGATTGACACCTGTCCTCAGGGACCCTGATACACACTGACACAGAGCAGAATAGGGACTGTTCCCTCTACATATGGTCACTTGGCAGATATGGATTGACACCTGTCCTCAGAGACCATGATACACACTGACACAGAGCAGAATAGAGACTGTCCCCCTTACATATGGTCACTTGGCAGATATGGATTGACACCTGTCCTCAGAGACCATGATACACACTGACACAGAGCAGAATAGAGACTGTTCCCCCTACATAGGGTCACTTGGCAGATATGGATTGACACCTGTCCTCAGAGCCCCTTATACACACTGACAGAGCAGAATAGGGACTGTTCCCCCTACATAGGGCCACTTGGCAGATATGGATTGACACCTGTCCTCAGAGACCCAGAATAGGGAATATTCACTAAATGCCAAACATTGTTATACATGGGGAATATTCAGTAAATAAGGATAAGGGGCTACTGTCCTCCCTCCCGGCCCCCACCCCTGCGCGGTGGGTGGGGGCCATAAATCACAATGGGGGGAGGTCCTACTGTCCTCCTGCCCGCCCCCACCTGTGAGCGATGGGTGGGGGCCATAAAAATAATGAGGGGGGGGACCTACTGTATGATGTTGTATCGATCAGGTAGTGTAAGGGTTACGCCCGCTTCACAGTGACAGACCAAACTCCCATTTAACGCACCGCAAACAACCGCAAACAGTCCATTTGCACAACCGCAAACTCTCCATTTGCGCAAGGTTGGATACCAAGCTATCCATGTCCGTTCCTTGTCCACCCAGCCACGTACAACACCAAGGGTCCCGGAAAGTATGCTAATAAACTGAAAAAAGAAAAAATCTCCCAAGAAGGAGATCTAAAACTGGCATAGGAAAAGGTTAGACAACTATAATAAAGTGATACCTACAAATCCTAGTGAGCATAGGTGTATAATAGAGGGAGAAAGGGAAAGCAGAGTAATGCTTCCTAATACCGTGGTTAGTACCCTTTGTTAAAGTAAATTGAGTAATGGACAAAAGTCTTTATTGTATCATTTATAAATAAAGGGATACTATACTCATTCCCCTATAGTGGCTAATTGTGTAATAATGGTAATACTATTACCTATTATTTAATATTTTCAGGGGCAAGGAAATTCCCTCTAAATAGATGGGTATAGGCAGAGATTATGGAGACCGGAGTGATAAAGTGTCAATAAGGTGATATAAAGTTAAATGCATCACAGACACACAGCCAGTTTCCAGAAATGCTGGATAGGTAGAAGGGCTATAAAGACTCAGAGAGGTCTAAGAAGAATCCTCTAAACTAGCCCTAACCTCCTTAAACACCTTCAAGGGTGTTCTAAGCTAAAGCTCAATCTAAACGTTTAGATGACTGCCTGATTTCCCATCACAGATGCTGGCTAGGAATAACACTGTGCAAGACAAAGAGTGGGTCTAAGTGCCCATAGTGCAGTAAAGTGTCCCTAGTGAAGTGAAAAAGAATAACGAGCAAAGTGCACTTGCAGAGGTTGGCAGAGTACACGCTGAAGGCCTGACACCCAGACGCTTGCAGACAACTAACTGCTATTCAATCTATTACAGTGAAAACTGCAAGCTTAAGCTCTGTGGCACTGGGCAAGTGGGCACAGTATCCTCTGTGAGCCTGACACAGAAGCTGGCAGGCAGGCAACTGCAATTACATTACACAGAAAAAAAAAAAAAAGCAGACATGTTCTAGCCCTAAAAAGGCCTTTTTGGGGTGCTGTCCTTACAGCAGAGATCAGATGAGTCTTTCAGGACTGTAGTGGACACTGAATACCCTAGCCTAGCTATCAATTTCCCTATCAAATGAGCAGCAGCTACACTTTCCCTCCTCTATCTAAGAATGCAGCTTCAGAATGAATCTAAAATGGATGCTGTACAGGAGGTGGGAGGGTCTGGAAGGGAGGGTCTGCTCCTGATTGGCTGGAACGTGTCTGCAGACCGTGAGGCACAGGGTCAAAGTTTACTCACTGATGACGAATAGGGGGCGGATCGAACCGCGCATGTGTTCGCCCGCCGTGGCGAACGCGAACAGGCTATGTTCGCCAGGAACTATTCGCCAGCGAACAGTTCGGTACATCACTACTGTGTAGGGTGAGCTGAATTGTGGGACTATACAGCTGTGTGAACATAACACCCAACATTTCAAAAGTACAAAAGAGGACAATATCATTGTAAAGGTGTGAGTGGCGGTGTGGCTAGGGGCCAGGCTGTTCTGAGAACTTGTAGATGACTTACTAATAACAGTTCATGCAATTAAAATGTAAATTGGAACAAGAATACAATATTTAATTAACACGGACTGATTTCTAAACACGTTTATTGAAAATTATAAGAGTACAATTATAGTATTATAAGATACACATAAGAGTATTATCGTTGTTGAGACAGAAAAGAGGGACTATCCCTCCTAATAGGGACACTTGGGAGGTATCTGTTTATGTGGGTTTGGGGAAAGCAACTGACAAAGCACAGTAAAACCCGTATATGGAACAGCAACTGTGAGACAGGGTGCTGACAGATACTAGAGAGAAATAGGTGGCTAAAAGATAGGGACAGGCACAGCAATGTTGCACTCTGTTGCAGAGTAATAAAATAATATCCAGATTTTTGGATAAAGCTGTCAGATGTCTCAGAAATGTGAGACAAATAACTCCAATGCATATTAAAACATATGTTTTGTATGTACTTACTCAAAGTATTCTGCAGCAGGTGTGGCCATGTAAGGATCGCCGACATATGAACTGTTTAGATCATTGAATATATTATAATTTATCTCTGAACAGTTGGGACTATTCCAAGAGTTGTTACAATGGATCCAAGGCAGCTCAGAAGTGAATGAGGAGAACAGGTAATGAATAGCCCAGGCTATTATTACAATGTAAAAGAATCCGACATATAGGGAGATCAAGATGACGGTAAAACCAACCCCTGTTAGGAAAAGAAAAATAAAGAATAAAGCTTTGTTTTACGGACTTATTTTATATATTTTCTTTTACTATTTTATTAAAATTCAAACAAAAATTTGGTATTTCCTTTCTTAAATGGAGATTTCAACCACAGGATACATATTTTTTATTTTAGTTAAACAAACCATACAACAGCCGCTAATAAGAGAATGAAAGCTTACTATTTATTTTCAATAACAATACAGGTTTGTTTGTTTTTTTGTTTGCATACTTCTTATCATTGCACACTAAAATATTCAAGTTATTTTGATATTAGAACACACAGATAGATAGACAGGTAGACAGACAGATAGATATAGATGCGTACTCAAAATTTACTGTTGTGCAATACCTTCAAATCAAAAGAAAAGCTTCCTGTACTGGGTCAACTGACTTGGCCCTCCTTGACACATGTTTTCAGACACACAGATACATACTCACAGACACACAAATATATTCATTACAATACACAGAGATACACACAGACACTTACACTGTCAGACATGCACACAGGCACACACAGACATGACAGATACAAACATACATTGCCAGACAAACACAAAACGACAGACAAAGACTTTCAGACACACACATAGATACATACTGGGACACCCAAACAGACTGTATGCCATACACATAACCTAAATACCTGCATGCAGTGGCGGCTCTAGACTTTATGAGGCCTTAGGCGAAACTCAAACAAGAGGCCCCCACTAAAACACATAGTTAAAGGGACACTCTAGGCACCCAGACCACTTCTGCTCATTGGAGTGGTCTGGGTGCCAACTCCCACTACTCTTAACCCTGCAAGTGTAATTATTGCAGTTTTTTATAAACTGCAATAATTACATTGCAGGGTTAACTCCACCTCTAGTGGCTGTCTATTAGACAGCCACTAGAGGTCACTTCCTGGGTTCTAGTGTGAGGACCTCCAGCGTCGCTCAAAACTCTGTAGGAAAGCATTGAAATGATTTTTCAATGCTTTCCTATGGGGAGAGGTAATGCGCATGCGCGGCAATGCCGCATGCGCGGTGGGCGAGACTGATCTCGCCCACCTGTCCCCTCGGCCGGTGGGCGAGATCAGTCTCGCCCACCGGCCGACGCAATGAAGAGGAGGAGCGTCGCGGAGGCGGAGACAGCGACGAGGGACATCGTTTTCACCCCTTCAGTAACCGGGGATTGGGGGGTGGGAGGGAGAGGGACCCTCCAGTGCCAGGAAAACGGATAGTTTTCCTGGCACTGGAGTTTCCCTTTAAAAAACATATCGTGTGTATAATAAGCTGTTGTTATATTGAACGACAGGCTTGCAGCACTGGATACAGAGATTTACTCTCTGTATTCACTGTTGGGGTGAGTATGGCACGGTTGAAGGAGAAAGCGTACCAGGGCAAGGGGAAGTGAGTGACAGGATGAGGGAGGGTTATGTGACAGGGTGAGTGTGGCATGTCTAGGCAGGATGAGTGACAGGATAGGAGAAGTTAATGTGATAGGGTGAGTGTGGAATAGCGAGAGCAGGTAATTGTGGTATGGCTGGAGAGGGTGAGAGCAACAAGATTAGGAGAGGTTAATGTGAGCGAGGCTGGGTGTAGGGGGCATGACAGCATGTGGGGGTGACAGTGTGGGTGTGGCTGTATGTGTGTGGAATTGGGACGGTGGGTAGGTGAGAGTGTGGGAGGCATTGTTGAAAAGGGTGACAGTGTGTGCAGGGGCAGTGTGTGGAAGGAGTGACTGTAGAAAAACACCCCACACTGACAAACACACTGACAACCACATACCCTACCCCCAACACTGATCACAGCATACACTGCCCCCCACACTGATGACCACACTGACAACCACATACACTGCCCCCCACACTGACGATCACACTGACCACCACATACACTGTCAGTGTGGGGGGCAGTGTATGTGGTGGTCAGTGTGATCGTCAGTGTGGGGGGCAGTGTATGTGGTTGTCAGTGTGGTCATCAGTGTGGGGGGCACTGGGGCAGTGTATGCTGTGATCAGTGTTGGGGGTAGGGTATGTGGTTGTCAGTGTGTTTGTCAGTGTATGTGGTGGTCATCAGTGTGGGGGCAGTGTAAGTGGTGGTCAGTGTATGTGGGGGTCAGTGCATGTAGTGGTCAGTGCATGTGGTGGAAATGTATATGGGGCAGGGTATGTGGCTGACAGGGAAATGTAGGTGCAGTGTATGTGGTGGGCAGGGCAGTGTCGGGGGCAGGCAATGTGGGTGGCAGGGCAATGTGGGTGCAGTGTATGGGGTGGGCAGGGCAGTGTGGGGGGTAGGGTATATGACTGGCAGGGCAGTGTGGGGGGTAGGGTATATGACTGGCAGGGCAGTGTGGGGGTGGGAGGGCAGTGTTGGGGCAGGGCAGTGTTGGGGCAGTGGGGGTGGGAGGTCAGTGTTTGGGCAGGGCAGTGGGGGCTGGGAGGGCAGTGTTGGGGACAGGGCAGTGGGGGTGGGAGGGCAGTGTTTTGGCAGTGGGGGTGGGAGGGCAGTTTTGGTGCAGTGGGGGTGGGGGGGCATTTTGGGGGCAGGGCAGTGGGAGGGCAGTGTTGGGGACAGGGCAGTAGGGGTGGTAGGGCAGTTTTGTGGCAGTGTGGGTGGGAGGGCAGTGTGGATGGGAGGGCAGTGTTGGGGCAGTGTGGGTGGGTGGGAGGGCAGTGTTGGGGCAGTGTGGGTGGGTGGGTGGGAAGTTTTAGGGCAGTGGGGGTGGGAGGGCAGATTTGGGTCAGTGGGGGTGAGAGGGAAATGTTGGGGCAGTGGGGGTGAGAGGGAAATGTTGGGGCAGTGGGGGTGAGAGGGAAATGTTGGGGCAGTGGGGGTGGGAGGGCAGTTTTGGCTTAGTGGGGGTGGGATGGCAGTTTTGGGGCAGTGGGAGTGGTAGGGCAGTGTTGGGGACAGGGCAGTGGGGGTGGGAGGGCAGTTCTGAGGCAGTGGGGGTGGGGGGCAGTTTTGGGGCAGGGCAGTGAGGGGTGGGAGGGCAGTTTGGGGGCAGGGCAGTAAGGGATGGGAGGGCAGTTCTGGGGCAGTGGGGGTGGGGGTAGTTTTGGGGCAGGGCAGTGAGGGGTGGGAGGGCAGTTCTGGGGCAGTGGGGGTGGGGGGGCAGTTTTGGGGCAGTGCAGTGAGGGGTGGGAGGGCAGTTTTGGGGCAGTGCAGTGAGGGGTGGGAGGGCAGTTTTGGGGCAGTGCAGTGAGGGGTGGGAGGGCAGTTTTAGGGCAGTTGGGGGGAGAGGGCAGTTTTGGGGCAGGACAGTGGGGTGGGAGGGCAGTGTGTGTGGAGGCTGTGACAAGCCTCCACACAATTAAATACCTTATTTGTAAAATAGAATTCCCTGGTGGTCCAGTGGGATGACTTTTCAATCTGCAGCTCAGCGAGAGCTGCAGACCTTGTTCTTGCGAGCGCCTATAAGAGCGTTGCCGTGGTAACCCGCGGCAATGCTCTGTGTGCTTGCGAGAACCACAGTAAGTGATCTGCAGCTCTGCACTCGGCGGAGCTGCAGATCAGAGGCTGGCTCTCCCTGTGGGCAGACCATGTGGAGGGGCCACCCGGCGGCATACTGGGCAAGCCGCCGGGCCCCCTCTCACTGTCGGGTCCTCGGTCATAGACCGAGGACCAGACAGTTCAATCTGCCCTAAGGCGATTTAGGCGGCCGCGAGGCCCCAGCAAGCGCGAGGCCTTAGGCGGCCGCCTAAATCGCCTAATTAGAGAGCCGTCTCTGCCTGCATGTATTATAAAAATAAAGGTATATGTTAGTTTCTAGCTTCACTCCTGTTTTCATACATTTTGCCAAGTACAACTTTCCTGGGGTCTGGCAAAAGCATTCTTCTCCAGTGCTGCAACTTCACCTTAGCTTCCTTTGAGCACTAGCAGGAAGTACCATTTTCCATAAGGGAGCTGTTAGAGCACTCAGGCAATTAGCCCTTGTGTCACATATCTGTAATGTTGTGTGCTAGAGGAGGTCCAAACCATTCCACAGAGCTTCAATGCTCAACTTGGTCCCTTACCTGAGAACTGGCTGCACCCTCTTGATAGCTCTGATCACAAGATAGAACTTGAGAAATGTCTCAGGCATGGCAGCTGACTGAAGAAGCTCTATTTTGAGAGTGAAACGCGTATTGGCCATTTTAAAGGAAGTTTATTGAGGACTTTTTTACAAGACATTCATTTTGTTTTTATTTTCAATAAATGTGTTACTTTTTAAATTCTACTCAAGTCCTTTTTTGGAGCTTCAAGGAATCTTCATAGGGGTAGTGCCATCCCCATTTGAATTGGTACAAAATGTATATACCTAGAGCAGGGACCCATAGGCTCAGGACCAGGTGAGCACCACATTTATTTACTCATACCTGTGTTCTTCCATTGCCAAATTTACACATTGGCCCATTCTCTTTTATGTCTTTGAGAATTATTCCAAGCCGAAGTAGAAGGGTGGTGTGGCGAAACCGACCTCGCCACGTGTCCTTGGAGGGGGCTGATTGCCCGCCTCTTGCCTTTGGACTATGGACCAGACTTTATGGGAATGTGATACCCCAGATAGCCATACCATGGAGCCTATTCATATAATGAAAGACTATGGGAAAGACTTTAGCTCCATGGCAATTGTACTGTGTGAGTAGGATCTGCGCGCTATTCGGTAGTTTTGTGCGTGCAGATCCCAGCTATCTGGGGATAGGTGAAATGTCTGTGTGTTATGTGTAAATGTGACTTTATGTATTTTAAAGTGTTTTATGTTGTTTTGCAACCATGTGGTTAATGGAGTCTGCCTTTAGTCCTGGGTAATTGGATTACTTCTCCAATTAACTCCAGGGCAGAAGGGAGGAAACCAGGGTGCATTGTGGGGATGTTTTTCTGCCAGCCAGAAAGGAACAAAAGATACTTTTAGTAACTTTTGAACCCCTGGTCGGATTCATGCCATTTATTAATATGTTGTTCCCCTGGATGGATTGATTGTGGATATGTATTTTTATGTGAATGTGTTGTATGGTTTTAAAGTTATGGAAGTTGTGTAAAAGTATATTTTACACTGTATGCATAATGGGATTATGTGTCACACTAAGGGGAGGGGATGTGTGGGAGGTAACATCTATGTCATTGGTTCTTTTATGCCTCCCCCTGGGTGTGGCCTGTATGTGTGAGTTGGAAATAAAAGCCAGGCTGGATGAGCCAGTCCAGAGTTCCTGTTTTACCCTCAAAGTGATGTGTCGTCTCATTATTGGGGGAAGGATTTATTGTATGCTGTTCCAGTTGACTGCTAGGAGTACAAGCCTATTCGTATGGTTCCTATTCAATGGTCTACAGCATTCATATGCTTGGGAGAATTTAAAGGTTTCTCGGATTCGGTGATTGTGGTGTCTGCCAGAGAGCTTGGAGTCCTCAGGAAGCACTAGGAGCATCCATTAACGGAGGTACCAAGTCGGGGTGCCAGGCGATCCGTTACATTGGTGGCAGCGGTGGGATGGCGTCCTAGTGTGAGGTAAAGCAGCTCAGAGACACTGTTTGGATTTACAAATTGAGGGCAACGCTAGCAGTCGTGCAGCGCCCCTGGGAGCAGACAAGTATGGAAGGTTCTGGCTCTGGAGATGATTGGCTGGCCGAGGTGAGGCAGCGAGTGGCCGAGTATGGGGATGATATACCCATGGAGACACGCCGGGTGATCTGGAACCAGGTCATGGCTGAGCGAAACACAAGGCTGGACCGAGAATTCCGGTTGGCAAAAGAGAGGAAGTATGCTCAGCAGCAGGAGCGTTACAGCAGCCGAGTAGAGGCTGCATCCGAGGAGGTTAGCCGTCTTTCCCTGAGGCGGCGGGAGGAACCCGAAGTGGGGGTCCTCATAGACTGGTCCTGTGAGGAACCACAACAGGCAGGTAGAGATGGGACCAAGGTCTCTCCACCGGGCCCACCGGGATGCTGGGCAGCCGGCCCAGATCCCCAGCAGCAGCCAGAGTTGCCAGGTGGGGAAGCAGGTGGCCCTTACTCACAAATGTTGAGGGGCCTCACGGATTGGTCCTGGGAAGACCCACAGATGGCAGGTGGAGATGGGACTGCGGTCTCTCTACCGGCCCTACAGGGATGCTGGGCAGTCGGCCCAGATCCCCAGCGGCAGTGTGCGTTACAGGGAGCTGAAAGTGCCGTTCTTGCTCCCCAGCGGCAGTCTACGGTGCAGGGAGAGGAGCCTGTTATCCCCTCTCCCCAGCGGCTGAAGGTGTGTAAGGGAGAGGAGTTTGTTATTCCCTCTCCCCAGTGGCAGCGCAGCTCACCAAGGGGAGACAGTAAGCCCCACACCAGCGCAGATGGGACCGTGGTCTCTGCGCCCAAGTTACAGGGAGCTGAAGGGGCCGTCCTCCCTCCCCAGCGGCAGTGCGATTTGTTGGGAATTGGGAGCCCAGTCTCCATTCCCCCTCAGCAGGACTCTGTGCTGGGAGGAGAGACAGTCGGTCTCCCTCCGCAGAGACGGGAAGTATGTATGGGAGAGGAGATTGTTACCACCTCTCCCCAGCGGCGGATCATTAATGTACAGGGAATAGAGAGCCCAGTCTCCATTCCCCAGCGGCAGAGTGTTCTAATGGGAGAGGAGCTGGTTACCACCTCTCCCCAGCGGCAGCTTAATGTACCAGGGGGAGACTGTAAGCCCCACACCTGTGCAGATGGGACAGTGGTCTCTGCACTTCCAGCACAGGGGGTAGGGACGGTCGGTCCTGCCCCCCCACGACAGGGCTGTTTAGCCAAAGGGGAGACAGTCGGTCTCCAGCAGCAGAGCGGTGTAACTCAAGGGGAGACAGTCGGTCTCCAGCAGCAGAGCGGTGTATTTAAAGGGGAGACAGTCGGTCTCCAGCAACCAGGCTTCAACCAGACTACTCCCGTGGTAGTGCTGGCAACAGGACAGAGTACCGCTGGTCTCTGCCCCCTCAGCAACCTACCAAGGCAGCCTACCAGTCCCCCACACAGCCGTGGTGAGGCACCTGAACCTGGACAAGATTCTCCCTCACCCAGGTGTAGTAACTGTTTATTGTGGGTGGGCTGCTCTGCTGTTTCTGTCTTGTGGGTGGGCTGCTGGACTAACAAGGGCACTGACCGGCAGGAGGTCAAGTACCCTGTTAGTCTGGGGGGTAAAGGGGAGAAGTGTGGCGAAACCGACCTCGCCACGTGTCCTTGGAGGGGGCTGATTGCCCGCCTCTTGCCTTTGGACTATGGACCAGACTTTATGGGAATGTGATACCCCAGATAGCCATACCATGGAGCCTATTCATATAATGAAAGACTATGGGAAAGACTTTAGCTCCATGGCAATTGTACTGTGTGAGTAGGATCTGCGCGCTATTCGGTAGTTTTGTGCATGCAGATCCCAGCTATCTGGGGATAGGTGAAATGTCTGTGTGTTATGTGTAAATGTGACTTTATGTATTTTAAAGTGTTTTATGTTGTTTTGCAACCATGTGGTTAATGGAGTCTGCCTTTAGTCCTGGGTAATTGGATTACTTCTCCAATTAACTCCAGGGCAGAAGGGAGGAAACCAGGGTGCATTGTGGGGATGTTTTTCTGCCAGCCAGAAAGGAACAAAAGATACTTTTAGTAACTTTTGAACCCCTGGTCGGATTCATGCCATTTATTAATATGTTGTTCCCCTGGATGGATTGATTGTGGATATGTATTTTTATGTGAATGTGTTGTATGGTTTTAAAGTTATGGAAGTTGTGTAAAAGTATATTTTACACTGTATGCATAATGGGATTATGTGTCACACTAAGGGGAGGGGATGTGTGGGAGGTAACATCTATGTCATTGGTTCTTTTATGCCTCCCCCTGGGTGTGGCCTGTATGTGTGAGTTGGAAATAAAAGCCAGGCTGGATGAGCCAGTCCAGAGTTCCTGTTTTACCCTCAAAGTGATGTGTCGTCTCATTATTGGGGGAAGGATTTATTGTATGCTGTTCCAGTTGACTGCTAGGAGTACAAGCCTATTCGTATGGTTCCTATTCAATGGTCTACAGCATTCATATGCTTGGGAGAATTTAAAGGTTTCTCGGATTCGGTGATTGTGGTGTCTGCCAGAGAGCTTGGAGTCCTCAGGAAGCACTAGGAGCATCCATTAACGGAGGTACCAAGTCGGGGTGCCAGGTGATCCGTTACAGGTGGTGCTACCATAATAAGCACACAAGCCGCAATACGGAGCCAGTGTTTCCATATACAGGCTCCTTAAAATGTGAGTGTACAAGTTCACTACGATATCATTGCTATTATTGCACTGCCACTTTATATACCATCTGCACTATCTTGTATTTTTTTCTTGTATTTTTTGACATGTACTTTATACTGCACTATTGAACGGAATAACGTTTGGTAAGCCATATATGTGTTTGAGCGCTCCACTTATAGGTCTTTGTCACTTACACCGCACCATAATCTACATATCTGTTTAGTGGAATTGAGGATATCTCCACACAAGTGTATAGAGCTGCCTGTAAATCATTTCTCACTTTCTAAGCACCTTGTTACACAGTCCTCCGTAAAAAGAGGTAACCTGTGATTGGTATTCATAATTGTCTAAATTGACTATAGAAAGTTAATCTCTAATCTCAAAAGAGCATGAATCCCTGTGAAATGCTTGCGTGACTCCTCTAAATGATGAAAAGTGTATACAGGTAATGAAAATTATCTTATTCCTTCACTTATGGATTATGTGCACACCCTGTTTCCTGCCAACACACTTACGAGTTTGAAGCTAACTGCTAAGTGAGCCAAATACATTGAAATGTGCACTCCATATGCTCCCTCCATAGATTATGGCACAGTTGCAGCATGTTTTTCACTTAAAAATAAAGGCACCTCTTCAGATGATTGTTGGAGGGGTTGTGGGAGTAGGGGCTCTTTTTTCCATATGTGGTGGGGATTCCCAAAGGGGTCAGATTCGGTACTATGACATCTTATCCATAATCTGCAAGGGGGTGGATCCATTCCCTTAGATTTTCTTCCTCTCTAGATCCATTCACATCTCTTGAACACAGCTTGACAAGCAAAAATGTGCTGGTGGCATGTAGGGCCCTGGCTGAGAGCTGACGAAACATTAATAACATGACCTGGTGTTTTGTCATTCATAAAATTAGAGAAGCAAATTTAATGGATGACCACTCAAGTTTGTGGCTCAATCTGATCCTAACGCAAGATCTGGGACATGTGGATTGATAGCCCCTACCACATTGATGTTTAATATGTATCAAGTCTAGTTTTCTTTATTTTCGATTGAGTTTAGTTTTCTTTATAGCCCAGGCTCCCTTTCTTCATTTCCCTTCCCCGTCCTTTTGCCTCTCTTCACTCTCTTTCTTTGTTTCATTTTCTGATGTGGATATCATATTTAGTTGATGGCTTATGTAGGGTGGGACTGGGGATACACAGCAGCCCTGGAAAAAATCTATGCCAGCCCCGCAGCACGGTGTGGTTAAAAAAAAAGGTGAGTAAAAACACTATTTTTAAACACACACGCACGTCTTGACAGACACACACGCACACCTTGACAGACACACACGCACACCTTGACAGACACACACGCACACCTTGACAGACACACACGCACACCTTGACAGACACACACGCACACCTTGACAGACACACACGCACACGTCTTGACAGACACACACGCACACGTCTTGACAGACACACACGCACACGTCTTGACAGACACACACGCACACGTCTTGACAGACACACACGCACACGTCTTGACAGACACACACGCACACGTCTTGACAGACACACACGCACACTTCTTGACAGACACACACGCACACCTTGACAGACACACACGCACACCTTGACAGACACACACGCACACCTTGACAGACACACACGCACACCTTGACAGACACACACGCACACCTTGACAGACACACACGCACACCTTGACAGACACACACGCACACCTTGACAGACACACACGCACACCTTGACAGACACACACGCACACCTTGACAGACACACACGCACACCTTGACAGACACACACGCACACCTTGACAGACACACACGCACACCTTGACAGACAGGCAGACCATGACACAGGCAGACCATGACACAGGCAGACCATGACACAGGCAGACCATGACACAGGCAGACCATGACACAGGCAGACCATGACACAGGCAGACCATGACACAGGCAGACCATGACACAGGCAGACCATGACACAGACAGACCATGACACAGACAGACACACACACCATGACACAGACACACACACCATGACACAGACAGACCATGACACAGACAGACCATGACACAGACAGACCATGACACAGACAGACACACACACCATGACACAGACAGACACACACACCATGACACAGACAGACACAGACAGACCATGACACAGACAGACACAGACAGACCATGACACAGACAGACACAGACAGACCATGACACAGACAGACACAGACAGACCATGACACAGACAGACCATGACACAGACAGACCATGACACAGACAGACACACACACCATGACACAGACAGACACACACACCATGACACAGACAGACCCACACACCATGACACAGACAGACCATGACACAGACAGACCATGACACAGACAGACCATGACACAGACAGACCATGACACAGACAGACCATGACACAGACAGACCATGACACAGACAGACACACACACCATGACACAGACAGACACACACACCATGACACAGACAGACACACACACCATGACACAGACAGACACACACACACACCATGACACAGACAGACACACACACACACCATGACACAGACAGACACACACACACACCATGACACAGACAGACACACACACCATGACACAGACAGACACACACACCATGACACAGACAGACACACACACCATGACACAGACAGACCATGACACAGACAGACACACACACCATGACACAGACAGACACACCCACCATGACACAGACAGACACACCCACCATGACACAGACAGACACACCCACCATGACACAGACAGACACACCCACCATGACACAGACAGACACACCCACCATGACACAGACAGACACACCCACCATGACACAGACAGACACACCCACCATGACACAGACAGACACACCCACCATGACACAGACAGACACACCCACCATGACACAGACAGACACACCCACCATGACACAGACAGACACACCCACCATGACACAGACAGACACACCCACCATGACACAGACAGACACACCCACCATGACACAGACAGACACACCCACCATGACACAGACAGACACACCCACCATGACACAGACAGACACACCCACCATGACACAGACAGACACACCCACCATGACACAGACAGACACACCCACCATGACACAGACAGACACACCCACCATGACACAGACAGACACACACCATGACACAGACAGACACACACACAGCATGACACAGACACAAACACACACTGACACATAATATAGCTACCTGTTGGTTAAGTAGCGCGCGAGGGCGGCAGAGCAGAGCCGGAACAGCCAGCTCCCCCCAGCGGCCGCCTGAACAGCCAGCTCCCCCCAGCGGCCGCCTGAACAGCCAGCTCCCCCCAGCGGCCGCCTGAACAGCCAGCTCCCCCCAGCGGCCGCCTGAACAGCCAGCTCCCCCCAGCGGCCGCCTGAACAGCCAGCTCCCCCCAGCGGCCGCCTGAACAGCCAGCTCCCCCCAGCGGCCGCCTGAACAGCCAGCTCCCCCCAGCGGCCGCCTGAACAGCCAGCTCCCCCCAGCGGCCGCCTGAACAGCCAGCTCCCCCCAGCGGCCGCCTGAACAGCCAGCTCCCCCCAGCGGCCGCCTGAACAGCCAGCTCCCCCCAGCGGCCGCCTGAACAGCCAGCTCCCCCCAGCGGCCGCCTGAACAGCCAGCTCCCCCCAGCGGCCGCCTGAACAGCCAGCTCCCCCCAGCGGCCGCCTGAACAGCCAGCTCCCCCCAGCGGCCGCCTGAACAGCCAGCTCCCCCCAGCGGCCGCCTGAACAGCCAGCTCCCCCCAGCGGCCGCCTGAACAGCCAGCTCCCCCCAGCGGCCGCCTGAACAGCCAGCTCCCCCCAGCGGCCGCCTGAACAGCCAGCTCCCCCCAGCGGCCGCCTGAACAGCCAGCTCCCCCCAGCGGCCGCCTGAACAGCCAGCTCCCCCCAGCGGCCGCCGGAACAGCCAGCTCCCCCCTGAACAGCCAGCTCCCCCCTGCGGCCGCCGGAACAGCCAGCTCCCCCCTGCGGCCGCCGGAACAGCCAGCTCCCCCCTGCGGCCGCCGGAACAGCCAGCTCCCCCCTGCGGCCGCCGGAACAGCCAGCTCCCCCCTGCGGCCGCCGGAACAGCCAGCTCCCCCCTGCGGCCGCCGGAACAGCCAGCTCCCCCCTGCGGCCGCCGGAACAGCCAGCTCCCCCCTGCGGCCGCCGGAACAGCCAGCTCCCCCCTGCGGCCGCCGGAACAGCCAGCTCCCCCCTGCGGCCGCCGGTGAGTAAGCTGTCTGTCCGGCATCAGGTGCCAACGGCCCACCGGGAAATTTCCCGGTATCCCGGTGGGTCAGTCCGGCCCTGGGCTTATGTATCGCTTTCTGATATTGTATCCTTGTTTGTTTGTATGTCCTGGTTTATGCCATTTGCCTAAATACATGTTTACTTTAATCCAATAAATTACAGATGTGTTTTAACCCCTTAAGGACTAAGCCAAATGTACACGTTGTGATCAAAACAAAACAAAACCTGGCATTTGACTATATGTCTGTTCAATCGTGATTCCCCTCTTTCATATTAGGTGTACCCACACTTCTTATATATAATATTATTCAGGATAAACAGGGCTTTCATTTAACATCAAATATTTAGCTATGAAACATAATTTAATATGAATAAAATATAAAAAAACAGGCGAAAATAAGATTTTTTTTATTTTTTAGTTCTACATGACATTTTAACTGGAAATGTTATAATACTATTTGATATTACTGCAATAAAATACACATATTTGTATACAGCGATGTCTCACGTGTAAAACAGTACCCCATATGTACAGGTGTTTTGGGAAGTTACAGGGTCAAATATAGCATGTTACATTTTTCAGTTTTTTTACATTGAAATTTGCCAGATTAGTTATGTTGCCTATGAGACCATGTGGTAGCCCAAGAATGAGAATTACCCTCATGATGGCATACCATTTGCAATAGTAGACAACCCAAGATATTGCAAATGGAGTATGTCCAGTCTTTTTTAGTAGCCACTTGGTTACAAACACTGTAACGTGATATATTTGACCCTGTAACTTCCCGAAACACCATAAAACCTGTACATAGGGGGTACTGTTTTACACGTGAGATGTCGCTGAATACAAATATGTGTATTTTATTGAAATGCAAGCCTTATATTTGACTAACTTTTGAAAACACCATAAAACCTGTACATGAGGGGTACTTTTATACCCGGGAGACTTCGCTGAACACAAATATTAGTGTTTCAAAAAAGTAAAACATTTCACAACATTGATTTTGTCAGTGTAAGTGCCATTTGTGTGTGAAAATTTTTCAAAATGTCACTTTCACTGACGATATCATCGTTGTAATACATTTTAACTGTTTTGAAACACTAATATTTGTTTTCAGCGAAGTCTTCCGAGTAAAACAGTACCCCCCATGTACAGGTTTTATGGTGTCTTGGAAAGTTACAGGGTTAAATATAGTGCTAGTAAATTAAACTCCCTGGACTTTCTGTCTGGGTTGTCAGGCAGGTCCGCAAATTGTAATTAATAAAATGACAATTATGTAAAAATATTACATAAATATATACGTAGAATTTATATATATATATATATATATATATATATATATATATATATATATATATATATATATATATATATATATATAATGAAGAAAAAATACCGACACTCTAGGTCTTCCAATAGTTGTTATTTATTGTTCACTCCAATGTCAACGTTTCAGCCCTAGTCCAGGGCTTTCATCAGGACACACAAAAAGCATTTTATAAAATGACCAGCTTATATAGGGCTAAGTACCTCACTAAACGCCTACCTTACCAGCTGTCCACAATCGGGCATCACTTCCTGCTTCTCTGCGCATGTGTGTGACGTCAGGGATTCCCTCCTCGTCAATGCCCAGCTGAGCGCATCACATGACGCGGACACGTCACGTTGCCCCGGCAGCCGAAATAACATTGCGGCTAACAACGGAGCTATCGTGTTTACGTGTGCCGTTGGGGGAAAAATTACCCCTCCCGTCTATATTTCTGTCATCTCCGCTGGGATTTCAAGGAGAAGGGAAACCCGAAGTCCACTAGAAGAGTTCAAGCCGAAATTATTATGTCACAATATCACTATAGTCAATTAGATTCTAAATGTTATAAACAAGTTATTTGTATTCTACAATAAAGTGAACATCAAAACAGTGTACAATCCAAGTGAATAAATTAAAGAAACAGTGAATAATAAAACGTGACCTTTGTACTGTGTTCTTATATTCTCCATTAGCTTCTGTGTGCTATGTATAATAAGATAAGAATAGTTAACGGGCATACTCCCATGTACTAATTACTAAGAAATAATGGCAAAATCTAAAAAGTGATGGCTGAATATGAAAAAGAGCAAAAACTAATATTAATCACATGATGTGGAGGTGAAACCACTAGAGTTAGTGAGTGTATCAAAAACTGTGAATAATAATCCCCCGTCCTATATGAAGGGGTTTGTTAGCTATATCCATTGTCTGGAGTGTTGCTACATATACTGTAACATAGTATCGTGACCTATGTGAAAAAAGCTTCAGTATACATAATATCTAAAGTGTTACCACTTGTCAAATCACTTTGTACCCTGCTTTTCTCATCGAGATAAGCAGGAACTGTGATGACCATAAACAGTAATTAAGACAAAGAAAAGTCTTATTCTAGGGATAAACTGTAGTTATTGTGACAAAAAATACAATTCTCGGCTTTTATAATGCTACACATGTTCAATGCTCGTAATACATCCGATTGAGTATAAAACCAGCTAGGTAAGCGTTATAGGTGGGTAACTAGTGCATAATTGCATCATGTCAGAATATTTTTTATAAAAAATTGTTTTTTAAAAAGTATATTTACATTAAAATAACGGGCAGAAAAATAGAGTATTTCCAAAAGAAAAAATTGAGTTACTATGGGAATTAGTTTAGATTCATAAGAATGGGGTGAACGAACATTTTTCGTTTAACCCCCTTGGGGCCACTGTATCCAATTCCACTGTCCAGTACGTTTCTCGCTGTAACAGGAGTCTTGCTCTATCTCCCCCTCTAGCGCTCTCTGGGACATGATCAATGGCCAGACATCTTAAAGTGGAGAGTTGATGTTGTTTCTCAAGAAAATGTCTGGCCACAGGTTTGTCCGTCTTGCCATCACGGTAGGCTAGACGGATACTTGACCTGTGGCCTCTAATTCTCTCGCACAGAGCTGTCTCAGTTTTTCCTATATAGCCGAGTCCACATGGACATGTCAGCTTATAGATCACAAATTCTGTGCGACAATGGATCCTATGGGCTATTTTATATAGTTTGCCCGTGTGTGGATGGGAAAAAGTTTTGGCCGGAATAATGTGGCCACAGGTCACACACCCCAGGCATCTTACGCAGCCATTGTTCTTGAACTTCGTTGTGCTTGGATTATAGCAGTGGACCGGATCTGTTCTTACCAATATGTCTCTTAAGTTTTTATTTCACTTAAAACAGAACATAGGTGGTTGTTGAAATTGTTCTGGTAGTGTTTGGTCCTGTCGCAAAATATTCCAATTACGTTTGATGGATTTTGTAATCTCTTGGCTTGCTGTATGTAATTTCATTGGAAAAACCAGTCTTTTGTTGTCCTTTGACCCAGAGTTCATAGTTTGCCTGTTGTGATGTAACTTGGCCTTCTGTAAGGCTTTGTCAAGGTCTTGATGTTTATAGCCTCTTGTTGTGAATTTTGAATGCATGGTCTTCAATTGTTCATCGCGTTGGTCATCCTGGGAATTATTTCGACATACACGTAAAAATTGAGAGAAGGGAAGCGATTTTTTGAGAGGTTCCGGATGGAAACTCTCATGATGTAGTAGAGTGTTACGGTCAGTTGGCTTCGTGTATAGTTTATACTCCACTTTGTGGTTAACAATCATCAGTTCGACATCTAAGAATTGTATGCCTTCTTTTTCAATTTGTGACGTCACTTTTATTGGGGTGGACAGATTGTTGATATATTTAACCAACAACTGTGCTTCATCTCTGGTTCCTTTCCATAAGATCAAGATATCATCGATATATCTGTAGTATTTCACTATCTGTTCTTTAAATTGTGTAAGGATATATCGTTGTTCAAAACTGTACATGTATGCATTAGCATACATGGGGGCCATGGCGGCCCCCATAGAAGTGCCGGAGATCTGAAGGAACCATTGAGATTCAAAACGGAAATAATTATTACTTAATGTCAAAGTTAGGAGTTCCATAATGAATTCTACAGGAGGTCCATGATAGTAGGGTGATGTTGTAAGCAATTCCCTCATTGTCTCAACACCTTCCTCATGCGGTATCACCGTATAAAGACTGTTGACGTCCATAGTTATCAGAAGGCCGTTGAATTCCGTAATAGAATTTAAATCATTTAGCAGACTTTTTGTATCCTTAAGACATGTGGGGATGGCTGTGACCGGTAATTTGAATAGGTAGTCCAAGTATTTTGCAATAGGTTCCAATATACCATTGATTGCCGATACAATTGGTCTCCCTGGTGGATTAGTGGAGTGTTTATGTATTTTTGGCAACGTGTATAGTATCGGAATCCGAGGATGTTCTTTGTGAAGGTATTCAAATAGATCCATATCGATGTATCCTGCTCTTAATCCCATTAAGAGAGTATCTTCAATCTTCTGGGTGATGTTAGTCGTGGGATTACCATCAAGCCTTAGATAAGTATTCCGCTGTCCTAATTGTTGTTGAATTTCTTGGGAGTAATCCTTGTAATTCATGATTACAATACCCCCGCCTTTATCCGCTGGGCGGATCACGATAGTGGGGTCTGTGGCTAAATTGCGTACGATTTCATGTTGCTCTTTGGAAAAGTTACTGTATTGTGACTTATGTGTAGTCATAATGCTCTCTGTTTCGTTTTTAATCGTAGACAGAAACGTTTTGATAGTTGGTTGGTTGGGGATCGGATCGAACTGACTGGATCTCTTGAACTGATGTCTACTGACAGGAGTATCTGAACCTTTACTTTGTAAGTTGGTCTTGTTAAAGTAATCCTTGAGTCTCAGGGTACGGCCAAACTTAAAAAGTTCAACTTGCCACTCAAACTTATTTGGAGTTCTAGTAGGGATAAACGAGAGTCCTTTATTGAGCACATCAATTTCTTTCTGATTCAGTGTTCGGTCCGATAAATTGAATATGGGTATTATTTCCGCACTGGTGGTTTTTTGTGTCCAGTGGGTCCTTCCCTTTTGTCCTCTTCGTGTGACAGTTCTTTGTCGTTTCTGTTTCTGTTTCTGGTGGAGACTCCCTGGGGCTGTATCACATCTGTTCGCCCCTCCTTCTCTAAAAAATGAGCTGGTTGTGGTGGACGGTGGCCCTCACCTTCTGACGCCGATTCTCCAGACGTCACATCTATCGTCGCAATGTGTGGCCTAAGTATTCTTTTCCTAAATCTTCTAGGGCGATTCTGATGTTCTCCCGTTAGCCATCTGTAGACATAGTGTTCCGTATAATCTTGTTGTACTCTCTCCATTTTTTGTCTTTTGAATTTGATAAGTTGATTCTTGTATTTAAGTATCTCTTCACTTAATTTCAACTGTAAACTCATCCCCTCTTGTGTATTCAAAAGGACGGCTTGTTCGCTTTCTAACTGTTGAATTTTTAAACGGATTTCTGTTAGGTCTTCCTTAACATCCTGTATTGTGATAAGCATTAAATCAAGAGAGCACTTATTTAACACTGATGTCCATGCTTTGCATACTTTAGATTTGGATCTCCCAATGGTGGGTATGTTGTGGACGCGAAATCCTCTTGGTATCTGCTTTGCCCTGTGGTAGTCGGATAAAAACAATCCGTGTAGGTCCAGGTCTATTTCTTTCTTTTTCATCTTAAGTAGTTTGAAGTATACGTCTTTAAGAGTAGTCGTAGTTGGTAAAGATAGGCTGGTCGTATCCCATAATATCTCCTGAGCTTCCTCAGCTGAGAATTGGAGGGTGGTTGCTTGTAGTCCACACGCTCCTGATTCCTGTAGGAAATCCTCCATATTGATCCCCACAACAAAATATAATGAAAAATTCTTAATCTCTATTTCTCTGCTGAAAACAATCTAAAAGGTTATCCACTTCTTCTTATATAAAATATGTTCCTTTATTGGTATGCATTAAAATTCAAAAAATGAAAAGTGGTAACTGTTTCTTTAAAAAGTAAAAAATCAATGCAAAAAATCTGCACTGCAGTATCCCAAATATAGCTATGTTCCCTCCACCAGGGAATAGAGTTATCAAAATAGTGGGTGCATAGAAAAGGTGCTATCTAGTAGCCCAACATCTAGAAAAACATCTAGAATACAAATAACTTGTTTATAACATTTAGAATCTAATTGACTATAGTGATATTGTGACATAATAATTTCGGCTTGAACTCTTCTAGTGGACTTCGGGTTTCCCTTCTCCTTGAAATCCCAGCGGAGATGAAAGAAATATAGACGGGAGGGGTAATTTTTCCCCCAACGGCACACGTAAACACGATGGCTCCGTTGTTAGCCGCAATGTTATTTCGGCTGCCGGGGCAACGTGACGTGTCCGCGTCATGTGATGCGCTCAGCTGGGCATTGACGAGGAGGGAATCCCTGACGTCACACACATGCGCAGAGAAGCAGGAAGTGATGCCCGATTGTGGACAGCTGGTAAGGTAGGCGTTTAGTGAGGTACTTAGCCCTATATAAGCTGGTCATTTTATAAAATGCTTTTTGTGTGTCCTGATGAAAGCCCTGGACTAGGGCTGAAACGTTGACATTGGAGTGAACAATAAATAACAACTATTGGAAGACCTAGAGTGCCGGTATTTTTTCTTCATTATATATTATTTTTTTGCTGGGCACCAGGCCATAAACTGATATTGGTTGGAGTGCAAGAATATTTTGTGTATATATATATATATATATATACACACACACACACAGTTAGATAGAAGTTTTGCACTCCAGCTTTGCTTCATATATTGGCCCGGTGCTCAGCTGCACGAATTTACACTGTCCAAAAGAAAGCCAGCACTTAAGGACTTCAACATAAAATATGTAGGCTTCTAATCCAAGCAGTAAGTCAATGTTTCAGTTTACTACAGTGAACTTTCCTCAGAACATGTCCTGAGGAAAGTTCACTGTAGTGAACTGAAACGTTGACTTACTGCTTGGATTAAAAGCCTACATATTTTATGTTGAAGTCCTTGAGTGTTGGCTTTCTTTTGGAGAGTATATATATACCGTATTTTTCGCTCCATAAGACGCACTTTTTTTCCCCTCAAAAGTGAGGGGAAATGTCTGTGCGTCTTATGGAGCGAATATGAAGCTTTACTTACCTGTCTTGCAGCGTTGGCCGGCAGCACAGGGCGCACCGCGGTAGTGGAACTTGAATTTCATGTTCCGGTTTCCGGCGGGACTGAAAGGAAGTGTGCACAAGCTGAGTGCGCACTTCCTTTCAGTCCCGCCGGAAACCGGAACATGAAATTCAAGTTCCACTACCGCGGTGCGCCCTGTGCTGCTGGCCAACGCTACAAGACAGGTAAGTAATTATGGGACAAGGGGAGGGGGACAGTAAGGGGAGGGGGACAGTAAGGGGGGGATGAAGTCTATGGGGAGGGGGGGGATGAAGTCTATGGGGAGGGGGGGGATGAAGTCTATGGGGAGGGGGGGGATGAAGTCTATGGGGAGGGGGGGGATGAAGTCTATGGGGAGGGGGGGGGATGAAGTCTATGGGGAGGGGGGGGATGAAGTCTATGGGGAGGGGGGGGGATGAAGTCTATGGGGAGGGGGGGGGATGAAGTCTATGGGGAGGGGGGGGGATGAAGTCTATGGGGAGGGGGGGGGATGAAGTCTATGGGGAGGGGGTGGATGAAGTCTATGGGGAGGGGGTGGATGAAGTCTATGGGGAGGGGGTGGATGAAGTCTATGGGGAGGGGGTGGATGAAGTCTATGGGGAGGGGGTGGATGAAGTCTATGGGGAGGGGGTGGATGAAGTCTATGGGGAGGGGGTGGATGAAGTCTATGGGGAGGGGGTGGATGAAGTCTATGGGGAGGGGGTGGATGAAGTCTATGGGGAGGGGGTGGATGAAGTCTATGGGGAGGGGGTGGATGAAGTCTATGGGGAGGGGGTGGATGAAGTCTATGGGGAGGGGGTGGATGAAGTCTATGGGGAGGGGGTGGATGAAGTCTATGGGGAGGGGGTGGATGAAGTCTATGGGGAGGGGGTGGATGAAGTCTATGGGGAGGGGGTGGATGAAGTCTATGGGGAGGGGGTGGATGAAGTCTATGGGGAGGGGGTGGATGAAGTCTATGGGGAGGGGGTGGATGAAGACTATGGGGAGGGGGTGGGTAAAGACTATGGGGAGGGGGTGGGTGAAGACTATGGGGAGGGGGTGGGTGAAGACTATGGGGAGGGGGTGAGTGAAGACTATGGGAGAGAGGAGAAGACTATGGGAGGGGGGGACACTATGGGACAGGGGAGAAAAAAAATATTCTGTACAAACTGTCCCATAGTAAGAAACACTATGGGACAGTTTGTTCAGAATATTTTTTTTCTGGGTTTCTTCCTCTAAAAACTAGGTGCGTCTTATGGTGAGGTGCGTCTTATGGAGCGAAAAATACGGTATATATGTATGTATATAATCTTTTAAAGTATTTTTATTTATATATAGATATCATTAGAAGTATTATTTGAAATATTCTGTGGAGTCAACAATAGACTCTACAGGACAGTCTGAATATATTCACACAGATTTAAAAGAAAAATCTAAATTCTTCCCCAAATTCTGCATTTCTGAAGAAATGATAACATTTGAGAAAATGGTAATGCAGGACATTAATAAGATTAAGGGATTGAATAAATATTATTAACACAATTTGAATTATAATAAGAGAGTAGCCCTTAACCACTTTAAAAACAATCATATGCTAGTATTCAAACCAGCGGATATAGTGTATATGTTTGTGTATGTAAAAAAAAAATATGTGTGTGTGTATGTGCTTATTAACAAAGGTAGTTGTTCCCTGCCCTACTCATCATTGTTGGTTTGTTAACTTAAATGTTATTCAACTATCTGCTTATCTCTAAAGACTTTCTCTGTTATTTCTGCTCCCCTCCCCCCTTATTTTATTGATACACACCCGAATGGTCTTGCTTGACCAATCCTCACCTCCTCTGTGCATCTCCATTCCATAGTTTTATTGCAGGCCTTTTTTGACCCTATCCTCTCTCTTTCCAAAGTTGAGTTTTAAAAGCTCCCTACTGCAAACCAGGACATAGCTCAGATTCCCCCTCTGATACCGCTACTCCCGCTTCTTTATGTTTCGGTGGACTACAATTCTCCCACACTCCCAGACTCAACGGTAAAGGAGGCAGTGTAGGCATTAAGATATAGGGCTCAATTAAAAATTCTGGTGCTTGCTTACAAGTCCCTACATAATGCTGCTCCAACCTACCTATCCTCCCTAATACACAAGTATGTCCTGTCGAGGCCCCTATGCTCTACCAAAGACCAACGTATATCCTCTGTCCGTACTCCCACCTCTAACGCTCGCCTCCAAGACTTTTCCTGGGCTGCACCTCTTCTGTGGAACTCCCTTCCCTTCTCTGTAAGAATTTCACCCAGTCTCCACTCATTCAAAAAAATCATTGAAAACTCACTTCTTCAAGAAAGCATATCAATTAAACTGATGATCCCCTGCGAGGCTGCTGCAGATTCCGTGTGGTTGGCGTAGCTGTGGCACCATCCCTGACATTCTGTGTGAGAAGTGGAGCTCTGTGAGGATCCTGGGATATAGTGATTGGACCACTGGATAACAAAGAAGGGAAGGGGTCGCCATAACGGACCCTGAGATGCAAGAATCTGAGCTAAATCTGTTACCTCAGAAAAGTGTGAGTTGTCATTTGGCATTTACTCTAACTCTTTTCCCTTGTGTTATACAGTTTGCACTATGTTGTGTATATTTTTATGTTTTGTTTAAAGGTATATACAGAAGGGTTAATAATACAAAAAGAGAGCATTGGCATTTAAGGTATATACCTTGTCATTTGATTTTATTTCATATCTTTTTTTCTTTTCACATACTGTATATACGTCGAGTTTTTCAGCACATTTTATTGTGCTGAAAAAACCCAACTCGACTTATACTCGAATCAATGTCTGTATTATGGCAATTTACATTGCCATAATACAGACAATGGGGCTGTGGGGGCTGCAGAGAGCGTTTACTTACCTCTCCTGCAGCTCCTGTCAGCTGCCTTCTCCTCCGCGCCGGTCCGGTCAGCACCTCTGTCAGCTCCCAGTGTAAGTCTCGTGAGAGCTGCGGGGTCATAGTGCGGCTCTTGCGAGACTTACACTGTGAGCTGGCAGAGGGAGCTGAACGGACCGGCGCGGAGGAGGAGGGAGCTGACAGGAGCTGCAGGAGAGGTAAGTGCTTCCTGACACCCTGCTGCACTTGCCAATGCCACAGGACCACCAGGGAGTGAGAGCCCCCCTCCCTGCCATGTATCAAGCAGGGAGGGGGGACGAAAAAAATAATTAAAAAAATTATTAAAAATAATAATAAAATTAAAAAACAAATAATATAACAAAAAATTTTAAAATAATAAAAAATAATAAAAATGCCCACCCCCCACCAAGGCTCTGCAAAACACACACACACTGCACCCATACACACACACACTGCACCCATACACACACACTGCACCCATACACACACACTGCACCCATACACACACACTGCACCCATACACACACACTGCACCCATACACACACACTGCACCCATACACACACACTGCACCCATACACACACTGCATTCATACACACACTGCATTCATACACACACTGCATTCATACACACTGCATTCATTATATACACACACTGTAAATAAATATTCAATTAATATAATTTTTTTAGGATCTAATTTTATTTAGAAATTTACCAGTAGCTGCTGCATTTCCCACCCTAGTCTTATACTCGAGTCAATAAGTTTTCCCATTTTTGGGGGGTAAAATTAGGGGCATCAGCTTATATTCTAGTATATATACGGTAAGCGCTGCACCGGTACATCTCCTTGTTCTTACCATTTCTATTTAAAAAGATATTACGGTGATATAGCAGCTACTTACACTAGGTGTATATAAAATTTAAAAAGCACATATTACTCAAATAGCGCTAATACTTTTTCTCTTTTATATATCGAAATACAGTTAGAATAAAATTACACACACATATATATATATATATATATATATATATTAATTTTTTATTTTTGTATTTTATTTTATGTATTTACATATTTATTTATTTTATATTATATATAAATATATATATTTAATCAATATCATTCTACGTGTATTTTGATTTTAATATATATATATATATATGCAGAGCATGGAAACCCTGAAATTACCCAGGAATCAGCTCTAGTGGATGTCTCAGTGAGTGCCACTGGAGGTGTTCCTAGGGAGCAATGTAAACACTGTCTTTTCTCTGAAAAGAAAGGTTTTTACATGAAAAGGCCTGCAGGGACTGACTATACTCACCAGAACAAATGCATTCAGCTGCAGTTGATCTGGTGACTAAAGTGCCTTTAAGTATATAAGCTCCCTTTTTTAGGTCTCCCTACTCTTTTTTTCATGTCCTCAGGGGACCTACAGGAATGAAAATGTCACTTATTTTTATAAATTGTGTTTTTTGGGCTCACCTTCCAATGTTTAAAGTTCCAATCCCCTAAAGCACTTTAGTTTGCTAAAAAGCCTTGTGTGTGAAAAGTGTGTCCTATTTTTTCAGCTGCACCGACACCTTCCCTGCAAAGATTTCTCATCCAGCTGCATTGGGAAGTCTGTGATTGGACAGGCACAGAAAGTCTGGGCGGGGTTTAAAAGGGAGGACTTGCAAAGGCAAGGTGTTGTTAGATATAACTCCAAAAAAAATGCGTAATTAAATACATACAAGTTTTCATTTGGGTTATATCTACAAAACATATTATGTATTTGGGCAGTAAAGTGTCCCTTTAACATAGGTTTTCCAGAAAGAATTCAGCCACTCCTTCTCTGATGGATCTTGCAAACAGCCTTCCAGGGCAGGACTAATATTTCAGAAACTGCAGCATGGGATATTGAAATTGAAATGTCACTTAACTTATTCTGCAACAGGGAAGGCTTAGCCTATTTCCATTTTTTGGTCCCAAATCCCACTATGGAGAGCTGTTGAGGAGGCTCTTACCTCTATTTAGTTTTACTATTGCTCATGCGATCTGTACAGAGTATCCTTAAATAGGCATTATGCTCTTTTGAAAGCACCGCAAAAAATGTATGATGCAGTTTAGTGATGTCGCAAACATAACATTTTCCGTTCGCGTTTACATAGTTGATGCAGAGTCTGGTTTTAATCCATAAAGGGCATAAATCACCTAACATTCCTAAATTGTTTGGAATAATGTGCTTTAAAACATCAGGTATGATGTTGTATCGATCAGGTAGTGTAAGGGTTACGCCCGCTTCACAGTGACAGATCAAACTCCCCGTTTAACGCACCGCAAACAACCGCAAACAGTCCATTTGCACAACCGCAAACTCCCCATTTGCGCAAGGTTGGATACCAAGCTAGCCATGTTCCTTGTCCTCACTGATGTCATTGAAGGTCTCTTCCTCCACCCAGCCACGTACAACACCAAGGGTCCCGAAAGGTGACAACAAGCCCCCTGTATTTTTTTTTTTTAATGTACACTACTGTTACACCAGATATGAGTTGCACTGGTGTGACACTGTGCCCTGGCAGGCCCTGAAACGCACACGTGTGAAGGAAACTGACTGCTATTATATTACAGTCAAAAAAGTTTTTGTTTTTTTTAAATGCAAGCTATTGTGACACCAGATATGAGTGGTGGCACTGGGACCAACTTAAAAATATTGGATATCGCTAAAAATCATGATCACTATATACTTTCTCTACAAACCTCTAAAACGAACCAAACTACTCATCCATCCGCTATACCACTTTATCCCACCTAGAACTAGTGCCCAGTTAAAATACTTGACTCTTACTTACCCACACTCAGTCATGCCACACACATTTCACCACTACTCTCACTGAATCCCTCTGACTACGGCTAAATTCATCTTCTACATCAGAACACTACTCCTAAGATTGGGTTGTATCCATGTCTCGGGTCTTTCATTTAGAATAGGGGCAGCTTCGGTCTCCTTCAACACTGACACTCCAGTGCATATTATTAAAAGATTGGGCAGATGGAAATCCTCAGTCTACAACCGATATATTCCTCATCCCGAGAAAGAAATGAGGAAAGCTTTTAAAAGTTTGGCTTTGTAAATTTGATGCAATAAGTGTTTTTCTTTAATACCTTTTCACCCTCTTTGCATGAACCCGATTTACATATATTACTAATATGTTTCTGAACATATATATTATATTATTCACTCACTCACTCACTCTCTGGGCCGGCCTAAGACATCATGCTGCCTAGGTCCAATGATAAATGACTATGGGGGATAATGTATAATAAACACAGGTTACTGGCTATGGGGGGGGGGGGGGATAATGTATAATAAACACAGGTTACTGGCTATGGGGGGGATAATGTATAATAAACACAGGTTACTGGCTATGGGAGGGATAATGTATAATAAACACAGGTTACTGGCTATGGGAGGATAATGTATAATAAACACAGATTACTGGCTATGGGAGGGATAATATATAATAAGCACAGGTTACTGGCTATGGGGGGGATAATGTATAATATGCACAGGTTACTGGCTATGGGGGGGGATAATGTATAATATGCACAGGTTACTGGCTATGGGAGGGATAATGTATAATAAACACAGGTTACTGGTTGTGGGGGGATAATGTATAATAAAAATAGAAATCCAGCGCACTCGCTTATCAACTAAACAGCTACTTTGATGCTGACAGATTTGACTAGTTTTATTAAAAACACCTTATCTAGGCAAACAATAATGGGGGTTTAGTTACACTATATGATCATATATTGCATAAGCCTGCCACAAACGTCAATGTACCCCATCTTTGGCAGGTCCTACTCTCACCGTCTACTAAATGAGCTACTCACTTGGGGGAAATCCTTCCATCTCGAGTTCTCTGCAGTACAGGGTCCTGAGATGAGGCACCTGTGACAGGGAGGGGTGCAAAACCAAGGAGCTGGCTATACTCCTAAATATATATGGGAAAACAAGGGGCTGGCTGCACTCACCTAAACATGCTTAAATGGGGTGCTGCTGGGGGCCAATACGAGGGATGTCATAGTAAAATTTCTGCATTACCCAACAAAAGAAGCAGTCCTTCGGAAAGGCAGAGACGGCCCCATCGCTTATGGAGGAACGAACATCGCACTCTATCAAGACCTGGCCCCCAGCACACTTCAACGCCGGAGGACATGGAAACCGATCACAGAGGCACTACGGAGAGCGGAGATCAGATATGCATGGGAGTTCCCCTTCAGGCTGATGGCGTTCCGGGAGGGCAGAACCCATGCTCTCACAGTCGGAGGGGTCCCGCGGCGCTTCCTCAGAGACCTGGGCCTGGAGCCCCCAAGGGACCTTCCTGACGCATCGATTCCCGCGGAGGATCTACAACCGCTTCCCATCGAGTGGCACCAGGCCTGAGCCTGGGAATCGGGTATCGTATAAAGTTTATTGACAGTGTGTGTGGGGTGGGGGGAGATGGGGGGTTTGGGGGACTGTTTGGGTGGGGGGGCTTGAGCCGGGGGGCACGTAGTAGAGAAGAAGGAGATCTGTAATCCCTGGGGTATTAGACAGGTGGGGTGTGGGTTGTGGCAGCGGGATACACTGGAGGGCCTACTCGGTAAAGCTCCATTTGGCGGGCACAATGTTCCCCTCCTCGTGGTTAGTAAAATAATCTTTAGTGATAAAAAGAAAAAATATTAAAAAAAAAGGGGGGACTCCCATGTTGGAGTGAGTGGCGGATCCTTACAACGGAGGTCTCTGTGGGGTGTGGGCCTTGAGGGGCGGGGGGTGGTACATATTCTTGGGCCGATGATCTCCGGGCTGGGAGCGCCCCAATATCTTGCCCGGGGTAGGTTTAAGGTAAAGGAATGCTTACGCGACATGTAACCTGTGGACCCCAGAGCGGTACCTCAGATGGACATGGGGATGAGTGCGGACAGCAGCGTACTGTAGGATGCCATTAGAAGGTTGGGGGGGGGATACGTAAGAATGGAAATCACGCAAACACATATGTAACATGAACGGTGCGGTCGGCCCATCTCCGAGGGCTCTCCCTATGGCACAACGGACCACTACACAAAAGCCTCTGCTAAAGCTGCATATCCGCCTACAACAAAGGGGGGAACAACCGTAGCCCCCTTGCCTGACCCTAGATTGGCGGGGTGTGGGGGGCCCCTCCACCCCCCTGTACATACTCTTTCCCTGATGGCAACTGTAACACCCAGGGCCCACAACACACAATATCGGAAGGAGAATAACACAGGTAAGGAGTTTATTAAATTTCCACACAAAAAAAAAAGAAAGGGAAAAAAACCAAAAAAAAAAACCAGAACAATTGTAACACTACACACACACACACACACTAAACATCTCTTATCTTAGTAGAAACGCTCTACTATAGTTTGCTTAAAACTACTAAAACCAGGGGGTAACACGTGGAGACCAGCGGGTAATCTACTGATGGGAGGGAGCATTTGTTCGTCCACTGGGTCCAACGAGTACCCTAATAGGGGGTTCCATAGTTCTAGTTTGCAGACTAATTAGCTGTGTCACAGGTCAGGGTCACGTCACGCGACGTGTCCCAGGTTTAAAAGTTTGTTTACTTGTTGTCAAATGCACTGCAGTGTTAAAAGGTACAGTTAAATGGTCTACAGTGGTTCACGGGCGCCGTGCGCCGTTGAATGGCCGGACCGTATTCCCCGACAAAGTCTGGCGGGATATAAGACCAGACAGGTTCGTCAACTACTCCAGTGCAAGTTGATTGCACTCAATCTCTTAACCTTTTCTACCACTATCTCTCTCTTTCTTTCTCTCAACGGCGGGGGGCGGCCGCCTGGCAGAGGGTTGGGCAACGCAAAAGCCATAATAGTGATAATAGCGATAGCTCCCTGAAGGACTTGCCCTGAAGGACTTGGTTCCCTCTACTGATGAGACGCACAATGGACGAGCCATGGATGCTTCCCTCCCATGTTACTTCAAAAGCACACAGTTAATCCTTCTCCTCAAGACCTGACCCTTGTGACCTGGCTTTTAAAAAAAAGGACTCCTTGTTCTGTTCTGGTGTTTCTTCTGCAGTGGCATATACACTTTTCAAAGCAAGAAATTAGCCAATTTAGGTTGTTACCATAGAATATGGAATATCTTTAAATATCTCATAAAAGAGATTTTCTATCTCCTCAACTCACAGACAACTTTGATTTCCTCCAAGACAAGTTGCATAAAAGTCAAAGCCAAGCCAGAGTTCCATGAAAGCCCAAATCGCAGCATTATCTGCCTTGATTTATTTCAGATAGGCATTGGACCCAGTGTAAGCAAGATTCCTCAGAGCCATCCTTAGTAGAAGACCACCAGTTAAACGTCTGCCTCCACCATGGGATTTACTGTGGGTTCTCAAGGCTTTGACGAAGGCTTCCTTTGAACCTATTGATGTGATCCAGGACTTACTACTTACATTAGAGACACAGTTCTTAGTTGCCATAGCTTCGGCTGAACTCCATGTCCTTTCAGCAGAGAAACCTTGATATAACAAGATCCGGTATTCTCTGTCCATCTCTAGAATTCCTTCCAAAACTGGTGCCAACATTCTATAATTTACAGGGTATTTCTCTTCCTTCTTTCTTCCCAAATCCTGCTTCTCCTGACGAGGTAAAGTGGAATAAGCTTTTTGTTAAAAGATGCCTTAAAGTTTACTTAGTAAGGACAAATTAATTTAGGAAACTACAAAACCTTTTGCTCTCCACTGGGCACCAGAAGAGGAGAAGCAGCTTCAAAGGCTCAGGGTTCCTCCTGTATCTATCAGGGCTCACTCGACATTGCATTGCTGCATTTTGGGCTTCAGTGGCTGAAGTTTCTGTGGAGGACAATTACAGGGCAGCAATTTGGTCCTCTCTTCTGATATTCATAAATCATTACAGACTGGATGTATTTCATCCACCTGAATCTAACTTTTGTAGAGAAGTCCTTATGGTGGATTTGTCCTCATTATAATAATTTTTTTGGCTTATTACATTCTATTTAGTGTTTGTGTTCCAAGGTGGAAGATTGTAAAGGTCAGAGGCCTAGCCGACAGTTACAGATGCAGAGATCCCTCACCTCATCAGGAGAATGCTCTCAAGCCTCTTCCCACCAAAGCAGACTAGAGCTGTGCTGCTGGACGGCTGTTTCCGACTCCAAGCATCACCAGCAAACACCTCTAAAACTGTCATGAGTCGTGATCATCAGATTCCAGAATGGTTCGGACAGGCAAGCTCTCAGGTCAGTGATTTGTAAGGTGTGCTTTGATAAGCACACTGTAAGAAATGGGATGCCTTTAAAATTATATTTTTCATTTTAATATATTGACATATGCTTTGTGAAGGTATTTTGTGTAATAAGCTATCTGGTTTCACAATGGAATTCCATTTACATTTAAAAGAGGTTGTCATCAATGGGTACAAAGGGTACAAATCTTTACTATAAAGGTTTCAGGGATCATGTTATCAGGAGATCAGAAGATCAAAGTAATTAACATCTAGGTGTAACCATGAAGTTTGTTTTTTCCAAGCCATCCTGTCCAATCTACCCAGAAACCAACCCTAACTGGTCACTTTTTACAGAGTGTTGTAGTGTAACTGGAGGGAAGAGATCAAAGAAAAGGACTTGTGTAAAGATGGAACTCTCTGTGAAAAGACGGCGGGATAAACCACTTTTGCGAGGGAAAAGAAATTCTGTGACTTGTAGTTAATGACAGCAAGAACCATTCTTTAAAAGAACAGCCAAGGAGGTTGGGCTCTCTTTCTCTCTTTGTCTTTTTTGGGGAGGACAGCGCAGCGAGCAGTGGTACCATGGTGAACTGAGAGAGACTGTCCCAGACTACCAAAGATGAAGGTGCAAGGAGAAGATTTTCATTTTTTAAGTATTGCCCTTTGTCTATGTATGTTTTGATTATGTACCAGATATGGTTATAATGTGTAATGTGTATATCCTTCGAAAATCTGTAACAGTATCCTAAATCAATATTAACAATACATTTTATTATACACTTGTGTTTTTGTCTTATTTGTCACACATTCCCTAAAAGAATATTCTTGTAAGAGGGTCATAATTTCTTACACACCTTACAATTCTACCCAGATCTGTCCAGGACCACAATGGACTGGCGGAGGTCCCTGCAACCCTTAACGTCCAAACTAATACCCTACAAGTGGGGTTCACCTAGATGCCTTCTGATAACCTGCACTACTGGGACTCTGAGGGTTCACAAGGCTGCTGAAGTGGCCAATACCCTGCAGCTACTGGGATTGCCCGCCACCGGAGGGAAACCAACACCACTGGTGCACTCTCCACAACTGACAGCATGGGACCCAGCTAGAGTTCGCCCATTTGTACCGACCGCCATGAGTGACACTCATGCATCCACTGCTCTATCCTGAGGGCTCCACTAATTTACACCTAAATGCATGAGTTCTATAGTTTGTTTTATTTTTATGTTTCAAGCATAGTTTATCCTTTAATTTCACTCTCTCATAGCAAAGCACTTTTCCAGATGAGTATCCTAATATACACATACAAAATTAAAACCACCACCTTCTGCTGGCATTGGGGGTTTGTCCCACCATGCATCCCTCCCCTCCTACCTACAATACCTGGTTTTGCTCATTACAATTGTTGCCCAGAAAAGTAGGTGTCAGCCTCTTGGCCAATACAATAGGCGCAAATTCCTGAAGAACCTCCAACTTAGACAAGAGGCACAAAGCAAAGCGTACCTCACAATCCCGAAAAGAGTGCTCTGGTGACAGGCTCTGCTACAGCATACGGAATTTACTCACAATATCTCCAATACCTAAAAGCTTGAGCATACTCTTACTATGTTCTTATAAAAAGTGTAATTTTTAGTTCAATATGTTTTAGCTCAGAATGCAATGCACTCCTCATGACTACCTCTACAGAGGATTTCCATCCTTAATGGCAAGTTACTTTAAGAGTTCCACTGCTAACGTTTTAGCACTTTCCCCAGCAACCCCGATATAGGGCCTACAAGCAATAGGTTTTATCTTGGTAATTGTTCCTTTTCTCTGTAGAAAACTCAGCTATGTTTACAGCCTGCGTGCTGTCATTCTTGTTCATATAACTACATAACAAAAATAAATATATATTTTTTTTAAATGGAGAGAAAAGTGTCAAAACACTAAATATACTGGAGTGTGATTTGCTGCGAGCTGGGAGGAAACCCTGGGAAGCTGAATTGTTTTATAAAAGCTATGTTTATTTCATTTATGTTACCACACTGCACTAACTGGTGACATTAGGTGGTTTTAAATATAGATATATGTAATCAAAACACTAACTAGCCTGGCTGATATACTTTCTGCAAATATATACTCATGTGCAGTGGTTTGTAATTCTCTGACTATTAAAATAATAAGTCATAACCTAAGTATGCCAAATTTTGCAACGTTTTAGTTTTAAAACGGTAATTCATCTATTTTGTTTAGTTGCCCGTGTTGTGTAGAAATTATTAAAAGGTTACTCCAACCACCATGACCACTTTATCTTGAAACATTACAAATACCGAGTTATAGCTAGTTGTGTGCTGGGGGCTATTTGCACACCCGGCACACGGGACTTAGGCAAGTCTAATGCCAATTCTGTGCATTCATTACCGACATTGTCAGCGGACACAGCACGCTGACAACATATGTTCAAATATTCCCCTTGCAGGCAGAGAGCCTACAAGGGGAAAATAGCTCTCACCTCCCACCATCAGTCTCTATGGGTGCTCCCTCTGTTGCTCATTGACATACGTGTAAAAAAAAAAAAAAAACTACATCCCACCATCTTCAAACGTGTGTGCATTCTGAGATGTCAAAATGGTCCAATTAGAGGCTTTAGTGATGTCAATAGGGGGTGTAGAAGGGCAGTAGCTTAAGCTTTGCGCGGCACTGGATTCAAGGCAAGTAAAATCTTTTTTTATAGGTTTTAAATTGAAAGTGGGGATCTTCTTAATAGGGCATATTACGCCGGAAAGGTCACCTCTCTCCAAAGCGTTATAGCAACCCTTTAATTGTAAAATTAAGGGGGGGGAAATGTGTTGATTTTTTTTCCCCTCCATATTTGAATATGTCGTTCAAATGTAATGCAAGAATATGATCTAGGAGTGTGGAAAAGCACAATACCAA
This sequence comes from Pelobates fuscus, assembly GCF_036172605.1. Lineage (NCBI taxonomy): Eukaryota > Metazoa > Chordata > Amphibia > Anura > Pelobatidae > Pelobates > Pelobates fuscus. Next base: position 202,088,858 of record NC_086320.1, read on the forward strand.
AAGGCCAAATAGTTTAACCTAGTGCAGCTATTGTGTATAAGCTGATGTAGACGCAACAGCAAGCAAAATTTAGCCCACTAGTGCAGTACAAATTTATTCAAAGTACAGACGTTTCAGGACCCCTGTCCCTTGATCAATGAAATGTTGAAATTGCGGTAGATTGAATGCATAGTGAAAAAATGTCCTTGGTCACAAATGCTTCATATTTCAAAAGAGCCTCGGTCTTAAGGGGTGGTTAATAAATATATAAACATATATTACTGTTTTTCCCTATGTTGGTTACTATTTCTCACTTAGTATAGCAATCTCATAGCAGGAAAATGCTTTTGTCAGTGTACTTCAAAATATAATATTCTAATATTTTGCAATACACTGATTGACCCATTTTTGGACCATTTGGCCCATTTTTTGTGACCTTCTTTGGTTTAATCTGATTCATTTTTTCCAAACCAATATATGGGTGTCCTGATATCAAAATATTCAATTATCTGTAAACTCCATGCACAAGTCTAGCATTCATAACTGAAGACTTAATTAAAGGAGAAGCAGCTGCTACAAGAAGACTGTTCTAGTGTTGGATTACATGTAATATTGGGGGGAGGTGGCAGTAGTTAAATCAATAATACATAATGATAATAAGTTATTTTATATATCACATGATTATCATCACAACAATAATTGAATGAACAGAAGTGAATCAGTTTGCAAAAATTGTGTAAATTATTATTTTTTTTAAAGTCATTCAGTTAGAGATTTTTTCCAGTAAGGTATTTTCATGTACTGTGTTCCATTCGTTGTCTGAGAGCGGTCAGCTCATGCTTTCAGCCAGACAATGGCGACTGGAGCGACTGGAGCGGCTTCCAGCTTTTACAGTTCTGCAGAAGCCTAGGACTCCAGTGGAGAGCCTGGTAAGAGGGCAAACCATTAAAAATGCTTTGTCTTATTACCAAGGAACCAGGCCAAGTTACTTGTTGCATCAGGAGTCCAGTACAGTAGGCTGCAGGCAATGGTTATGAAACTTAACATAACCCTTTAAGCTTTTGCCATTTGAGAGCCAAGGTGTCAGGATCGGGACAGGGATCCAACACGCAAAGTACAAACAGGACAGGGTACGTATACCGGACCTTAGAATGGCCGGACTAACGTACGGAGAGTAAAGAGAATGGTCAGAAACAAGCCGAGGTCGAGGGAACGAGAGGACAGGTGAGCGAGGAACAAGCCGGGTCAAGGATACCAGAGGGAAACAGAGTAAGTCAAACTAGCCGGGTCGGAACCAAAGGAATAACTGAAATCGCCAGAGCACTGTGTGACTAGACAGGCTAGAACCACGACAGGGCAATGAGTGAATGGGAGAAACAGGTTTAAATACCCTGGTTACAGTGAGTATACCCGCCTCCGACGAGTCCTGAGTGGCTTCCAGTCACTTGAGTGACAGATCGGTCCGGACTGACGTCATGACGTCAGGCAGCGTGCGTGACGTCATAAAATGAGACGGATCCCTCGCGGCCGGCGTGAGAGTGTCTAGGAGAGCCACGAGGGATGGAGGAAGCCGACCTGCTGGAGGTGTAAACTACTAAGTCTCTACCTCTTTCGGAGGTAGAGGCTTCAGGTACCCTGACACAAGGCAATTGAAAGTGCGAGGTAATATGAGTAAATATTCCTCTGATGCCACCAATGTTTGACACAGCCTATATAATTCGTTATGTAGAGAATTATGTAACAAGCCTCTGTAAATAAACTAGAAAGTACATATGGATTCTTCTAGCCATTCCTATCGGGTTTTTGCATGGCTTTTCCTAGGCAGTACTGAGATAAAAACTCCTGGCAAGCCCAAATAGCTTTTGGATACACAGGAAATAGACTGTGAGGCTAATTTACCAACATTTTGATTTATCATCATTTATGTTACTTACCTGTAAGTGATGACAGGCAATGAAATAAATGTCTAGGGTTGTTCTTAGACATAATCGTTTACATTTAGATTTGCTATATGCGCTGCTATGTTAATGCATTTCAAAGCTGTGTTGAGACATATTTACCTTTGAATATGGGACATATTTTCCAAACGCCAGCTGCTCCTTCTCTATTAAATTGTCCTAAAGCTAGTTCCATGTAGAAAAGAGGCATCCCTGCAATAACCATGAAAAAGAGGTATGGAACCAGAAAGGCACCTGCAGGAGAATAATAGAATATTAAAACTCTAGTTTCAATGTGAACACCAAAAATAGGGCAAAACACAGTGTGCATCTGTGAATATGTGAATCAAACAGATTGACAAACAGCACGTTTGATCATAATGGGTGATATAACTGCAATGCCATGCACATTGTAGATACGTGGTATAGCTGCACTTACTGTATGTATGCATAGATTGCCTGTTTACATTCTGTTTGGGATTTGAATAAGCAATATATCAGGATCCTGATCAATAACCATATGGATGTTTATTTAACCCCTTAAGGACTGGACTGTTTTTGCGATGTTGTACATTTGCGACCAGGCCTCTTTTTACACTTTTGTGGTGTTTGTGTTCAGCTGTAATTTTCCGCTCTCTCATTTACTGTTCCTATACAAATTATATATTGTTTTTTTCAGGACAAAAAAGGCTTTCTTTACATACCATTATTTATATAATCTCTATAATTATATAATTTAGTTAAAAAAAACAAACAAATGATAAAAAATTTAAAAAAATACATTTTTTTTTACTTGAAAAATCTTTTACTCATCTACAAAAGCGAATAAAAAAACCTGCTAAATAGATTCCAAATTTTGTCCTGAGTTTTAAAATACCCAGTGTTTACATGCTTTTTTTGCAAGTTATAGGGTTATAGGTACAAGTAGGATATTGCGGTTTCAAAACATAAATTTTTTCAAATTTATCAATAGAGACATTGTAACATTATTATCTGTCAAAAGTCTCTGAATAACACCACACATGTACATATATAGTAGACAACCCAGGGTATTCAATATAGGGTATGTCCAGTCTTTTTAAGTAGCCACCTAGTCGCAAACACTGGCCAAAGTTAGCGTTCATATTTGTTTTCTGTGTGAAAAAAGTAAAAAACTAAATTGAACGCTAATTTTGGCCAGTGTTTGTGACTAAGTGGCTACTACAAAAGCCTGGACATACCCCATTTGCAATACCTTGGGTTGTCTTCTTTTGCAAATGGTATGCCATCATGGGGGTAATTCTCATTCCTGGGCTACCAACCTGGCCATTTTCAATGTAAAAATATTTGACCCATATATTTGACCCTGTAGCTTTCAAAAACGCTATAAAATCTGTACATGGGGGGTACTGTTATACTCGGGAGACTTTCCTGAACACAAATATTAGTGTTTCAAAACAGGAAAACATATCACAACAATTATATCATCAGTAAAAGTGCTGTTTGTGTGTGAAAAATGTGAAAAAAGTCACTTTCACTGACAATATAATCGCTGTGATAGGTTTTACTGTTTTGAATCACTAATATTTGTGTTCAGTGAAGTCTCCCGAGTAAAACGGTACCCCCCATGTACAGGTTTTAGGGTGTCATAGAAAGTATTTTTATTAACATGTACCTTTATTTATTTTTTCTGATTTTACACTAGCAGGGAGACTGCCTGTCAGCACAGACAGTCCCCCTGCAGGCAGACACATGGACACCTATTGTGGCCATGTGATCGCCCTGTTGAGCGATCACATGGCCCCAGGGGCCCTAATCCGCCATGGGGAGACTGTCTGGGCTGCAGGCAGTCTCCCCACACCGGGAGAACCGCCGATCGCCGCCGGGGGAACGACAGCGATCGGGTAAGTACATTGCACCGTTAGGGCGGTTCAGGACCGTCATCGGTCGGCAATGCAAAAATGCCGATGACGGTCCTGAACCGTCCTCGGTCGCTAAGGGGTTAAAGAGGCTCTGTCATATTTTTCTTTTCTTTTTCCTATAGCTTAATGATAATATTCCTCTCCTGATCACTTGCTTTTATTTATATGCATTATCTCTTTTTCTTGCACCAGATCTCAATACCTGGGCACAGCCATTTTAGTATTTGCTGTCCATGACATCTGCCATTCTGTGGAATTGATTTGCTGATAAATTGTGGGTAATTCTGATTGGCAACTGAAACTGAACCTTGCTTTAAGCTCTGCCCATTGTCAACGTTTGACAATTTGCTATACATAAGGAATAGTAGTCCCTACTTACCCTTCTGTCTTTTACGAAAAAATAAAAAGATTTTCACACACTGAGCCATTAACCCCTTAAGGACACATGACATGTGTGACATGTCATGATTCCTTTTTATTCCAGAAGTTTGGTCCTTAAGGGGTTAAAGGCAATTATGTGTTGTGAACCAAGTCAAACTCAGTTTTTAATCAAAAAATCCTGCTCTGTTTGATTGGTGCAATGTTGGATTTGCCACACATTCCCACTGGTCTTCCAATGTTCCCTTGAGGAAGCCAAGGAGGCAGGTTACCATGCAAGACCAACGCACTGTATGATGTAAGGTAAGTAAATTGGTTATTTTAACCCTTTTGTGGGAGGACCCAATACTCCAAAAAGTTAGAAGGACGCTAAAGCTAACAATATTTGTTTTCTTAACCCCTCGTGGCACCCAAAGGGTTAAAAACCCTTTAAACACCAATTCCAGCACCAAAACCCTTTGGGTTTGCTCCGCCTCCTCCAACATCAGCTCCCAGGGGAAACCTAATACGAATGTGCGTATAGGACATTAGGCCTTTCCAATAGGAAAGCATCAAAGAATCAACACTTTCCCATGGGGGATTTTGAGACACTGGAGGATTTCCAGTGTTTATGTAAATGCAGGAAGCACCTCTAGTGGCAGTCTGATAGACAGCCATGGGAGGCAGTCTTAACCCTGCAAGATAAACTTTGCAGTTTATCTGAAACTGCAATGTTTTAGATTGCAGGATTAAGCGACAGGGACAGCGCACCCAGGGCCGGCCCTAGGGGTGTGCGAGCTGTGTGGCCGCACAGGGCGCCATGGCAGTAGGGGTCGCCATGCAGCCGACACAGCTCGCACATGCTATGAGTGACAGCTGTGAGAGATGCTCATTGCATTCATACAATACAGGTTGCGCTGTGTAGCGTGGCCGCGTGGCACCCGGTTGGAGGATTTCATTATCCTCCTCTCAGGTCTATAAGTGAGGGCGAAGCTAAATTCCGCCGAACCTCTGCCTGGTAAGTGACGGGAAGCAGGAAGGAGTTTCTGCTCACCTACCTTACCACTGTGTGCCTGCTCCCCCACCTGATCACTGTGCCCCTGCTCCCACACGTGCCCACGCTCCCCCACCTGCCCACTGTGCCCCTGCTCCCTCACCTGCCAACTGTGCCCCTGCTCCCCCACCTACCACTACACATCTGCTGCTCCCCCACCTACCCACTGTGCCCCCTGCTCCCCACCTACCACTACACTGCCCCTGCTCCCCCACCTTACACCACACTACTCCTGCTCTCCCACCCTCCTCCACTGTGCCCCCTGCTCCACCACGCCTGCTCCACCACCTACCACTACACTACTTCTGCTCCCCCACTCACCACTACACTACCCCTGTTCCCACACTACCCCTGCAACACACTACCCCTGCATCCTCCTCCACTGTGCCCCCTGCTCCTCCACTTACCACCACTGTGCCCCTCCACTGTGCCCCTGCTACCCAATCTACCACTACACTACACCTGCTCCCCACACCTACCATAACTGTGCCCTCTGCTCCTCCACCTACCACTACACTGTCCCTGCTCCCCCATCTACCACCACACTTTCTCTGCTCCCCACATACCACCGCTGTGCCCCCTACTCCCCCAGCTACCACTACACTGTCCCTGCTCCCCCATCTACCACTACATAGCCCCTGCTCCCCACACACGGCACAAATATCACATACATCCATTCTATAAGAAGAAGTGGTTAGGGTTCATATAGTGTCCCTTTAACCTTCAGCAACTGTCAGCTGATTCTCAACTTTCATTCACCCCTATTTCTCTTTCTCTGGCTATTTCCTTGTACAATACTGCCCTTATCTGACCAGGAGAAAGCAGTCACACTAAAAACATACACCTCCAGGTGGACACACCTCCAACCATGGCACACTAAGTAAGCCCTCTACCTACACATACTCCCATTTAGCTTAATGCTGCTGGAGGAAGTCTCACATATTGTCAGACTCCATAAAAAAAAATTGCATACACTTGTACAGCACAGCCCTCTTCCTCACTAAACAATCATACTTTCCTTCTCTTATTAGCTCATACTCTTACAATCTCCCTGCTGTGACCACCTCCATACTGACTTTACAGCTGATAACTTTGCAATCTTTTCAACAAGTTTAATCAGTTAAGGAAAAAATTCTCCCTTCAAATTTTCTCTCAACCTGCCTTGGACTGTACCTCTCCTAACCTTCAGGCCTTCTCCTAGGCTACTGAATAGGAGGTGTCTGTGCTTCTCTTTTCCTCTCGCCCCACCACTTGTCCCCCATTCCATCTCACATTCTCAGCTCCTTCCCCTTGTCTTGTGCCATCTTAAGGCATATCTTCAACTACCCTCTTACTTCTGGCATCCTTTCCTCTCCTCTTAAAAATGCTACGGTAATTCTCATCTTAAAAAAGTATCCCTTGACCAATCTTTCCCATCTAACTACCATCTTGTATATCTACACCCTTTCTCCTTAAAGATTCTGGAACTTTAACCCCCTTCTCGACCCTCTTTAATCTAGCTTCTGCTCCTGTCAGGACCAGGTAAGACGGCAAACCATTGTAAAATGATTTGCCCCATTACCGGGAAATTGTGCTTGGATTCTCCTCACATTATAACCACTAAAAAGGGCTGTAGTGGTTATGATGACTGAAGCAACCCTTTAATAAATTGTCCTTGTATTAGGGTTTATTCCTACAACATAGAGGGAGAAGAGGCTGAAGATGTATTCATAGTAACATGCTCCGTAAGATCTTTAGAAATAGGTTCCGTAATGGCATGACTATGTAAAGGAAGCAGGTTGAGTCTCTGCATCCAAGGTTGTTCTAAATGGAGAATAGTCAGAGTCAACATATCAGCATGGTCTGACCATGATATAGTACCTGTTAGAGAAACCCAAGAAGATGTCTGAGATATTAGAAGATGGTAATTTGAAATATCTAGGAGGCTTGAAGTGGACAAAAAAAGTGGCAAATAATATACCAGAACGAGATGAAAGAGAAGTCACCACTTCTGACCACTGCTGGAACATGTACAGTATTATAATGAATATAACAGGATCAGTATGAAAAGTAATATCAGTTAGGGGGCAAATCCTTCATTTTGCTGATGGTAATTTAAAAGATTGTTTGACGAGAACACCTGGAAGATAAGGAGCTGCAGCAGCCTGGCAGACAGCACAGGGGGCGTGGCTTGGACGCCGGTCGGAGTGGCGGCGTGAACCAGGAGCTCCCTGCAGGTTCAACACCATTACCCGCCTCACCAGCCCCATACCGCACAACATGGGCAAAACAAATAAGCTGCAGCGGCCGCCAACACCCCGAGGGGGTCACAAGCGACGGGCATGCGCCAGTACCTCATGGCCCAGGCAGATCAGGCCTCCAGCGACTCTGAAGCCTCGGGCCTGACTCTCACAGGTACAACAAACACCCGACCTACCCCCATCCCAGCCGGACTGGGCATCCTTATTAATCAACCTACCCACGAAAACCGACCTTAAAGAGGCAAATGCCGCCCTCCATAAATCTATTACGGGGGAACTCCATGCCCTGAGGGAGGATATGCAGGGGATCCAACACAAATTAGCACAGTTGGATGCAGACTGCGACCATGTGACATCGGCGCAAAACGCCACCGCGGGCATCATGCAGCGGCAAGAAGTACAGCTACGCCAAATGGCCCTCCACCTGGAGGATTTAGACAACCAGGGGAGGTGGCAGAATCTCAGAATCTGAGGCCTACCTGAGGAATTAGACCAGACCACCCCAATACGTGACACCCTCACAGAAATCTTCAACTCCCTTCTACAAAGGCCGAACACAACACCTATCGAATTCGTTAGGGCACACAGGGCCCTCAGACCCAGAGGCCCGCCGGAGTCCCCTCCAAGGGACGTAGTGTGCTGCTTAATGCACTTTCAAGTGAATGAAGACATTCTGAAGAGCGCCAGGGATAAAAGACAAATCCTCCACAATGGCGCTGAAATACAGCTGTACCCGGACTTATCTCCAGCGACACTAGCATACCGCCGGGCCATGCGCCCTCTCACACGCATACTACAGACCAACAAGATCAGGTATCGATGGAGCTTCCCCACCGGAGTACAAATCACCACAAGCACTGGCTCCTTCATAGTGAAGAACGAAGGAGATTTAAGGGACATTGTAAGGGAACTACAACTACCACATATACAACTGTCATGGCAGGATCCGATGACCTTCTACACGCTCACACCCGAGGCACAACGCCAGACGCAGCAGCCCACCAGACCCAGAAGAATGAGACAGCAGACCACGCGCCCTACGGGCACAAACACGTAAAGGACCGTGCACTACCTGCCTTCCATCCCAGGGACCCACCTGGTACCGCCTGTGGCCTAGATAGACACTATCCTACCCGAACTATGAGACCAGAGACTCTGGACGCACCAAGTTGACCCCTCTGAATCGCAAGTATACCTCCCATGGGGAGACACGTCTAGCCACAATAGCAGAGAAGCACATTGGGGCGCACCAAAGGCACAGGCGCCCGACCCAGCGGAGCCCTGTAGCCTACTGGACTGATTATGAACTGCTAATAACACAAGGGGGGTGCAGGGGGGAATGGGGGTCACGCATAAATTGATCCTCTTCTTGTGACAAAGGGAACTAGGGGAAGCCCGTCCCCCCGGCTGGGCCCGGCCGCCAACATCCACCCACCCTGTGACGAACCTAGGGGAGCAGGCGGGGGGTGGCGCCGGCGGGGCACACCTGGGGTGGGGGCACCGGGTGAACAAAAGGAGACAGGGGGAGGCAGCTAAAGCCGGGACACTCAACCCAGACCCACCCATTGAGCAGCCACACACTACCTGGAACAGGGGGAGGGAGGCATGGACACATAAGGGACCACTAAAGTGGGCACACCCAGAACGACTATAGCGAGCCCAATGACTCTGGAAACCGCACACCTACATCTTGACCCCGACTAAGGGGTGCCCCCACATCTAGACAGGGATAGGGTACACAACTCGAAGGGACGAGGGACACAATTTCACATGCTAGACAGGCTGGCCAGCGGGAACCTGGGGAAATAAGGGAGGGGGCGGAATATGTACGGCCCTACAATGTGATTGAGCTGTCAGTTAATTGTTTTCACCTGTTGTGAAATGGAACTAAATGTTAATGTTGTTGTTTATGCTTTTCTATACTATTACAATCGGAAATGTTGTACACAAAGACGAAACACGCTTACCGGCTCTCGAGCCAGCACACCCAGAGGCGGGGAAGATTAACACATTCCCACTGAGTCATCACCTGGGAGCCACACAGGGATGACACGGGACCCGACATACCGCTAAGACACCGATACCGAGACACCCAACCAACGGCCAGTAGGAGAGACGTCACCTAGACGGCGAGCTACCCACGTGCACCACTGGTGGTGTTGCGGATTGCGACTCCCCGACGTCTACACCTAGCGGTCATGAGACCGTGACTCGACCACCGCAGGTCTCAGGGAACCTCCACAACTTCCACGGTACCTTAACCCCTCCACCCAACCCACCTCACCCTTTGACGCCCTGACCTCACATTGACTACGACACATGGGACACCCTGAGACCACCCATACCGCAGAGACTTTAGACACAGACACCCACACAGTACCTACTAATAGCGAACTGACCCGATGACATGACGCTGACCCCGCCCCTCTGCATATTATTACGATAAACGCAAAAGGTCTAAACAAACCGGAGAAGAGATCGGGAGCACTGAGAGACTTCCATAAACAAAAGGCCTCCATAGTCATGTTACAGGAAACACACTTTAAGAAAGGGGCCAGACCCAAATTGACTAACCAACACTACATGCAATGATACTACAGTGACTTCCAAGGGGGAAAGGCTAGGGGGACAGCAATACTTTTCCATAAGAGGGTGCCATTCCAGGAGGGGGGGATGCCTATCGGATGACGAAGGCAGATATCTCTTCCTCAAGGGGAAGATTGCAGATCGTCAGTACACATTCGCAACCATATACGCCCCTAACACACGGCACTATCGCTTCCTTAAACAGACACTTTGCAAACTCCAGGAGTTCAGGGAAGGGACCCTCATACTGGGGGGGGGACTTTAATGTTGCAATAGACCCATCATGGGACACTTCAACAGGCGCCTCCCATATCCCAAACCAACAACTCCAGAGCATTAAATCCCTACTCCGCAACCAACACCTGGTCGATTGCTGGAGAGCCCATCACCCAGACGTCAGAGACTTCACCTTCTTCTCCCACCCGCACAACTCATACTCCTGAATAGACCACATATACACCACACACTATGACCTCCCACTAGTGACCGACATAACAATCGGTATAGCCACGTAGTCAGATCACGCCCCAGTATCTCTTAAACTTAAATCACCGCTCTTTCGCCCCACGTCCCCGAAATGGAGACTCAACGAATACCTACTCTCCAACCCTGAGGTCACGACCCTCATAGGCGAGAAAATTAGGGAATACCTAACTACCAACACTGCGGTGCAGACATCCCCGACAATTCGGTGGGAAGCACACAAAAGCTTGATACGGGGTCACTATATACACAACAGGGGGCGAGACTAAAGAAACAAAATGAAGCCCGACTGGCAGGCCTCCTGGACGACATACACAAGACGGACGAACAAAACAAGCGAGACCCAGACCACACACACCAAGCCTGACTCCTGCAACTGAGGAGGGACCTAGCAACACTACTACACTCCAAACACCATAGGGACACACTCAGACATAAGGCCTTCTTCACCCTGCATGGGAACAAGAGTGGCAAGCTCCTTGCCACAATGCTGAAGAAACAGAGACAACACACATACATAGACAAGATTAGAGATAAACAGGAGACCCTACACCGTCTCCCGACTGATATCATGAGAACGATTTGCGCTTACTACACAGAGCTATACACACTCCCACAACCAAAAACTGGACTGGCGAAGGCACACCTCCGTACCTCGGTCCGAGAATACCTGACAAAGCACCCGATACCGACCCTAGACGCAGACATCACAGAACAAATCGACGAACCTTTCACAATTGAGGAACTAGCGCTGGCGGTCAAATTCACTAAACCAGGCAAAAGCCCAGGGCCGGACGGCCTACCGTCAAAATACTATAAAACCTATGCCGAGAACCTATACCCACCCATGAAGGAAGCATTCAACGCGATAAGAGACGGGAACCACATCCCCACACAAGCCCTAACAGCCCACATCACCATTATACCCAAAGACAGCAAAGACAGGGAACACTGCGGGAACTAAAGGCCAATTTTGCTTATTAATTGCGACATTAAGCTACTGGCCAAGATCCTGGCGACGCGTCTCACAAAACCTATCCGTCCCTGGTCCACCCTGACCAGGTGGGATTTGTGACGGGACGCGAGGCACGCGACAACACCATCAGGGCGCTCACCCTCATGCACGGAGGTGGGAACACAGGCGGAGGCCTTCTCTTGCTGTCCACGGACGCAGAGAAGGCCTTCGATAGAGTATGCTGGGTGTACCTCTTCGAAACGCTAGCTCACGTGGGGCTGGGACCTCACATACAACATTGGATAGAGGCGCTATACTGAGAACCAACAGCCCAGGTGTTGGTCAATGGGGCGTTAACTAACGCCTTTACCATACACAACGGCACGAGACAGGGGTGCCCCCTATCCCCGCTCCTGTTCGCTCTCGCCCTGGAACCGTTCCTCACACACATCCGACACAACCCAGACATAACCGGCCTAACGACAGGCCAAGTACACCACAAAGTAGCAGCGTACGCGGATGACCTTCTCTTTGTGGTGACCAACCCCGAAATCACCCTTCCGAACATCCAGAAAGACCTGCGGATATTTGGAGACATATCTAACCTGAAAATGAACTACAGTAAATCATACACATTCTTAACGTTAGCGTCCCCACCACGCGCGCGGACGCCCTACGGCATAGCTTCCCCTTTCAATGGGCCGAACACAAAATTAGATACTTAGGAATCTGGCTGACCAATCAGAGTAGAGACCTGTTTAGAGACAATTTTGACGACATACTACAAACGTTCCAAAAAGATCTGAGGGAATGGTCATACCCGCACATCTCGTGGCTTGGGAGAGTTCAGGTCATAAAAATTAACTTCCTCCCACGCCTGTTATACCTCCTCCAGGCAATTCCCATCGAGATTCCAGGCACCTTCTTTAACTCACTCAGAAAATAAATGACTAGATACGTATGGAACGGGGGGAGACCTAGGGTGAAATTCTCCACATTAACACGACCTAAAGACAGAGGGGGACTAGCCCTCCCAGACTTCCACCTGTACTACATGGCCACACACCTACAGAGAGTAATGGAATGGTCTAAGGACAGGGTGCGCAAACTATGGAAGGACTTCCCTGGGGCCGAGACACGGTCGAATGGGGCGAAATGTCCATATATACGAGACACACCCTGAGAGTGTGGAGGTGGGCCGCAAGGAAGGGGAACATGTCACCATACCCCTCCCCCTGCTACCATTGACGCTCAATGAGGACTTTCCCCCAGGACTAGACCCAAGAGCCCTCAAACACATCCCCACGCCTACACCACATCCTTCAAGGAGGGAAATGTAAAATGCTAACAGATATGCTAGGGGAAACACCCCCGACCTTCATGCACCACTTTCGATACGCCCAACTAACCAACTTTGTCCACTCCCTGCCACAGGGACCGGCACTCAGAGACCGGACCACAATAGAGGTGGTTAGCTCACATCCGGACCCACTCCCACATGGAGTGTCCTTCCTATACTCCATGCTACAATCAGAAACCCCATCCGAGACACCCCAATTCATGGGAAAATGGGAGGCCGCCCTCGGTAACACGCTTACAGAGGCAGAATGGGAATCCATCTGCTACCTCACACACCATTGCTCCACACACAGTAAAACACAGGAAACAGCTTATAAGCTGCTAACACACTGGTATAGGACACCACATCTCCTCCACCACGTAAACCCAGACCACTCCGGGCTATGCTGGAGATGCGAACGAGAAGTAGGCACTATGAAACACATTTGGTGGGATTGCGCTATGACCGGCGGCAGCGATGCTCCTGCACCACACAACAGTCCCCCACTCTAGGTACAAAAAGTCCATGACTATTAGAATACTTAATGTGGCCAAACGAGTGCTCCCCCATTCTGGAAACAAACCGTGACACCCCTGCTCTTGACCTGGTTTAGCCAAATGGAGGAACTCAGGACAGTAGAGGAGCTAATAATACAACTACGACCTACATGAGCATATGGACGCACTGGATCCTAGAGACAGCAAAGGAGGGATTCCAACTAGAACTCAGAACCGACTCTGACGATCACCACAACACAACACACACTACAGATGACAGAAGATGACCGACAGATGACAGGAACAGAACCTCCCCTTCCCCCCCCCCCCGACACTCCCCCCCCTTCCCTAACAAGCTGAGTTATACCACTGCCCGAACCCACTCTACCACACCCACCGCAACAAGGGATAGCCGTACCCCGAACGAAAACACTCATAGAACTACACGAACTCCCCCGATCTGTCGGGGATAACACCCTCACGACACACCCGACGAACGAAATAACCCCAGACGGGCCCAGACGCGACGCGACTAAAGTCGCAACCACCCACTCAGCAAGGGGGAACCTCATGCCCACAACACCAACACATCCCTAAATAAAAGTAATGAAAGAAAGTCCACCCGTGTAGAAGGGTCCAGAGGTTAGGATCCGTCTCACTGGTGGAGGTACACCTAGCTGGACACTCCAGAGGTGTCCTGGGGCATAACCCCTATTCCAAATAGAAGAAAGAAGAATACTCAAATAAGTTTGGAAGAAATCCAGACTTGTAGAGTATATACTGGAAAATAGAGGAGATTAATATGTGGTAGAATTAGTAAAGTAAATAATGTTATAGTGTAGAGTCTCTATAGTGCAATCAAGCCAAACTGGCTCACCTCTTAGATATCCTAGTCTTATAATGCTAACTACTAAAACTCATGAGTAGCTACCGACTAAAGACTTTAATAATCAGTATACATGGTCAAGTCTGGTGGCTCTGAAAAAAAACACAATAAAATAGGTATATAGCATTAACAGAACAGGTAGCTAGGAGACTGGTCACTAGACAGAACCTATATGGTTATTAGAGTACTGTGTAGCTAAATACTATGCTTGTAAATCCCTAGGTCTGTATCTGGACAGCCTAGAGACACATTGCTTAGCCTTACTTGGTATTTTTTTTTTACTTGTTTTTTGTGTTTTTTTTACACATTACCCTTAGGGTTGCCACCTTGCTGGTATTTTATGGTTTTTCAGGCTGCCTGGCCAGTGCCAGTATTGCAGTACAACCGGCAATACAAATGCTGGCATAGTTCTATGTATAAACAGAGATTACTCTCCAATACCAGCACCGGCCAGTAGGGGTCACTGTGTATGGAGAGAGGCAGGGATAGGAAAATACAGCATATCCCTCCCTGCCTCTCTCTACTCACTGATCCGCAGGGGAGCAGCTATACAGCACAGAGAGTTCATACAGCAGCTCCCAGTCTGCAGAGACAGACTACAGCTCAGGGAAGTGAGGGATGGGGTAAAGGCTGCAGGGAGACATGGGGACACTGAGACACTAGGGGACACAGGGAAACATGGGGACACTGGGAGACACTAGGGGACACTGGGTAAACTAGGTACACTGAGAGACCTGGGGACACTGGAAGATCAGGGGGCACTAGAGACATGGTGACACAGACACTAGGGGACGCTGTGAGACACTGGGAGACATGGGGACATTGAGACACTAGGGGACACACAGCAGGATCTTGATAGATGTAAGTATCTATAAGGGGTTCTGGGTCATATAGATGCTTACATCTATCAAGATCCTGCTGTTCCCCTACAAGTGGTATTTTATTTCCTTTTGGTTGGACTGTTACTGTGGACTTTTTATTCTATTTTTATCCCATTTTATTATGCATCTTCATATTTCCAGAGATACTAGTTTATTGGTGCAACCTTTATTGTAGTTTACTCTTTGTTTACATAACTGTTTAGGGTTTGTGAAGGAACCCTATTTTCTTAGGTGTGCTGCCTTGTTAATATTATCCTTTGTGGTTTTGTTAGCGCGGATCCTTTGTTTTATTATACATGGTGTAACTGAACCTCCATATTTGTTTGCTAAAATAGATGATTTTAAGTAGCCTTGTAAAATGTAAAACTATTTTATTTTGTGTGTGTGTGCTGTAACTTAATCTGTATTTTGTATGTATTTAGTTTTTTAAGGCATGCATGCTCAAGGTTTGCCCCCTTTTTTTCTATGTAGATTTGGAATCCAGACCAGAGTCCTATTGGGCTGAACACCACAGCCCTCCACCATAAGTACCCCTTTCGATTCGAGCAAAGGAAAGCATAAATTGAGCAGAATCTCTGACAGCAGTTTAAGCAGTAAGTATTGCAGTTAGCATGTTAGTCTCCCATGTTAAAATTAGTGTAGGACCCACCAATATTGGGGTACTGTGATGTCGTGGTAGGCTTAACACAATATAGCCATATGGTGTAATTGAACCCCCATTATTTGTTTGCTAAGACTGGCAAATTTCAGTAGCTTTGTAAAATTTTAAACTGTATTTTTATTCTTTATGCGTTCCATAGAGTGAATTTACTATACGTCCATTGTGTGCGCAAAACCTCCTTTCTTTTTATCCAATTCTGTATTTTTTGTGTATATGTGTGTGTGTGCTGTTCTTTCATCTGTATTTTGTATATAATTTGGACTATACTACAGCACAATTACTTAGAAATGCATGTTTTGGGTGTGCCCCGCATTCCCCTTTTTTATGTTTGCTATATAACGGAAACAATGACTCAAAACTAAGATTTAATTTGTTGATAATCTCAAAATGTTGGCTACTTAACATAGAGCATTGCACATTGCTTCTACTTAAAATGTCAACAAGGTCATATTTGGTTATGGTTAGGGTGTAGTATTTAGGAGTAGGTAGTTATGGTTAGGGTGTGGATGTTAGTGCTATGGGTTAGAGTTAGAGCAAACTTCATATTACAATTCCTTCTTGGGGTCATTGAACATTGTGTTGTTCGTTATCATGAACCAAAAACATTGCCTGTTTTTCAATTCTACATTCTATGCCAACTGCTCTTTCCTCAGTTGCTGTTTCAGTCTGGAGGTTTCTAATTCAGGCCAGAATTTCTGCTTTTTAGATTTTTCAGTGCTTGGTGTATTGTTGGTGTGAAAATATAGCTAGCAAGTACTTAAAAAGGATTGAGAACAATGGATATTATGATTTGTTTAAAGTTACAGTTTACTCACCTCCTCCATTTTTGTAGCAAAGGTAGGGAAATCTCCAAACATTGGCTAAATCCACTGCAAATCCAATAACAGATAGGAGAAAATCTATCTTCTTGTTCCATGTCTCTCTTTCTTCAGTCTGAGTGTTCGTTTGAGATGGATTAACCAATGCTGAATTAGTGAATTGGACCCCGTTTTGCTCTTTAACAAGAATGAGTTCCACCTCCTTGGGACCCATAGTATTGGAATCTTGAACAGGAGCAACCACTGAGGACATCTGTGCTACTGGCGGTCTGTTTTTGATCATTAGATGTCTGACAGTTCAAGGAAGATCCCAGTGGTGTAAAGGTAAACGAACCAGTTTAAAACTACAAAAAAATAAGATGGTTATTTAAAAGTGATAATCTTATCAGGGATTTAACATTTTTTAACATTTAAAATAAATATCTAATTTATTTACATTTTTTATGTGTATATAATTTGTTAATTAATAATTAATTATTTTATTTTATAATGCAATATATCATTTGTTATTTTAAATTCTTGATTGAACTTTTAAGTTATTAGGGTACAAAAGGGAGTACAGGCAAAGGAAACATGCATTGTCCAATATTACATTTGAGGTTAAAACACTGACATCACTCTGCTTTTTTCCTTTGCTCTTACACATCATTGGCCCATTTTGTAACATCTGCTGACTTCACATACAAAAAAAGAAAAAAAGTTTGCCACTTGAGTCTATATGAACATATAAAAGAAACTAGAACAGAAGGGGAGAATAAAATAAAATAAAGGGAGCGAGAAAGGGAAGGGGAAGAACCTGCAAAAGTGGTCAACGGAACAGCATTGCATCCAGAATGTGGACCGTTAAGCCTCCCAGCCATTTAGTCCTCCCATATGACCCAGTGGTTCTTGGCCCACAAATTAGAGAGTCTAGATTCCAGTACTAACCCCTCCCATGTTCCACACTGTGTGACCTCTTTGACAACCACTTCCATATTGTGTTGTATAGCTGGAGACAAGATTTAATGATAGTCTTTGATATTTGTGACTCCTAAACCTCCACTTTTAATGGACCTGTATAAACACAGACCTCGGCATACAGGAGTGGGTTCTGAACAAACTGTGTTTTCTAGTCATATGCATAATCTTGCTTTAAGATAATTCATTATTCCTCCTGTAATGCAATAGGTGATGCCTGGGTTTTGGGGGGTGTTGAGAGCATAGTAAGGATAGGGGTCCAAATGTATTAAGTAAATCATGAAGGACTGGTAAGGATTTTGTGTGAACCCCAAATAAGTTTAGGAAATATGGTCTATCCTTAAATGTTATACTAGACATGTCCTTGTGAGCCCAAAGAGCAATTGCCAGTGGTTCTAGTGCCAAAACAAACAATACGGGGACAGGGGGCATCTCTGTCTAGTATGAGGTAAACCCAACGTAGAAAACTCTTGCAGAGAGAGCAGAGTAAAGGGCCACAATTGCTGTACTACCTCAGTCATGTAATGTCAGTGGAACTTATCAAAATTCATCAGATAATAAACATATAGACAGCTTCTTGGACTGTTACTCATTCTATAAATTGTATCATCATGTTTCCAGATCAAAATGCAATATCTTGATGTTTTTTTAGCATTGTTATTGATGCCATTCACTATTGACAATTAAATATATAATCTCTTCTCAAATATGCGCCTATCCAAATAGCCTTATTTCCCTTGAAATCAAGTTCTACTATACACTGTTTTTTCATTACCTATTCTAATTCAATGTGAATTTCTAGTTTTCACTATGCCTATCTTGGAATGTTTTCATAACAGTATTGAATCATTTGGAAAGCTTATTAAGGGAGGCCTTCATGAGATATAGGTATATAAACCTCTTAAAGAAACCACAGATTTTCAAGCTCCCCATTGGGTAATTAGCAGAGTGGTTCCTTTCTGAAAGTTTATATTTTATTTACTTTCAAGTATAAAGTAATACAGAGAATATATATGTTGAGTAATAGTCTGTGTAACAATGCTTGAATTAAACAGTGGACTGAAGGTTGTGTTTAGATACTCACATTAATGGTGTAAATATACACTATGCCAAGAGAGGCTATAGTTATCCCCTAAAAATGTGTTCTTTTATAGCTGATTAGGAGAGATTCTTAGCCGATGCATGAATTAATGACAAAATTTAGAATGTTCACAACCTACTGTCTAAATATTATTTAATTTGAAAATTAGTTAAATTAAGGCATGGCATGTAGGGGTAACACATTAATGTACAGCATGCAAATACTGATAGAACGTCCCTACGTGGCTTAATAGAAATCATATGTCAAAGAAACACCCGCACTCCTTTGTACAATGCAAATCACATTTTATAGCATAATAAAAAAAATTGCACAATATATTTATTTTATCAGTCAAAAGAGGACAGATAAATCACATAACGTTTCAGCACAAATGGGCTTTATCAACGGTGAGAAATTTGAATTGCATTGTACATAGGAGTGCAGGTATTTCTTTAATTTGAAAATTAATCCACAAAATAATCCAGGCAAACAAAGTGGTATGCGAACTTTGCAACTGCGTACATAGAAGGGTCAGAATTAATATATAGAATAAACTATGTAAATTAAAATAAATTGCAACTAGAACTAAAATGTATAAAAACAGCCCAGACAAAAAAAAAGGTTATGATAATCTTGTTGCAGGGGTACCTAGTTAATATCTCACCTACAGACACAAACTGGGTTAATTATGCCAAACCCTGTTGATTAAGCATTTTTGTTACTCATGCAATGCCTGATGAGTTCCTGAAGGGAAGTATTTCCATTAGCAAAAATATGTTTTAGTTTAGTCTAATTGGACTGTAAAGTACTACCAGCAACCTCTAATTAGATTTCAGCTATATCATTATCTTGGTTATCCTAGTACATGCACAATACATACCTTCCATAGCATCAACATGCTATTCATGCTATTAAATGTTAATAATAATGATATCAAGGTATGTAACAGTAAAGGTTAATTTAGTTTTTTTTTTTTTTTAATTGAATTTATTGATTTTTAAATAGCAGAAGGAATGGAAGGGTACAGAAAACAAGAAGCGTGTTAAAGGTTACATCACAGGGGACACGGTACATCGAGAGAACATTCATTTCATCTACTGTATACCTCCTATTTTCTTCAGTGGGGCAGTTAACTGATTTCCAGTTTATTGCGATAAAGGCTCTAGCTGCTAATATCACTTGTGTGGCCAGCGCCTTCTCTGGCATTGTCCAGTTGGTGGGAAAATCTGTAATAAATGTTTAGGCCAGCGGTTCCCAAAGTGTGGGTCGCGACCCACTGGTGGGTCGCAGGGCGATTCCCAGTGGGTCGCGCTGACCCACACATCCAGGGCCGCCGGCTAGTCAGGCAGACTGACACCAGGAGGGAGCCCGGCGGCTTGCCCTGTATGCCGCCGGGCTCCCTCCAGTCAGTCTGCCCAGCAGCTCCGGTCTGCAGCTCCGCCGGGTGCAGAGCTGCAGACCGTGTGATAGGAGTCTCGCGAGCTCCCAGAGCGTTACCATGGCAACACTCAGAGCTCGCGAGGCTTTTATTACACGGCCTGCAGCTCAGCACCCGGCGGAGCCGAGACAGGAGAGTTACCCCACCGGACCACCAGGGAGACACTGGACCACCAGGGAGACACTAGACCACCAGGGAGACACTAGACCACCAGGGATGTCTAATGAAGGTAGGGCACAGAGCCCAAACAATGCCCCCCACCCTAATGTAACCCCTTCTCTGCCCCCCCACTCCAATGTAACCCCTTCTCTGCCCCCCCACTCCAATGTAACCCCTTCTTTGCCTGCCCCCCCTACAGCAATGTAACCCCTTCTCTGCCCCCCACTCCAATGTAACCCCTTCTCTGCCCCCCACTCCAATGTAACCCCTTCTCTGCCCCCCACTCCAATGTAACCCCTTCTCTGCCCCCCACTCCAATGTAACCCCTTCTCTGCCCCCCACTCCAATGTAACCCCTTCTCTGCCCCCCCACTCCAATGTAACCCCTTCTCTGCCCCCCCACTCCAATGTAACCCCTTCTCTGCCCCCCCACTCCAATGTAACCCCTTCTCTGCCCCCCCCACTCCAATGTAACCCCTTCTCTGCCCCCCCCACTCCAATGTAACCCCTTCTCTGCCCCCCACTCCAATGTAACCCTTTCTCTGCCCCCCCACTCCAATGTAACCCTTTCTCTGCCCCCCCACTCCAATGTAACCCATCTCTCTGCCTGCCCCCCACCCCAATGTAACCCCTTCTCTGCCTGCCCCCTACCCCAATGTAACCCCTTCTCTACCCCCCCCACTCCAATGTAACCCCTTCTCTGCCCCCCCACTCCAATGTAACCCCTTCTCTGCCCCCCCACTCCAATGTAACCCCTTCTCTGCCCCCCCACTCCAATGTAACCCCTTCTCTGCCCCCCCACTCCAATGTAACCCCATCTCTGCCCCCCCACTCCAATGTAACCCCTTCTCTGCCCCCCCACTCCAATGTAACCCCTTCTCTGCCCCCCCACTCCAATGTAACCCCTTCTCTGCCCCCCCACTCCAATGTAACCCCTTCTCTGCCCCCCCACTCCAATGTAACCCCTTCTCTGCCCCCCACTCCAATGTAACCCCTTCTCTGCCCCCCACTCCAATGTAACCCCTTCTCTGCCCCCCACTCCAATGTAACCCCTTCTCTGCCCCCCCACTCCAATGTAACCCCTTCTCTGCCTGCCCCCCACCCCAATGTAACCCCTTCTCTGCCTGCCCCCCACCCCAATGTAACCCCTTCTCTGCCTGCCCCCCACCCCAATGTAACCCCTTCTTTGCCCCCCACTCCAATGTAACCCCTTCTCTGCCCCCCCACTCCAATGTAACCCCTTCTCTGCCTGCCCCCCACCCCAATGTAACCCCTTCTCTGCCTGCCCCCCACCCCAATGTAACCCCTTCTCTGCCTGCCCCCCACCCCAATGTAACCCCTTCTTTGCCTGCCCCCCCTACAGCAATGTAACCCCTTCTCTGCCCCCCACTCCAATGTAACCCCTTCTCTGCCCCCCCCACTCCAATGTAACCCCTTCTCTGCCCCCCCCCCCACTCCAATGTAACCCCTTCTCTGCCTGCCCCCCACCCCAATGTAACCCCTTCTCTGCCTGCCCCCCACCCCAATGTAACCCCTTCTCTGCCCCCCACTCCAATGTAACCCCTTCTCTGCCCCCCCACTCCAATGTAACCCCTTCTCTGCCTGCCCCCCACCCCAATGTAACCCCTTCTCTGCCTGCCCCCCACCCCAATGTAACCCCTTCTCTGCCTGCCCCCCACCCCAATGTAACCCCTTCTTTGCCTGCCCCCCCTACAGCAATGTAACCCCTTCTCTGCCCCCCACTCCAATGTAACCCCTTCTCTGCCCCCCCCACTCCAATGTAACCCCTTCTCTGCCCCCCCCCCCACTCCAATGTAACCCCTTCTCTGCCCCCCCACTCCAATGTAACCCCTTCTCTGCCCCCCACCCCAATGTAACCCCTTCTCTGCCCCCCCCACCACTCCAATGTAACCCCTTCTCTGCCCCCCACTCCAATGTAACCCCTTCTCTGCCCCCCACCCCAATGTAACCCCTTCTCTGCCCCCCACTCCAATGTAACCCCTTCTCTGCCCCCCCACTCCAATGTAACCCCTTCTCTGCCTGCCCCCCACCCCAATGTAACCCCTTCTCTGCCTGCCCCCCCCACCCCAATGTAACCCCTTCTCTGCCTGCCCCCTACCCCAATGTAACCCCTTCTCTGCCCCCCCACTCCAATGTAACCCCTTCTCTGCCCCCCCACTCCAATGTAACCCCTCCTCTGCCCCCCCCTCCAATGTAACCCCTTCTCTGCCTGCCCCTCACCCCAATGTAACCCCTTCTCTGCCTGCCCTCCCCCACTGCAACCCCTTCTCTGCCTGCCCTCCTCCCCCCCACTGTAACCCCTTCTCTGCCTGCCCTCCCCCCACTGTAACCCCATCTCTGCCTGCCCCCCCAATGTAACCCCTTTTCTGTTTGCCCCCCTCCCCCTGTAACCACTTCTCTGCCTGCCCTCCACCCCCCACTGTAACCCCTTCTCTGCCTGCCCCTCTCCCCCCCGTAACCCCTTCTCTGCCTACCCTCCCCCCAACTGCAACCCCTTCTCTGCCTGCCCCCCTCCCCCCACTGTAACGCCTTCTCTGCCTGCCCCTCTCCCCACACTGTAACCTTTTCTCCCCCTGCCCCCCACTGTCGCCTTTTCTCCCCCTGCCCCCCCCCACACTGTAACCCTTTCTCCCCCTGCCTGCCTACTGTAACCCTTTCTCCCCCTGCCTGCCTACTGTAACCCTTTCTCCCCCTGCCCGCCCACTGTAACCCTTTCTCCCCCTGCCCGCCCACTGTAACCCTTTCTCCCCCTGCCCCCCACACTGTTACCCTTTCTCCCCCTGCCCCCCACACTGTTACCCTTTCTCCCCCTGCCCCCCACACTGTTACCCTTTCTCCCCCTGCCCCCCACACTGTTACCCTTTCTCCCCCTGCCCCCCACACTGTTACCCTTTCTCCCCCTGCCCCCCACACTGTTACCCTTTCTCCCCCTGCCCCCCACACTGTTACCCTTTCTCCCCCTGCCCCCCACACTGTTACCCTTTCTCCCCCTGCCCCCCACACTGTTACCCTTTCTCCCCCTGCCCCCCACACTGTTACCCTTTCTCCCCCTGCCCCCCACACTGTTACCCTTTCTCCCCCTGCCCCCCACACTGTTACCAGTACACACACTCCCTCCCACACTGTCACCCTCACCTCCTGTCTCTGTGTGTCCTTTTGTGTCAGGGTGTGTGTGTATTTGTGTGTCTGTGTGTATCTGTGTACATGAGTGTCTGTGTATCTGTGTGTGGGAAACCAATTGTCATTGTGTGTATTGCTGTGTATTTGTGTGTCTGTGTGTGTGTGTGTGTGTATACACTGCACACATACTCCATACAAAAAAACATGCTTACATTGAAACACATTGTGTATATGTATATTTTATAAACACAATATACACACACACCATCCACTACACACGCACACGCACACACTGCAATCAAACGCAAACATTACATACAAACACACCCCTGCATTAAAACACTAAAATGATCTACAAACACCCCTTCATTCAAACACCAACACTACACACAAAAAGCACACCTGCATTTAAAGTCCTACACTACATTTACAAACACCCCTGCATTCAGATGCAAACATTACAAACAAGTACACCACTACATTCCAATAGCAACAGTACATACAAATACACTCATACATGCACACATATACTTAATACAAAAACATGCTTACATTCAAACACTGCTCACAAATATAACCCTGCAATGATGTGCAAATGGTAGATCTCCATCTGGCATATTATTGCTGAAGTTCTCCGACAGATGGAGATCTACCTTTTGGCCACACTTTCACTAGATGGGGGCCCAGAAAACATACTTGCACCACGGTCCTCTCTACATTAGTTCCACCACTAGGATAATCAATGTGAGGTGCCTGGATGAAAGAGCAGGACAACAACATTTCTGATTCCGAGTCTGTGAGTAAGCAGTTGTATGTCTCTAAAACTGATTGCCTTGATGTGTAAAGTTTCTGCGTCTAAAACTGCCATGATATATCAAAATTATGCCTCTAAAACTGCCATGGTATGCCAATTTTATGCATCTAAAGCTGATTGCCATGGTGTGCCAATTTTATGCATCTGACTGTTTGCCATGGTGTGCCAATTGAATGCTTCTGAAGCTGATTGGCATGATGTGCCAAGTTTATGCATCTAAAAGTGATTGCAATGATATACCAAGTTTATGCATCTAAAGCTGATTGCCATGGTGTGCCAATTTTATGCATCTGACTGTTTTCAATGGTGTGTCAATTGAATGCTTCTGAAACTGATTGCCATGATGTGCCAAGTTTATGCATCTAAAAGTGATTGTCATGATATGCCAAGTTTATGCATCTAAAGCTGATTGCCATGGTGTGCCAAGTTTATGTATTTAAAGCTGTCATGATGTTCCAATTGTATGCCTCTAAAACTGATTGCCATGATGTACCAATTTTATGCATCTAAAACTGATTGCAATGGTATGCCAATTGTATGCATCTAAAGCAAATTGCCATGGTGTGCCAATTGTATGCATCTAAAGCGGATTGCTATAGTTTGCCAATTATATGCTTCTAAAGCGGATTGCCATGGTGTGCCAATTGTATGCCTCTGAAGCTGATTGCCATGGTGTACCAATTTTATGCATCTAAAGCTGATTGCAATGGTATGCCAATTGTATGCATCTAAAGCGAATTGCCATGGTGTGCCAATTGTATGCATCTAAAGCGGATTTCCACGGTGTGCCAATTGTATGCATCTAAAGCGGATTGCCATGGTGTGCCAATTGTATGCATCTAAAGCGGATTGCTATAGTTTGCCAATTGTATGCCTCTAAAGCGGTTTGCCATGGTGTTCACTTTTTAAAATACGCATTAAAAGCAAGTGGGTCCCGAAAAATTACCATTTTGAAAAAGTTTGGGAAGCCCTGGTTTAGGCGATACACATTTACTGTGGAGCTTACCTTTTTGATCAGGAAACCAACATAACTGTTGCTAATAAATACTTGGATTTGGACAAGTTGTATCCATGCTCTTCATGCAGTTACAGCAATTATATACATTATTGCAACATTAATAAGTTACATTACATAGCCCTTGCAAACTCATAGACCGCACTATTTAATGAAACCTTAGAATTCATAGCAAACAGACATTCTGTCTAAGGAAATTGTGTATTGGTTTAATACTCTTTAAGTTTTATATATTATCTCTTCCTAATTCCCTTATCACACGTTTAGGTTTTTGTAAGCATTTTCTGTGTCTACACTTTCTAATTATTTTTTATTTTTATCTATTCTATTATTATTAAAAGTTATGTTTTAAAATTATCCTAGCATTTCTCTCCTTTTCTACTCATATTCCATTATCAGGGTTAACCCCTTCACTATCCTAACGATCTATTCTATACTAAGCTTCCACTCTATTTCATTTTGTATACCCATCACAGACAGGACTCAAACTCGGCCGGAAGGATGATACCAACGTTGTTAAGTAGCTTATTAACACCCAACCACAACGGTTGAATAAGGTCACATCCCCACCATATGTGCAGCATCTCCAGCACCAATCAGGAGTATTTGGGTATATTTTATTGAGCCTATTTGGCGTCAGGTACCATCGGTACATTAGTTTTCTATAGGCCTCTACATTAGAGTAGCACACTGTATGTTCAACCAATGCACTGACCAAAGCGAGCCATTTGTGAGACTTCAGAGTCTTCCCACTTTCGCTTTCCCAATGGGACATAAACGATAGACATGGGGAATCTTGGTGGTTTCCAAGAGCCTTGTAACACACAGAGTAACTTGGGTCTTTTTGGGGGTTTTTTCCAACAAGTCTGGAGAGGATCGCATTTCTTTCCTTTGTGCCCACCCATGCTCTCAGTAGCTCTATCTACGTAAGCTAGTAATACACGCTTAATTTGGAGGTAAGGAAAGGTATATTTAGGGGATAGGTTGTACATCTGTTGTAACTCTGCAAAAGGAGTGACCCCATTGCCCGTAAGGAGCTGGGAAATTTTAGTTATGCCTTCCTCTCCCCATGAAGTTCCTGGGAGCCATAGAAGAACTGTGGACAGTGTTTGTAATGGAGCCAGTCTATGGAACATGAGAGGATTAGGTTGGATGGCTCAAAACTTATCCTAAATGAAGATGGTCATTTCCGTGGTGTGAAAAAGGGTATGTGCCTTTCCTCACTTGGATGGGGGGGGGGCACATATAATCCAGGAGGGTATCATTAGACCATTGTGTGCGTTCCATGTCAACCCAAAGTAATTGCCCTTTATCTGCATGAAGATTTACCTCGCGGGACAACAGGGCCACTAATCTATGGGTTGCCACATGAGGTACACCCATTCCTCCCATGTTGAAAGGTCTGTATAGGGTATGTTTTGCTATTCTTGCTCTCTTGTTCTCCCAAATAAAGCTATTGATTATGGATTGAGCCTTTTTACAAAAAGCCAGTGGGATATCTATAGGTAACATTCGGAATTGATAGAGTAGATTTTGCAAGGCCATCATTTTCATAGCATTGATTTGCCCTGTCCACGAGAGCATTGTGCCTTTCCATGAGTTCAGATCCCTGCAAATTGTCTCTAGAATTGGCACATGATTTAATTTGTATAGGGAATGTACCGATTTGGCAACTCGCACTCCCAAATAGGTTACCGACTCCTTCCTCTAATCAAAGTTAAAAGCCTTTCGCAATGCCTCTATTCTTTTCTGAGGAATATTAATCGGCAAGAGCTGAAATTTTCCAGGACAGGCATGAGATTTGAAAGCGATATGTTCGGTTGTGTTAACAATATGTCGTCAGCGAACATCAATAATTTATATTCGTGTTCTTTGACAGTGACTCCATGAATGTTTGGGTTTTGCCTGATGGCCTGAGCTAGAGGTTCTAAGCAGAGGATAAAAAGCAGAGGGGACAGAGGGCACCCCTGTCTCTTTCCGTTCATGATTGGGAAGGGAGGGGATATAAATCCTGCATTGGTAACGCTAGCTTCTGGGGAGATATATAGAGCCATGATCGCCGTTATGAACGAAGAAGGGAAGCTACATTTTTCTAAAGCAGATTTCATATATAGCCAATTGAGCCTATCCAAGGCTTTTTCTGTGTCCAATGCCAGCAACAGATCCCCCACTTTGTTGGTATTGATATCCTCCAGGACATTCAGAAGAAGTCTAGAATTATCCAAGCCCTGTCTGCCCCGGATAAAGCCTGATAGGTTATAATGAATCAGATTGGGGAGCAAGTTTTTGAGTCTGGTCACAAGGATTTTAGCGTAGAGTTTGGTATCTATATTTAATAGGGATATCAGACGGAAGTTAGCACACACAGCAGGCCTTTTACCCAGTTTAGGCAATGTGTAAATGTGGGCGTGCAGCATTTCGCCTGGTAACTTGCCCTGTATAAAATCTAGGTTAAATACAGAGACTAGGTGGGGGGTAATGACATTTTCAAAAGTTTTGTAGTAGATGGAGGAGAGACCATCTGGCCCTGGCGATTTCACATTAGGTAATAGTTTAATCAGGTGAATAACTTCCTCCCCTGAGATCGGCTTAATCAGATCGGGGATCTTTTCAGTGGGCAGAGATTGCAGCTGGACTTTTCCTAGGAACTCATCTATCTGTCTTTGTGTAGGTTGGGATGTCAGGCCATCTTCCTTGAGATTGTATAGTTTATGGTAAAATTGAGCAAATTCCTGTACTATCCTATCGGGATTTACAATTTTTTGACCCAATGGGTTAAGGATACATGCTATTTTAGTTGCTAGACTCCGTTTTTTAAGTCTAGATGCTAATAATTTCCCTGCACTGATGCCCTGTGCATGAAATTTCGCTTTAAGTCGTCTTAAGAAAAAATTGGTTTTCGCCACCTCAAGTTCTTGTAATTGCGTTCTTAGTTCTTTATAATCCTGAAGATGTGTCTCTGAGGGTGTTTGTTTATTGAATGTATTCAATTTCGTGAGGCGGTTAGTGATGTTTAAATATTTGGCCAGACATGCTGCTTTAACTCTACTAGCGTGTTTAATCAATACTCCCCTTATATATGCCTTGTGGGCTAGCCATGTAGCTTCTATCAACGTGTCCGGGTGGGAATTGATTTCAAAGTAAGAAACCAGTTCTTTACGGAGGTCCTCCAATATCTGGGGTCAGTAGCAGATTCTCATTAAGACGCCAGGTTCCCCTCTCCTTAGCAGGAAATTGTTCATTTAGGTGGAGTACAATCAGAGCATGGTCCAACCACGTTATAAGACCTACAGTTGTGTGGACTATGTTGCTGATCAGGGAGGTGGGTATTAAAAATCGGTCTATTCAGGAGTACGAGTTGTGTGCCAATGAGTGAAATGTAAAGTCTTTTTCTTGAGGGCGTGTCACTCTCCATGGGTCTATGAAATTCTGTTCAGGAGGATTTGATTAAGATGTCTTGTAGCCGTCTGCCAGCCTGCCTGCCAGCCACAGTAGAGGCTGTCATCGTGGCTGATGAGAATGTATGGAGTTCAGTGTCTAATATGAAATTTGTGTCTCCTCCTACCACAACTTCCCCCAGTCTCCACTTGTCCAGTTTGTGAAAAATATTTTTTAAGAAAAGTTTATTGTTCTGTATTAGGGCTGTATAGATTAAAGTGCATTGGGGCATTATTCAGCAGGCATTGAAAAATTTAATATCTTCCTTGTTTGTCTGTATGTTTTTTCACCTGTTCGAACGCCGCATCTTTACCAATAAGAATCAATACTTCTTCTTAGAGAAGCAAGAGTGAAAATTTAATGGGTATAGGGGAGAATTTAATTTAGGCCTCTTACCCCATTGAAAATGGGATTCCTGAAAAAATGCGATTTGGGCTTTTTGCCTTTTTCACTTCCAAGAGTGCTAGCCTCCTTTTATTTGGGGAGTGAGTCCCTTAGTATTCAGTGATAGAAATGTCAACACCATTGTATCACATGTATCCTAATTAGCTATCCATTACATCTGAATACAGATCTGTGGACTTTCATGGTATCACTAGCTTTCTTGCTAACCAATAGATGCCAAACCAGGGATATTGAGGTCTGGGGTATCAGTCCCTCGCCCTCCTCCCTTCCCTCTCCACAACATACATCGGTGCTTTAAGCCATCCCGAGTGCAAGCACAGTGGTTCGCTCAGAAGAAAACATAGAAAAGAAAATAGATAGAAAAACCTAGAAGTGAAACAAACAGAGAAACTTATATACAGTTGCCTGATGGTCATGTGATGGACACATGATAGGCAAGTAGTAGAAGTTGCACATACCGCATACATCACTTTGACCTGGACTGGGCCATTGGGGGGTGGATGTGATGGAAAGTACCATCTTGTGTATTTGTCATGTCATGTGGGACTGTCCTTTACCAGTTCTCTAAGACAGGATGTAGTTACAGTTGCTTATAGATAAAGAGAACACACATTATGCGTTATGGCTATGCAAATTATACAGATTACTTCAATTTCTGCAGTTTTCGTCTGGGCACATATGCATTTTAACAATATCAGCATAAGCATGGCAATATACCTAACAAATAAAGTCACCTTAACACCTATTTTGAAACTTATCCTGTTTTGTTTTAAAAAAAAAATATATATATATATATATTATTGTTTTTCTTTCCTTTTTCTTTTATTATTGTTTATTTATTAATTTATTTTTGTGCTGCACAACTGTGGTGTAACTTAGATGAGGCTTGCGCAGAGCCGGGCAAGAGTTATCTGTCCATTCATCAGAGTGATCTGGGCGATGCCACTGGGCACCCCCACAGATTGAACCCTCTATACTACCTTTTATGGGGCAATAGCTCCCCCCACCTCAAAACTCATGCTAACCTGCAAACCGTAACACATTCTCTCGCTCTAAATCAAGCATGTCAAATTTAAAGTATAGCATGGGCCACATAATCAAGGTTTAAGTTTATGTGGGCCTCCAAAAAAAAAATCCTTAAATATTCATAGAAACGTAGGTTTATTTTGAAGAGTACAGTATAAAAAAAAAACAGCATCCCCCTGTACTAAATCCCAGTACCCCCTCTAGCCAACAAGTAGACTCCACTCACATTGCCCCTGCCAGTATGCAACTCCGGAGTCCGGCCTCAAAATGGCACCGTCAGCACCCTGTGCCAAATCTGATCCTCCCGCTACTTCTTGAAACCCTGTGAAGGTGGAGCACGTCGATATCATGTCGGAATGTGACATGGCGTTGCGTGCCTCCATGCACCTCCAGGTACTCCACTGTCTAGTCACAGTCAATGCAACACTGACCAATACACACACACACTCCGTGACACACACACATTCACTGACAGACACAGACCGAGACACACACAGACATTCACTGACACACACACACACACAGACAGACACACACTTACTGACAGACACTCACAGACACTCACTTGCTGACACACACAGACAGACACACACATTTACACATAATTTCATTTATTGCTCCCTACCTTTGTAAGCTGGTGTGGGCCCTCTTCTATCTGGAGATCTCCTTCCTGCTCTTCACTGCTCCCTTGCGTGCTGTTTAGTGATGCTGGGTGCCAGAATGACATCATATTCCGGCGTCCAGCATCACTACAGACTGTGCGCGTGAGGGAGCAGGAAGGCTGAGCTCCCCTGCTGCCGCCAGGATCCTCTCCTCCCCAGCTGGGTAACTTTTAGCAGAGTAGGCACCTGCAAGGTGGAGAAAGCAGGTGCCTACTCTGCTTTAACACTAAGCATGCACTCGCGGCTCACCGTGCCGCAAAGATGTCCATTGTGGGCCGCATGCGGCGCTGCAATGTTTGACCTACTTACTCTAAAGGAAGCAACTTAAGTGTCTATGATACGCTTTTCACATTCGGTGCCAATCTCCAGCCACTCGGGATGTTTGGGCAGGTGGAGCCCCAGTTGATGAATCCGTCTGTGGTAGGGGAATGTTCCAGTGCGCCAGGCCGCTCTTCCCTTCCTCTGGGCTAAGAAACACCTTCTCTGCTCCATTCCTCCATGCTATCAGGTGAGTTGGGAAGCCCCACTTGAAGGGTATGGATGCCTTTCTGAGTGCTTTAGTAATAGGGCCGAAAGCTTTCCTCTGAGCCATTGTCCCTGGTGATAGGTCAGTATACAGCTGGACTCCTTTGAAACACTCTCCCAGGCTGTAGTTATCCTGAACTGCCATTATGAGTCTCTCCTTATGTCATGGTGGCGGTCCGGTGACCGGGACCCAGACACTGTCCGGGCGGCGGGTGTGGACCGGGACCCAATATGCCTGATGATCCGAGTAGGAGTCACAGTGTGGAAGTAGAATAGCAGGGTCTGGAGCAGGGTGACCGCACCAGCGTTTGTGCGGCCACAAACCAAGACCCTGTAGCAGCTTAGTGGAAGCCAGAGCAGACATATGCTGAGATGTATCCAGTACTAGAAACAAGAAAAAGCTAGGATAGACACCAAACAAGAAAACAAGACAAAACTAGTAGAACCCAGAACCAGAGAAGGATAGAAAGCTTAAACCCAGAACATATACACAAGACATGAGGAAAACATGAACATAACATGGGTAAGACTGGACAGGACTGTACATGGACTGGGTATACAAACTAAAACAAGACAAGATATATTAGGCAAAACAAGAGGAAGCATAACTAAGCACTAATGAGAAAAGTATGGGGATTTAGTTACACTATATGATCATACATTGCATAAGCCTGCCACAACGCCAATGTACCCCATATTCGGCAGGTCCTACACTGCCTAATGTTCACTAAAAGAACCATACTAGACCAATAGTACTTACCTGCAAGAAAGGGCAGAAGACTTGAGCAGCTGCCTGCAGGAACTCTGGAACCAAAGGGAAAATGGAAAACAACGGGTGTGGCAAAAAACCAAACATTTAAATGAAACCAAGAGACTGGGAAATCCAGGGACGGAATATAAGAATGAACCCAGAAACCTAGCAATAAGGAAAACCAGACACAGAATAGAAAACCAAAAACCAAGAAATACTAAACAAGAATAGTAAAAGGAGTACTGGATACCAGAAGCCAAGTCCAGACATAGAACAGAGCAGCGCACATCATTACATAACGCCCCTCTTAAGGAGCGGACTCTGGACGCTCCAAACAGCGACCAGAAATGTTGAGCGGATCCTGCAACGAAGTCCTCTAGACTTCCTCGGAGGCATGGATCCCCCACCGGAAAGGCCTCCTGCATAGGAACCACCAGCAGCGAAATGAAGGTCACGCCAGAACAGAAGCACTGCCACAAAACCGGAATCAGAACCAGGAACAAAGCATCACAAGATGACACCTGCAGAGACCAACGACTGCTTAGCAGATCAACCCCCTCCAAGACAGGAATCAGACAGACTCAACAAGAATGAGGAAGTCATCTCCAGCAGACTGGTCAGATATAGGAGCTCTTGTATGCTGATAATCCAGGCAGGACACAGACAGGGCAGAACAGGAAAGCTGCAAAGTCCACTCCACGAACTCCAAGTGCCTATGGCCATACTGTCATGGTGGCGGTCCGGTGACCGGGACCCAGACACTGTCCGGGCGGCGGTGCGTGGACCGGGACCCAATATGCCTAATGATCCGAGTAGGAGTCACAGTGTGGAAATAGAATA
Organism: Pelobates fuscus; assembly: GCF_036172605.1. Lineage (NCBI taxonomy): Eukaryota > Metazoa > Chordata > Amphibia > Anura > Pelobatidae > Pelobates > Pelobates fuscus. Next base: position 202,121,683 of record NC_086320.1, read on the forward strand.
GCAGGGTCTTGAGCAGGATGACCGCACGCCCCCTGGTGTTGCGCACCAGCGTTTGTGCAGCCACAAACCAAGACCCTGTAGCAGCTTAGTGGAAGCCAGAGCAGACATATGCTGAGATGTATCCAGTACTAGAAACAAGAAAAAGCTAGAATAGACACCAAACAAGAAAAAACTAGTAGAACCCAGAACCAGAGAAGGATAGAAAGCTTAAACCCAGAACATATACACAAGACATGTGGAAAACATGAACATAACATGGGTAAGACTGGACAGGACTGTACATGGACTGGGTATACAAACTAAAACAAGACAAGATATATTAGGCAAAACAAGAGGAAGCATAACTAAGCACTAATGAGAAAAGTATGGGGATTTAGTTACACTATATGATCATACATTGCATAAGCCTGCCACAACGCCAATGTACCCTATATTCGGCAGGTCCTACACTGCCTAATGTTCACTAAAAGAACCATACTAGACCAATAGTACTTACCTGCAAGAAAGGGCAGAAGACTTGAGCAGCTGCCTGCAGGAACTCTGGAACCAAAGGGAAAATGGAAAACAACGGGTGTGGCAAAAAACCAAACATTTAAATGAAACCAAGAGACTGGGAAATCCAGGGACGGAATATAAGAATGAACCCAGAAACTCAGCAATAAGGAAAACCAGACACAGAATAGAAAACCAAAAACCAAGAAATACTAAACAAGAATAGTAAAAGGAGTACTGGATACCAGAAGCCAAGTCCAGACATAGAACAGAGCAGCGCACATCATTACACCTTAATGGTGTAGAAGTGTACCCGTACAATGGTTTCCCTTGAAACTGCCGCTGGTAGATTTCCTGGTTTCATCAACCTGTGGATTCTGTCCAGTTGCAGATCCTGATCTGATGCCTCCAGTAGTAAGGAGCAGAAAAGTTGAGTGACATATTCTCTCAGCTCGGGCTGCTTGACGTCCTCAGATATGCCACGCAGACGGATGTTGTTCCTGCGGGTTCTATCCTCGAGGTCCACCACCTTTGTCTCCAGCTGCTGTATCCAAGTCTGGAACATGGTGTAGGTGTCCGCCAGGGTGTTATGTGCCTCAATGACCTCCTCCATTTGGTCCTCTAAGTGGGCCGTGCGGTCCCCAATGGCCTGCACATCTCTCTTAATTTCTGAAGCTAATTTTTAAAAGTCAGCTCTCAAGGTCTGCTTAAGGTCTGCCAGCAGGAGCTTAATATCCCCATCAGATGGGATACAGAGGTGACATCACTTGCCTCTGATTCTAAGGCCGGGGAGCACGCCGTAACTGTGCCATCTTGATTCTGCGAGCTCAGCGGTGATGAGGCCGAAATCTGCAGTCTTGCGGTCTTTTGTCTCTGTTTTCTGGATTATTTGCTCGCCATAGTTTGTCTCCATTTCTCAGCAGATGTAGTAACTGTTTTTCATCTTTTCATAAGCTGTAGAATCAGGCTATTATTTGCTCAGTCTGACGGAGCTAGTCCTTTATGCGTCTAACTCCATTCAAGTCACGGCCTAGCCCCAACGTTAATTTAGTTTTTGACAATTTTCATGTACATGTGTATATATATATATATATATATATATATATTATTTAAATATACCAGCTACATTTTTTTTTTTTTTTTTTTAATTCTTTATTTTCAGCGCATAATGTGAAAATTACACAAACAGGTGCTGTAACGGATATAGTAAAGTAAAGTATCGACATTGTAAACTTGGTACAAAAAGACAACAGCAAGAAACATTATGCACATTTTTTGCTTTAAGAGGGCTGTTGGGTTGTAGCGGTATGTGGTCATGTGTAAGTGGGTGTGAGTTCATCACTGTTTAGTTGCCGTCACCACCAACGTTGCCTGGTTTGTGGTACCTGGTAGTGGATGTCATGTCTAGGGGCTTTAGATTCGGATTTCGTCGATGTCCTCTGTTTGGAGGAAGTTCTAGGATAAGCTCCCTGTGAGTCGCTAGACTATTTGTGTGTGTCTATGGTATTCCCTAATAGGTATACGCTGCGTGGTGGCTCGCTAGGTCATGACTATTTGCGTGTGGTCTAGTTGCATGGCTCAGGTCCCATCTCAGAAAGTGACTGCTATGGTGCGTCTATGGGCGTCAATGACGGGGTGTATAATGGTGGTCCGTCAGTCCTATATAGCTATGTCATAGGTAAGGTGGGTCGCTGCCTGAGTGACGTCGTTAAGGTCGTGTGTAGGCCCCTTTGTATGTAGTTCCCCTGTGACCCTGGGGATGGGGGGGGGAGGAGGGGGGGAATAGAGCTACGGAGTGCGTGTGCTCTTGTAACGGTTGTGGGTAGGACAGTTTATCTAATGTAATGGAGCAAACTGTAGATCTTGAAAAGTCTCAGTGTCCCTCAACCGGGGTTGATGGGAGATGTTCTTGAGTCAGGTCATGGCTTCGTGTGGTCCTCTGGGTTCTGTTACTGCTCTGTTTCCTGTTGGTCTCCGCTCGAGGCTTGAGGTTGCGTTCATGCCTTGTTTCTTTAGCCCCAATGTTGCTAGTAGCGCCGGTCCCTCTGCTGGATCCGAGACTTTGTAGTGTTTTCCCTCTTTAGTTACCCACAGGGTCTTCGGTGTCGCCCACCTGTAGGTGAGGCCTGCTTCTTGAAGGGTGGCTGTGATTGGTTTCAGCGTTTTACGCCAAAGGAGTGTTTCCCTGCTTAGGTCCTGAAATAAGGAGAGTTATCAAGTCTCGAATGTGTAGGGGGTCTTCCCTTGAAATGCCGCCATTATTCCCAGTTTATCAGTCATGGTGCAGCAGCGCAGAATGATGTCTCGTGACGCTGACTCTGGAGCCCGGGGTGACTTTGCTATCCTGTATATGCCATCAAACATAAATTGTCTGGCCCCTTTGGATGGTAGGACTGTTGCCACTAGGCACCTGATGAAATGGGGCAGCTCTTCTAGTGGGATATTCTCTGGGACCCCCCCGTATTTTTACGTTTTTCCTCCTGCCTCTGTCGTCCAAAATATTAAGTTGTCTGGCCATCGAGGTTTGTGTTGCTTTTAGGCTCAGCACTGTCCCCCCCAGTGTTTGGAGGTCCTGTTTCAGGTCTGCCAGGCCTGATTCAGTGGCTTGTGTGCGTGCTGTTACTGACTGCACCTCTGTAGTGAGTACTGCGAGGTCATCTTCCCACATTTGTTTTAGGTTTTTCTGCAGGCTGTAGCATTTCCTGGATATCACTTTTGGAGGCCGGTGTGTGGTCCCCTACCCTCGGCAGAGCCCGCAGGGAGTCAGTTTTGGAAAGGAGTGTGTCCGGGGGGTCTCCCGCCCTCAGCCTTGCCTCTGGTGGGTGAGTGATGGAGGGGGAAATGTCAGTGTGCTCTCCCTCCATTGAGGAGGTTGGCGAGGGCCCACGGGGCATCTGATTAAGTGATGTGGCAGGGGATTGCAGCATTTGGCTGATGTCTCGCTGCGTTCTAGGGTTGGGTGCAGGTTGCTTTTGTGACCTTCGCCCCCTTGTACTTGCCTCTGTCTGGGCGTAGTATTCCGGCGTGTACCGCGGGTCGAGTCCCCAGGCGAGCTCTGTCGGCTGTCCGCGCGTGAGGTAGGCCTTGGGGCCTCGTTTTCGGGTTTTTCTGCCCGGGGTAGAAAAGAAGGGCATCTGTGGATTCCGTAGGAGTCACTGAAGCCGACCCACTAGTCGGAGGCTGTGTGCGATGCAGGATGCTGTTGATTTTTAAGAGATTTCTACCAGCTACATTTTAACTAGTAAAAAGAGGTTATTTAACGCCTTAAGGACCAAACTTCTGGAATAAAAGGGAATCATGACATGTCACACATGTCATGTGTCCTTAAGGGGTTAAAAGAAAACTCAGTTCTTCGATAAAATGCTCTGGCGGCTAAGCTCTGCTATTTTGGTCCTGTGCTCTGTCGTTTTGATCCTGATATGTAAAACATTGTTTTGAAGACACAGCAAAGTTTACATTGCAGGGCTAAACCCATCTGTAGTGCCTGCCTCCCTGACAGCAAATTGATTGGCATTCTGTGTTCAGAACCGAGTATGACTTCTTTGACGTTAGACGTTCCTTTTTCTCATAGAGAAGCATTGGATTCAGTACTACTCAATAAGAAACATTCAATTGGAAGATTGTAGCACTTGTCAGCCCCAATTCTTCACTGTGAGCTTTGGTTTGGATGAGAAATCAAAGAAGGGTCAGCAGGCAAGATTACAAGATGTGAGGCAGTCAGTGGCTGCAAGGACTGAGTCTCAGCATTGGAAACAAGGTAAGTAAACTTTTATTTATTTTATTCATTTTTTTTTAAACTTAAAAGGTGTGGGGGGAGGGGGCAGGTTCACAAGGAAGCAATAAATATATTTAATATAAAAAAAGAATAGTTTCCCTTTAACAGAACATTCAAGCAACATAGCCACCACAGCTACACTTGTCCCTTCTGATTGTAAGTAGTCAAACTATTTTTGAATAGTTAGACTTTTTGCCTGGGGTCCACTGGGCGCCGCTCCCTGCCTCAACTAATGATGAAAAGGGAACGGAGACACTTGATGGGCATCAGGTAAGAAATCGAACTGTTGTAAAATAGCTTGACTACTTACAATCGGGGGTCTCCAGGATACCTCTACGGTGAACTATTAAAATTTAAAGATACAGTAAAATGTAAAAATCCGTATCTTCAATCAGATATTAAGCAATACATATTCATATAAAGTATGGTAGGTACTTGTCTTTTGTGTCACTTTACCCAACTCCCATTAGAATGTAGAATCGTTTGAGTAGGGCCCTCAACACCTTCTGTTCCTGTGCGTCCAACTCATATTGTTGCAAATAACTGTCTGTTAGTCTACCCATTGTAGAGGGCTGCATTATTTATTGACACTTTATAATTAATAATACTACATGACTAACAGGGGAACAAATCATCAAATTATTAAAATGTGCCTGAGAACAACTGAAACACCCCTTGCAAATGCTTATGAAGAGGAAACTGACAGACAAAGTGTCGGGAGGTCCTTCTGTAGGATATATTTGTTTTACCCATAAACCAAGGAAGAAATTATAGCAATTTGCCATGTTTTTCTCTCTCTTTTTGTATTTGATTTTTATTAAATTTGTGTTTGCCATATGAAAACATTAATACTTTATATGCGTGTGGCAAAGAAACTATAACTGTATACCGTACATACAGTAGGAATGTAGGACATCCCTGTCACCTCAATTCCAAAAAAAAAAATGGTTTGAATAGAAATGTGTCTTTGTATCATCTTGTTCTGAAGTTTTCAAACTCCATCAAATATTTCTACTGGTCAATTTACACACCACGTATTTTTCTTCTTATAATACATATTGACTTACATTGTGTGTCTGTTCCCCAACAGCAGCGAATAAGCACTGTCTACCTTTGCCATGTTCTTTCCTTTCTTTCCTTAATCTCCGGGTTTAATAGTCCTCTGTTATCAGGAGCTTATATAATTATAGAGGAGTACTAACAAAATGGGCTATGTAAACAATTTATATACTACTGCTTAAAATCACATGAGGGGCCATGAAACAGATTGATGATTGCAGTATGTGTCAGCTGATACTAGTTAAATTGGAAGGCTTAGCCCGGTAGAGCTAATGGAGGTACCTGCTTTCGAACTTTCAGCTCTCCGGTGATGGTAGTGGAAGCAGGGAGTGGGGTACGGTGAGCCGCGGGTAATTCATTTGAATTTTGTGATGAGGACATTCATTTAAATGGACCAGAGATACCCAATCTACTACTTAAATGGCAGCTACTCAAAAATAACAAGCATTTCCAGTGATACTGGCATTGAGAAAGTCTATATAGCAATGTAGTTTTTAAGGCAAAAAAGTAGTTTCTCATCTCAAAGATTGATGTGACAATGTACAGTTTGGCTGAGGAATACTGGCTGGTTTTACAAAGAAGACTGCATCAAGGTCCTGTTCACAGTCTTACACGTACTATTAGGCACACTCTAACTGGTAAGAGCTGGGGTCTAGGACCGTGCCCATTTTGCTCCATAAAGTAAACCTACCATGACAGATATAGGTTTGCCGTTTTCTAACCATCTGGCTTGACTTGTGTTATATAATTAAATGTTTATTTCTTTACTACTATTAAAATCTCATATTTTCATTTATTTACACTGTCTCCTGCTGAGAACATCAGTCATGTTTTCCATGGGTGTCACACTTGCTGCAAGAGACACCTCTATTGCAATGCATACCCCTGTCTGGGAACCACAGGTTTAAAGTCACCAATACTTTATGTTGGCTTTGTGGTATGTAAATAACATGTATCTGTTCTTTATCACTCTCTCCATTCTCAGATTGACTGCCCAAACCTGCTGCATAATAAATTCTGGCGCTTTATCTCCATGCTGCTTTTACAGAGAGAATGTACTCTTTACCCTTACTTCCCCTTGTCTTCCCTTAGATGGAGGGCACACAAGAGAGGCACCCAGAGGAGGGATACCCTGATAACAAAAATTCAGAGCACAGCTCTATGTCAATCAGCACAGACCGAATTGACTGACAGGAGGGGGGGGGGGGGGAAGAAATGATTAAACCTCTGATTTTAGAGAAATTAAAAAATTTGCCAAAACTTCTGCTTGCACAATGTATAGATAAAATTGATTCTCTATAATGTAAGACAAAGTCATGAAAGGTACCATTTAAGAATTTGGTTGGTACATTGGTCTCACTATTGTATAAAATAGTTTTCTCTTTTTTTAATGAATGTATAGTTTCCAATGATCCTAAAAATCTGTGTTCTGTCTTCTGAAAAAGTCCAGGGCACATGCATATGTCCAACTACAAACTGTCATTTTTAAGATTATGTATACTTATCCCTATGTTTAACAGCTATGTATGTGTATGGAGTAAAAATAAAATCAGATAAAGAAACCCACACGTCCTTATTCTGAAGCTGGGTACCTCCATCTTTGCTCCCTGCCAATCATTGCTGCATGCCCTGTGGTTTGCACCTGGCAGTCAGCTAGAGAATGCATACATAGAAGTGAAGAAATTAAACAATGTTTATATTTCTCATCTTCAATTAAAATGCTTGCCCTGGCTTTTCTTTATCTGAACTAGATTATGATGTAATTTGCTAAATCGTTATTAAAATGTAAAAAAATATTTGTAAAAAGAGCATCTCATAAAAAACGTTAGCACAATTTATAGGGGATTTATTAATATTTTATTCAATGGTGGAAACTCCAAAGAGGTGAAAGGTACCTTTTTTCACTGTCCTTTTAAGGGAAGATTTAAAAAAAACACATTTTTCACAGGGAGTCATCTGATTTTCATAACATCAAGCATTTGGATTCTTGGATCTTTCACAGGACAAAGACTGCATTTGGTCTGCATTGTAGGTGGTCTTCTTGTCAACAAGAGTATTGTAGCTTTCCTTGTTATGTTGGATCTGTCTCCTACCGGATGCCTACTAATAACAGTACATTGCTAATCCAACTAGAGCTCCAGATGGGAGTAGTGGCCTTGTCTAGCAATAGAGACCATGCTTTCTGCAGGATCATCACTAGCGTAGCGTTTGTTGGTGGGTCCATGAGTCTAGAGCAGGGTCTATGATGTCAACATCCTTACCCCTACTCCAGATGACGTGTGCTGTTCATCTATTATCTTTCAGGTCACCTATAGTTAACAGACATTTTCTCAATTTCACTAAATTTAACTCTTCCAATTATTTTACCGTCATTTGGTACCATCACCTGCCTTTACCCAAAGAGTCAATACCGACCCTCTATGTTTCAATTTCTGCTCCACAATACTATTCTAATATTCTTTACATTTCCACTCAATTGCAATACCTTTGACATTGTTTTCATTGTCATTTCTCATATCCCAGAAAGGCTCTCAATTCTTTACTTGAAACATACATGTTTATCCATGTCCGTTAACATATTTCATTTCAGAATTATTCACTTATTATCACCTCATCTTCCCCTCTTCTCCTCTCTATGCTATTTTATCTTCTTTTCTCCATCTACGATTTCACCAGTGCCTTGTTTACTACATTCTTCATCCCCAAACTTCCTGTTGTTTCCCCTTGAACAGATCTTTCTAATTCTTTGTCACTAATCTATCTCTTCCTACTTTGTCATCACTAGTCCATTAGCTCTAACTATATCCTCATTCTCGTCCCTTAGCACTTGTTCTCCTTCCTCCCTTGATTGCTGCTTCTTTGTATAACTGTTAATGATTTTTGTTTACATTTTATGCCACCAGTTGTTTTATCAATGCTGCTTACACATATAACTTAAAAAATAAAGCAATCTTCCAAGTAAAAAGACGTTGCTAAATGAAAACAAAAGAGATTTTACTATATACTATAATACTATATATTATACTATAATAGATTGTACAGTATTTGCTATTTTCCATGCAGGTCTGTAAAAATTTAATTGTTTTACTTAAAAAGAGATATACGTATACATTTGCCAACAAAATAAATTTGTTAGACTGCAGCAGCATTCTGCCGCCATTTGCAATATCACTTTTCAAAAAGATGCTGCTTCGGTAAAGTTATGGCTAGCAGACAGAATAGGGGAGGGTTTGGTTAGGAGACACGGATAAAATGTGAGTTAGGAGGGAGTTTATGGTGAGTTTAGGGTTGGGGGATAGTAAGAGAGGTTAGGTAGAAGTAGTCAACCTTCTGCATTCCTGATGTTGTGGACCACATCTCCCCTGATGCTTTGCCAGTATTATGACTGTAAGAGTGTTATGGGAGATGCAGTCCAGAACATTTGGAGTGCCAAAGGTAAGGTTAGGGATATAGAATAGGTTACTGTAAGGGTAGTCTTTAGCATTAAAGGACCATTATAAGCACCCAGACCACTTCAGCTCAATGAAAATCACAGTGAGAAGACGCTGCCGACCATAGGAAAGCATTGAGTAATGCTTTCCTATGGGTGGTTTGAATGCGTGCGTGGCTCTTGCTGCGCATGCGCATTCGGCGCTGACGTTGGCAGGAGAAGGAGAATTCCCCAGCGCCGAGGGAGCCTGGCGCTGGAGAAAGGTAAGTGGCTGAAGGGGGCTTTCAGCCGAGCGGGGGGGGCCAGGAGGGTGGGGGGGCCTAAGGACTGCATAGTACCAGGAAAATGAGTTTGTTTTTCTGGCACTATAGTGGTCCTTTAAGTACAGGGCTAGGAAGTTAGGGTTTAGTGGAAACGTGCTTCTAAGAGACTTTGGACTTTCATTCTTAGCCAGGAAAAGCTCTGGTGTTTTCAAATCTGACTTGCAAAATGTAGGCTAATAAAGCTAGAATTTAATAAAATTGAACTACAGGAAATGTTGGCATTAGCTTAGCTTTGCACATCAGTTCACATATGACCACAACTCACCGTTTAAAGAAGAGACCAGGGTTAGGCAATATTCAGCACTCCATGTCTTAGACTGCATCTCCACTGATGCTTTTTATGCCAGCATTATGTCCGTAAGAGAATTATGGGAGATGTAGTCTACAACACCTGGAGTGCAGAAGGTTGCCTACACCTGGAATATAACTTCAAATGATTGCTTCTTAATATGCATCTATTTTCTGACGTACAATATATGAATTTAATATTAAAATACTTGTTTTATGCTTATGGCAAAACAGTGATATGCTTAATTGTATGAAGTACTAGAGTAAGAATCAAGTAAATAATAACATATCAATATTAGGGTGTTAGCATGTATTATCCTATAAAAAGCATTTCTAAACTTGCTACCATTTAACACTGCAAGATATTATTATTATTATCATTTATATAGCGCCAACAGATTCCGTAGCGCTTTACAATATTATTAGAGGGGGATTTGACTATAAATAGGACAATAACAAGAAAACTTACAGAAACGATAGGTTGAAGAGGGCTATAGGTTATAAGATAGGTTATAAGAATGCACAATTGAATATCATCATCATTTATTTGCAGTGAATTCACCTAGTACACAAAACTTTAAGAGGTAGGTTATCAAACGGTTAATAATGTTGATAAATGGTTAATAATCAGGGAACAATTTGCTAAAATGTTTCTTATTGTGTGATGAGAATGTACTTTTTTGGTAATAGTATTTACAAAAATAGATATATTAAAAAACAAGATAGATCTATGACAATCCAGAAATTATATTTTTAAACCTAGGTTTTAACCGAGATTGTAAATGCATGAGACAAGCAATATATAATGTTAAAACCTACTGCAATTATTCCTTGTACTTCACACACAACAGTATAAGGCTTCCAAATATATGTCTTTGTTTTAACACTAAATGTATATATTAAATATACATAATCAACTGCTGTTTAACATGTTTTGTCACATTCTAAGGCAATTTCATAATATTTTAGATTTTATTTAATTTGTGAGAAATCATGAAAAATCTCTAGACAACAAAATATAATATTCCTGAAATATTTTTGCCACTGATGGGGTTTACATGTTAGCAAAAATTAAAGATTGTCTTTTATAAATTTTGTATATTATTTGTAGTTTTTGGTTTGGTTTTGACCAGTTCACTTCTCTGAACAATTTCTTTCTGTGCCCAGACCTTCCACTTTAGAGGCGCTTTAAGGCAGTAAAATAAAATTGACCTACTTAGTGAATTACTCAATATGCAGTATTCCAATACAATCCATTAACAATTATAACAATCTGAAATTGCTAACAGTGATAAGTGTGTTTATAGCGACATACTCACATAACTATAGGAACCATATATATGACATTTAGCATATAATCAGTGCATAATTACCGAAAAATGTCACAAAATGTTTGTAAGATATAATCTTTGTATAGCTCTGCAGAAAAAGGCATATGTTAATAGTGTTATTATGCCCATAGCAAACTGTACTATAAATAATAATAATAATAGTAATAATAATGATAAAATAATATCCACCCAATTATGTTTAGTCCTATAGGTTGAGGAGTAGTAGAATAGTTAATTATTTGAAAAGTTGTATTTTTAACAGAATGTTTATATCCATCATGTGCATACAACACCTCACAATGCAATGCCTGACTGTAATATGCTATATAGGGACTGAGGGTTAATTGAACTCCTTGTCTTTCTCACAATGAGTTATTAAATAGAGACATGTCTAAGGATTTCAGTGCAAGCTATGAATGGACAGTTATAGGGAATTACTGGCACACCAACTGTGTTGGACTACAAACCGCGCTGCATGTTGGGAGTTGCAATCGCAAGAGTGCTCTGCTGGCATTGCATGTTAATCTGGTTGGGGGGTTTTCCGCGTTTGGAAGAGGGAAAATTACTATATCACATAAAAATGGCCATAGTTCATTTTCTGTTTGTTTTCTCTGAACAAAACGACATATTTTCGTTTTGTTATTGCGAAGAAAACACAGTAAATGCCAGGCTGGCATTTTATAAATCAATCAGAAGGTTAAAACGTGCTCTCTATAGCTGTCATTAGTTGTTTTGCACTGAGTAAGAAACAAGATTTACAGAGTGCAGAATTCAGCCATGATAAAGCCACAGAGAGACTACTAACATACACTAATGCTGACCTATACCCCCAGTGCAATGCCTTGTGAGTGTGACATAACTTCAGGTGTGTGTGTGTGTCTCAAATGGAATAGAGGCGATTCTACAAAAATAATGTTCGCTATCTTATTCCACAATACAAAACGTCACAATTAGTGAATGCTTTGCTCCTAAGTCATACAAAAGCCGCTCTGATAATGTCCCATACTAACGGAAACGTTGTCCGCTTGACTGATTATCACAGTTTCGGGATAAAAGTAATAGATTTATGAATGTGCTCTGGGTAAGGACAGTGTGGGTTACGAATACTATTTTTATATAAGGATGTAATATTAGGATACATTTTAGAAACATAGACAGTGTGGGTTACTAATACTATTTTTATGTAAGGATGTAACATTAGGATAAATATTAGAAACATAGACAGTGTGGGTTACTAATACTATTTTTATATAAGGATGTAATATTAGGATAAATATTAGAAACATAGACAGTGTAGGTTACTAATACTATTTTTATATAAGGATGTAATATTAGGATAAATATTAGAAACATAGACAGTGTGGGTTACTAATACTATTTTTATATAAGGATGTAATATTAGGATAAATATTAGAAACATAGACAGTGTAGGTTACTAATACTATTTTTATACAAGGATGTAATATTAGGATAAATATTAGAAACATAGACAGTGTGGGTTACTAATACTATTTTTATATAAGGATGTAACATTAGGATAAATATTAGAAACTAAATATAAGTGAGTTCTTACAGTACACTGTCACTCCTATCACTCTTAACCAGTGACATAGTCTGTCCGGTACAGATCTAATAAAAGGGACTAGAATTCGTTCAGTAGAAATCAACTATATATATTTACAATATACAACAATTTACTTCATGAACATATTATTATTCGAATCCCAGTTTCATTCAAAGTTGAAAGAAATATTTTTTTTTGTAATTCGCGTGGTTGACGGTTAAATTAGTTGAATTAATCTGTTTCATAATGACCGTAAGATTTGTTTACTAAATATAAAATTTATATATATATATATATATATATATATATATATATATATTGCCTTTACAAAAATCGGATGCACTGCACACCGTTTTATTACAGAAACTAATATATATAATCTGCATATAACAGCAATATAAAATAACAAAATCATTTTAAAAACACAGAATCTATTTGCTTACCTTGATGCAAAAATGTCTATTTAGTTTCTAAACATTTTCCCCATAATACAGTGATATTGAGGGAGTTGTAAGACTGAATGCTGATACCCACAGCCTGCTCCTCTGATGTCCTGTAGGAGCTGCTGATAGTTCAAAGTCTCCTAAAGTCCCTGCTGTGGTCAGGAAGCAGACTCAGCGCTGAGGACACGGTCAGCTCCCTCTCTGAACTTGTATCATAGGCAGGTGCAGTGACTGAGCATGACACCCTCCCTCATCCAGCCCAAACACACTAACACCAGCCTCTGGCCAGCCTGAGTGCTGCACAGTGACACACACAGATCCTCCCCACCCTACAATAGTCAATGACCAATGGGCTCCAGTTTATAGGGTCCTAATTATACATTTCAATAGACTGACTTCTCATTGCAAATGAATGCTATGTGTGTTTGTGTTTGTTTTGTATATATAGATATATGTGTGTTTTCTGTGTATTACTAAATGTTTTCCTGTCATAAACATATTTGTTTCTGGTTATAATGTGAATCCTGATGATGCTCCTTTAAATGTCCTCGAATTTGTGGGAAATATAGGATTATGTGTAAAAACAGCTCTGTTCGTTTTCACGAATATGCCATTTTCTTATGCATGAAACTGTCAATCCATGTTTATCCTTTAGGGACTTTTTTTTAATGCCATGGTAAGCCCAGCTCCCCATCATGGCAATAATCCTCCACCCTAGCACCATTAACAATATATGTGAAAATAACCCAAGAATGACTCTGTGCCCCCACCTTCCATTTCCCACAGCTTTCCTGGTCTCTCACCACCTCTAACACAGTTATAGTTATTGCTGCGGAGCTCTGGTGATGCGCACTGCATGCTACTGTGAGTCATTTGCTCTGAAGCTCTGGGATATATGGGACAATGATAGACAGCCATGTTTTGCTGGACTGACTCTACAAGTTGTGAACAACTCACTGGGCTTGATTAAAGCATTGTCCAATAAAAGCTTTTTTCCAGAGGTCCCCTTAGCCTGTCCCTAAATAATTAGTGAATTTGAACTCCAACCAACCTTGATACTGACTGAGTATGATGATTGTAATTAAACAACAGGGGCAGTCTGATCTTTCCATGTTTCCCTTTATTTTACTCATAGCTGCCTCTGCTCTCAGATCTGTCTCAAATGATACCCCAAAGGCATGAAAGGAATGTCTCTAGCAGGGGCGTACCTAGAGCATTTGGCACCCGGGGCGGACCCTGAGTGTGGCACCCCCCCCCCCCCTCCATAATAAAAATGTAAGAAAACACCACATTTTTTTCAATGTTTTCAATAATATTTATTGCACACATTTGTAAACTGCTTGTAAAATTTGTAAAATGCGCCAGTTTTGTAGAAGGGGGAAGACCAGTGCTTTTGTAGAAAGGGGCTGGTGAGAACCTTCTAGAAAACTCCTGCCCTGCCCCTTTCTACAAAGCCCCTTGTCTCGCCCTTCATATAAAAACCCTGCACCCCGATCACATAAATGTCATACACTCCCTACACATAAAAACCCTGCACCCCAATCACATAAATTTCATTCACTCCCTACACATAAAAATCCTGCACCCCCCTTAATAAAAAACCCTGCACACCCCCTTAATAAAAAACAAAAAGGTGCACAACCCCTCTTAATAACAAAAAACCTGCACACACCCCTTATAAAAACCCTGCACACCCCCTTAACAAAAAACAAAAATCTGCAGTGCACATCCTCCCTTAATAAATAGAATACTGCAACCCCCTTAATAAAAAAAAACCTGCACCCCCATTATTTAAACCTCCCCCTTTAATTCTTTAATCCACAGCCCCCTTTAATTAATCCACACCCCCCTTAATTAATCCACACCCCCTTAATTAATCATCACGCCCCCCTTAATTAATCCACACCCCCTTAATACACCCCCTTAATTAATACTCACCCCCATTAATTAATACACCCCCCTTAATTAATCCTCACTCCCCCCTTAATTAATACACCCCCTTAATTAATCCACACACCCCTTAATTAATACACCCCCTTAATTAATCCTCACACCCCCTTAATTAATCCACACCCCCTTAATACACCCCCTTAATTAATACTCACCCCCATTAATTAATACACCCCCCCTTAATTAATCCTCACTCCCCCTTAATTAATCCACACCCCCTTAATTAATACTCACCCCCATTAATTAATACACCCCCCTTAATTAATTAATACACCCCCCCATAATTAATCCTCACCCCTTTAATTAAACCTCCCTCCCCTTCTTTAATTAATCCATTATCCACCCCCCCCTTTAATTAATTTAGCCCCATCACATAAAATGACTACTCACATTTTGATGATGCCTTGACCGCCTGAATATCCGTGAAGGCGGGCTGACGGCGCTGCGCACAACGTCATCATGTTGCGCAACATCGCGGCCCGCAACACTCCTCCCCCTTCTCCTTGAATTAAGTCCAAGCCGGGCGCAAAGGTGCTGCGGCTGTGCGCAGCCGCCGCAGCGTAATGATGGGGGGTGACACATGACACTGGACGTCATGGCACCCCCCTAGTCAGTGGCACCCGGGGCGGGCCGCCCCCCCGCCCCCCCCTTAGTACGCCACTGGTCTCTAGTATACAATTCGAGAAAATGAATAGAGAGAATCTCCATAGGGGTCATTTAAGCTCATTTATGAGGCAGAGGTAAGCACTGAACTGCTGCACCTGCTGGCTGTGTAATTGTCACAATGTGCAACCATGCAGCAGAGGTCTTACTTACTGGTCATCGAAGGGTCTATTGTCACAGTGCAACCTTCTTCCCTGAATGACATTGTATCCTACCTTTATACTAACACTTTAGGAGAGGAGTTTAATGTTTTTTCTTATATAAGTTCAATTTATGTTTTTTCCGCAATGGAGAAAAATACCATCATGGTTATATGGGCACAGCTATGGGAACCTGCTTTGTCACTTGGTATGCAAATACATTCCTAGTATACAAGGGTTTGGGAGGATGTCACACAAAGTGGATTCTGTAGTGGGTGGAGTTAATGTTGGTAAATCTGTCTGCTACACAGTAACATTGAGAAAGGCAGAGGGTGCTCCTACAGTAATGGATTAAGAGCCTATAGGGCCAAATGCTGATGATTATAATGGGCCTAATTACAGAATTCGTTTGATAGAAAGCACAATAATAGTCTCAGGTACAGGTGAATTTGATAGTAAAGGCTGAAAATGTATGGTTTAAAGCCTAAATAGCTGTGGATTGCCTATATATTAAGTTACACATGATAATGTAAATTGGCATAGAAATTGCAAAGCATGCAGCAAGAGGTTTTTTTTTTACAAAAGGTAATCAGTTGTATTGTGGTGGAATCTCAGTAAAAATAAATTTACTAGGACAAGATTGCCATGTGGCATATGTGTAAATGTTGGTGTATCAGTTAGTCAGTTACACGTAGCTAAGATACAATCAACACTGTATTGAGCAAGTGCAGGAATGCAGAAACTGAAAACACTTCCCCTCCTCCATTGTTCTGGGTGAGCCATGTGGTCTAACAGGTAAGGGAAGTTAGGCTTTGTTCAGCTGATTGGGTAAAGAGTATATGTGGGTAGAGTTAACTATAGGAGGAGCTATATGTCTATATTATGCATTTACACAGTCAGTTCTGGGCTCAGATCTTGTTGTATTTTGGTGACATTAGTCCCTCTGAGCCCCGGTCGGTGAATCGAATAAAGAATCTCTTCCTGAAAGCAGGCTTACCCATCAGCACGGCACGAAAATGGGGCGCACTAAACGCCCTGACGGCTCCCAAACACCCAGGCATCCAGCGACTGCCACACACACGGGTCCCATGGATGGATATCTGGCCCCGGCACCCGCCGAGTACCACGAGGCTGCGGGCGCAAGCATGGCCGACTCCCCGGCCTGCTCACCAATACCGGAGACGGCTGCACCCACGCTGGCGGAGATCAGTGCAGACATAAAGGCAATTAAAGCCCTGGCAGCAGCAATGGTCACCAAATCTGACATGCAGACCCTATCTGAGAACCTACACACGGCGATCCGCACAGAGGTAAACTCAATTAAGGCCGAAATCTCCACACAGGCCTCCAGGATACAGGCAGCTGAGGCTTCAGTGCAGGCTGTTGGGGAGAGGGTTGAGGCTTCAAATCTGGCTATACATAGACAAGGCAATATTCTTCTACACCTGAGACGCCAAACTGAAGATCTTGATAACAGGGGCCGCAGATCAAACATTCGGGTCCGCGGCCTACCAGAACCCGAAGGGGCGGAGGCCGTGGAAGCAACACTACAGACGCTGTTCCGCGACATACTGGGCCCAGAAGCGCCAGACTCCATAACGTTTGACAGGGCGCATAGGGCTAACAGAGCACGCACGTCTGATAACACACCGAGAGACATTATATGTTGCCTACACTCCTATAAGCTGAAGGAGAAAATAATGAACAAAGCCCGCGCAAGGCCCACCTGGCGTTTCAATGGCGCAGAAGTTGCCCTTTATCAGGACCTATCTCCCCTCACGCTTGAGGCTCGTAGGGCCCTGAGACCCATCACAGCGCTACTCAGAGATAGGGGGACCCCATACAAATGGGGTTTCCCCTTTATGCTATTGGCCAGACACCATGACGACTGGTTCCCGCTACGCTGGCCAGAAGAGGTGCCCAGGTTCCTACAGCGCCTCAACCTCCCGCCTACAGAAGTCACCGACTGGATCCTGGGGCCACTAGACCAGAGGCAGGGTATCCACACCCCGAACTTGCAGCGAAGACGACGAGACGTCACACCTAGGCGCCCGCAGGCCCGCAGGCAACTGATGCCCACGGACCCGGAGGAATAAAGTTCTGCTCCCCACTTATATCCACCAAGCAAGGAAGACCGACCAGGACACACCAACATACCACGGCCCGCTGACAACCACAGATGACAACGCCATCCCGTGTACATCAGATGCCAGATAAGTACTGTTTACGCATACACATGTAAGGGGTCTTATCCATGACCGGGTGTTACAACACTCTCCTAACACGCCCTTGGGTAAGGAAGGCTACCCCAAGTTGATTGGGGAGGGGGGCCTGACGGGGGGGGGACGCACCGCTTGGCCTACCCGTGGGTTGGGGTACTTGCAGGGAATATCCCACATATGCACGTAGGACACAAACTATGTCGCTACACGGGACTGTTGAAATGCTGTATACACGTGCACATATATGGAGACTTACGCATGGCCGGGTGTTGCCACACATTCCTAGCACGCCCCTGGGGAAGGGAGGCTGCTCTGAGTTGCTTGGGAGGGGGGCCTGAGGGGGATGGGATGCACCACCTAGCTTGCCCGCGGGGTGGGACTCTTGCAAGGCATGCCCCACTTGTGCACGCGGAACACGAACTGGGTCGCTTCATGAGACTGTTGGTTACTCACGGGACGCTCAAGCACTTGATATATTGTGGTTTTACTGATGCTACAAAAATGATTTGGTCTGGTCATATTAATAACTTACCACTGCCTAAAGCACTATAAGAGGGACGGATAGAGGGAGGTGGGGAACGAATGGGGGATTTCTATGTGTATGTAGATCTTATTTCGTTGATACTGATATGCCGGGCTATAATGGGTGGGATAGCTTTATGGGTGGGAGAATGGCGGAGATGCTATAGAGCCCTAGGGCTACGAAGGGGATAGGGGTCACGCAGTGAGCTTAACTGGGACTACACCTATGAATACGCTAGTAGCACCAGATTTCTAGGGTTGGGGGGGTGCGGGGGGGTCAGGCTGGGAGGGGGGGCGGTCGGTTTCTGAATAATACTAAGGTGTGATGTCATATGTTTACTATGTAGCATTGTTTGTTCCTTGCACTGTACGATAGGAACCAATTGAGACGTTCACCCATGGCGGACAAACGCACACATACCCATGCCACCTGGCACCTCCCCCCCCCTCCCCCGCGGACGGCCGGCTCCGCTTCCTGTCCCCGGAATAGGGGACCGGGGACGGAGCCCGCTGTGGGAGACGGGGAGACTCAGATCGAACTCCCTGCGCGGCCGGCCCGGCCAGACACGACCCACAATCCGAACTACCTTAAGACAGCAATGGGCTACCCGCCCCGACATAGGGTAGGACCAGCAGCCACTCGCACCGTCTATCCCTACAGTTGTTGACCCATACCCCCATACTACGTGACCGTACTAATCGATATTTTCACAAGTATTAGCCATTGAATTCAAATTAGGAACACGTGGGACACGGACACTCCTCTGAGAGTACACACACTACTACACCACTGGACACTGTGCCTCTACTACCGACCGGACAGTGACACTGGACTTCTTCGGCCTCTCCGCCACCCCGACATACACCTGTGTAGACCACATTACTGGGGGCCCCAACACCGTGGCTGCCCTAGCTTGCTAGGGAACGGTACGGTCTTGTAATCCACCCAGCTACACAGGACACCCTCGTGTTGAGGGGATAATTTCTAATTCTTATTGACATCATAACACTGAGCACTCACACCAGGGGCCTCCTGGGACGGGCTGAACTGGGAGTGGGCCGAGCCGCCCCCAACTCGTGGGACTTGTAACTTACGAAGGTTCTACCTTTCCTCTTCTTTAACTGCACTTGTATCCTTCCTCCCCATCCATCCCCCCCCCCCCCCCCCACCGGCAGTTAGCGTGCGCGAGGGCCACTGGACCCAGAACACCTGAACACGACTGCGGAGACACCAGCGACTTCGCCCGCACTCTCCTCATGGCGTACACAGCAGCGCCTCTACATGTCCTCACGCAGAACTGCCGAGGCCTTAACTCACCTGAGAAGCGCGCACACCTCCTACGAGAACTTCATCGCAAACGGATCTCGGTAGCAATGTTACAAGAAACGCATCTCAAATCCTCGGATACCCATAGACTGAAAGACAGAGATTACCCAATCAACTACCACAGCACTCATCCCGAAGCCCGCAAGGTAGGAGTTGCGATACTGTTGGCCGCTAATCTTGCCTTCACTTTGCTGGACCAAAAGACAGACCCCAACGGTAGGTTTCTCTTTATCAAAGGCACGATTACGGGGAAGACATACACCTTTGCCTCTATCTATGCGCCAAACGCAAAACAGGCGATGTTCTTGTGCAAAACATTCCGCCAACTGGCAGCATTCACGGAAGGCTCTCTCATCATAGGGGGGGATTTTAACGCACCACTTGATCCGTTGCTGGACTCCTCGACAGGACACAGTAGTATCCCACAAACCGCGATTAGGGCCATCAAGAAGACCATGCGGGACTCGAGATTGGTGGATGCGTGGCGGACCATTCATCCAACAACCCGAGATTTTACGCACTACTCAGCCATACATAGGAGATACTCTCGCATTGATTATGTTCTTATCCAACAAGAAGGCCTTCAACACCTACAGTCGGCAATGATCGCGCCTACACCGTGGTCGGACCACAGTGCAGTGTCCGTGAAGCTAGACTTCCCGCTGTTCAGGCCCACCAAGACGGAGTGGAGACTAAATGAGTCGCTCCTATCGGACCCAGGTGTGCTGGCTGACCTGACAGAACACCTCACTAATTACTTCAGGGAAAACGACACGGAAGAGGTATCAAAAGTGACGCTATGGGAGGCACATAAGAGTGTACTTCGAGGTCACCTCATTAGGATTGCTTCCCGTAAGAAGAGGGAATCGCAGCGACGTATGTTGGAGCTCACCGACCAGATCTCCCGACTGGAAGCACAACACAAACGATCACAACTCGAAGAACACTATCGCCCACTTTTGGATGCTCGCCGACAACTGGCGGACCTGGTTGCCAGCAAACACCATAGGGTGACACAACGATCCAAGGCCTTCTTCTACATCCACGCGAACAAGGGTGGGAGACTCCTGGCCCGCATGATCCGGCCCCAACAAGCGAGGGCGCAGGTCCATGAACTCCGGAAGACTGATGGCACACTTACTCAATTCCCGGAAGCAATTGCCACTGAATTCTGTAACTACTACAGACAATTATACAATTCCACACCATCACTCCCCGACGCCCACGGAGCGGACCTACAAGACGCAACATGGCGTTACCTACAAGGTTTCCAACCTGACGCTCTAACACCAGAAGAAGCGGAACTACTGGAGGCCCCGATCACCACGGAAGAGGTACAGGCGGCGATTAAGGCAGCGAAGAGAGGGAAAGCTCCGGGACCGGACGGATTCTCAGCGGGATATTACAAGTCATTCAGGGACATTCTCGCGCCACATCTAATGGCAGCCCTCAATCGACTCCAGCAGGGGGACACATTTCGTCAGGAGACGTTGGCAGCCACCATCACGGTAATTCCTAAACCTGGCAAAAACCCAGAAAACTGCAGCAGTTACCGGCCAATCTCGCTTCTCAACGCGGATGTGAAACTCTTCACCAAGATCATTGCCACCAGACTACAACAGTATGTACCACGCTTGATACACCCGGACCAAACGGGTTTCGTTCCGGGACGGGAAGCTAGAGATTGCACGCTCCGGGCGTTTTCCATACAAGCATTAGCCCTTAGGGAGAAACCGGGCCTACTAATGCTCTCAACGGATGCCGAAAAGGCTTTTGACCGGGTAAACTGGAGCTTCATGATGGCGACACTACAAAAAGTGGGACTAGGACGAGGGATGATGGCTTGGATAGAAGCGCTCTATACAGACCCCTGCGCTAAAGTACGGGTGAATGGCACGCTTACGGACACCTTCACCATCCACAACGGCACGCGACAGGGTTGCCCATTATCGCCACTCTTGTTTGCCATCTTGCTGGAACCGTTCTTGGATAGGGTGAGGCATACCCCAGAGATCAGAGGGTTTCGGCATGGGACCCAGGAACATAAGGTAGCTGCATACGCAGACGACATGCTCTTCTTCGTGAACGACCCAGCTGATTCCCTGCCGGCCTTGATGCGAGAATTCGATGCGTATGGCCGGTTATCGGGACTGAAGCTCAATCTAACTAAATGCGAAATATTAGATGTCTCGACCCCGACGAACGTAGGAGAGCGAATTCAACGTGAGTACCCCTTTCATTGGTGCCAGGACCAGATGCGATACCTGGGAATCTGGATACCCAGGAACCCGAAAGAAATGTATGCCAAGAATTACATCCCCCTTTTGCGCACAATACTAAACGACCTCAAAAGCTGGAACTACGACCACATCTCCTGGCAGGGACGTATATCGGTAATAAAGATGAACATTCTCCCGCGGCTACTTTACTATTTTCACACCATCCCCTGGCACATCCCGACAGGATTTTTTACATCTCTTAAGTCAGCGGTGATACAATACGTCTGGAAGGGAGAAAGGGCTCGACTCAGCTTTGACAAGTTATGCCTACCCAAGAATTGGGGAGGCCTGGCTTTGCCAGATATTCGCAAATACTTTCATGCCACGGTACTGCAGCGGATCAGGGACTGGCATGTGGCACCTGACACCAAATTGTGGGTGGCGTTGAATAGAGAAGGCATAAACAAAGCCCTCCACAGACTCACGTGGCATACCTCGGCGGACGTAACGTCAATGCTGGGCGCTGAATCACCCGTCGCTCAAACGTTGAAGACATGGTCTCACCTGAGACGAAACCAACGTATCTCCCCACAGCCGAGCCCCCTGATACCAATCACCTACAATTTGGAAATAGGCGGAGGACTTCCCCGTTCTTCCTGGCCAATAGAAGGAAATGGAGACTTTGTCCCGATATCAAAGGTCCTCAGTAATGCAGGAATACGGAACCTTCGGGAATGGAGTGGAATACCACATCCGACACTAATGCATAGATTTCACTATGCGCAACTACGACATTTTTACTACAACCTCCCCAACAGGGTAGCGGTACATAGGGAACAAACGTGGTTTGAACGCTCCTGCATGACCGGCTCAGCTGCCGATGGCAGTGTCTCAGTCATCTATCAACAGCTAATAACGGGAGAACGCTCAAGGAACACGGCGTTCAAGAGAAGATGGGAAGAGCTGACGGATAGGACGTTTACTGACACACAATGGGAACAGATATTGATTTTGCAGCACAAGAGCTCCATCAGTACCAACTACCAGGAGGTCAACTTCAAGCTGCTTTCCCACTGGTACAGGACTCCATCCCTACTACATAGAATATTCCCGGGATCTTCAGACACATGTTGGAGATGCGAAACCCACACAGGCAAAATAAGACACATCTGGTGGGAATGCGCACGGATTAAGCCGTTTTGGGAGGACATACAACGGGAGATGAGGATCATCCTGGGAGATCTACCTGACTTCACCATAGAAATGGCCCTACTCCATCACACCGAAAGCTCAATAGCCCAATACAAGAGATCGATAGTTCGACACCTACTAAATGCGGCCAAAGCATCCATACCCGCTAAATGGAAGCAAACACAACCACCGACTGTGACGGACTGGCTTCAGAGGGTAGAGGACATACACACGGCCGAGGCGCGATATGCAGAACTGCTAGGAAGAAGCACCAAACATGTCGATACCTGGACCCCGTGGTATGTATACCTCTCACGACCGGGAGCAGGGAGACCATGAAACACACCATTTTACACGGTCCTGGAGTGCCCGGGCGTGCGCTGACGTATGGTGCCACATCTAAACCCAACACCCTCCCCCCCCCCCTCACATCTTCCTCCCCACCCCCACCCCCCCCCCCCCTCTTTCTCCTTTCAACAACATACAAGGTTTCTACTCATCCCCACGCGACCTATTTCTGGGACACAGTGGCGGCGGCTCGGACTGGCCCGGGGAGGCCGGATCGGGGGTACCCGACTGTGAGGATGCGTGAGCTATAGGCGAACTATGCAGTAGATCCCAGGGAGGCGCTCCAGTGCCATCACCAAAAACTGACTACAGGGACGACTAGGGAACTGACCGAACTGAGCAATGACTCCACAGTATGACACACTAGACCGACGAGAGGAAGGGAATATAACATACGCCCTGCGACACTCCAAGGCACCTCATCAGGCGTCTGACTGACGGACTGCTGAAGTAGACAGACGCACCCAAACCACTCCTGTAACACGGGTGACTACTGGAGGTTTCACCTCCAGGGGACCCCAGATTAGGACGCGGATTTGGGGGTGACACCCTTAGTGGTGCATTGTATGTGCTTGGAACTCACAATCTCACCTGCTACACAATGTACTTAGCTCATCAATAAATACCTACATGTCTTCGACACCACTCCCACTTGGGATTGCGCAGGGTCCCTCAGCCATATATGTCGCATCTAACCATGACTGTGACTATAGCTACTACCTACTCTCTCGGCTATTAGATTTATATACCGGGTCACCTGGAGGGGCCACGGAACGGGGGCCCTGAGATATCCCATTGTTTAGCTTTAATTGAGTGGTTATTGATGTTACTGGAACTGTTTTAGCTTTTAAAGATGCATCTATCTATATTCGTTCGATTGTTTACTTTGCTCATATTGCCTACGCATTATTGGTTGTTTAACAGCTATATGACGCTTGCTGCATATCAGATGATCAGAAGATAATAATGCTTACTTTTGATGTTAATTTACGAACTGACTTACCGTATATACACTGTTGTGGTGTATGACTATGTGTGTTTCTGTACTCACCTGTTCGTCATAATAAAAAAAAAAGAATCTCTTCCTTCCTGAAGAAACCTGTGTCCACTTCTCTGTGCTTGGCTTCCGTCAGTTTCTCCGGTATCATTTGGTGCATTGGCCGGGAAGCTCATCGTTCAACGGTAGCTGAGAAGCAGAGGCGTGAGACGGTCTATCTTTGCCCACGCTCCCTACGGCTGCACCCCTGAACTTCTGCGTGGACCTCCTTTAGTCTCAGCGCCACTGGTCTGTTGTCCAGGAGATCATCGGCCTCTACGTAGTAAGTGCTGGGGTGCCCCCGTCGATGAGTGTGAACCCAGGTTCAGGAACGAGGAGGTAAGACGACTACTGTTTTAGACGGTGGACCCACTAGGGGTATTGGATACCTATTGTGCGGTAGGCCCATAAGGGGTTATTTGTGTATGGAATCTGCCCCCTCCAGTGGATGGGAAGGAGCGAAGGTGCACCGCTCAATTAAACGCCCTTTAGTAAGCCCGTTTAATTTTGGTTTGGAGTCAGGCGGGGTTCTGGTGTAAATAGCCCTAGCCGGACACCGGTGTCTTGTCTAGACTAGCGTTCTAGGGTGTATATTTGTCAGGGTACCTGTAGTCTCTACCCTTGAGACGGGTAGAGACTTAGACGTTTTTCCATCCAGACGGCATGATTCTCCCGTTCCTCGCGGTCCCCTCGCGCATGTAAACGCCGGCCGCGAGAGAGCTATGCCTTTTTGTAACGTGACGCTCAATAGTCGACGTCATGACGCTATTCTTGCCCGACCTGTCAGTCAAATCCCGGACACGAATCAGGTCTCGGCGGAGGCGTGATTAGTCTCTAGAACCAGGGTATTTAAGGGAGCTCTCAGCATTTGCTCATTGCCCTGTCGTGGTTCTAGCCAGCCTAGTCACACAGTGCTCCTGTTTTCTCTTGTCTTTTGGTTCTGACCCGGCTTTGTTATTACTTACCTGTCTTCTCTGTTATCCTTGACCCGGCTTGTCTCTCGCTTACCTGTCTTCTCGTTCCCTCGACCTCGGCTTGTCCCTGACCATTCTATACGTAGTATTACGTTAAGTCCGGCCATTCTAAGGTCCGGTATACGTATCTGCTACTCTTTGTGCTCTGCGTGTTGGATCCCTGTCCCGATCCTGACATTACGACAGGGCCAATGGATCCTGCAGGTACAAACTGTCAGCTTGGTTCTCCGGATCCTAGGTTTGACGCCATGGAGCATAGAATGGATCAGATGGCACTAGCACTACAGGCGTTACTATCACGTCCTATTAATCCACCTGAGGAGATGCGTAATACTTCTATTCCTCCTGTGAGTTCAGGGCTAGAGGTAGCCACTGTAGGTGCTTCTTCCCGAGTTACCCCACCTGTACGTTATGCTGGTTCTCCTGAAAGGTGTCGTGGCTTTTTGAACCAGATCAGTATCCATTTCGAGCTACAACCCCGTTCCTACCCTACTGATAGGGCAAAGGTGGGATTTATTATCACCTTACTCATTGAGAAGGCTCTGAGATGGGCTAATCCGTTGTGGGAGAATGATAATCCATTAGTCTATAACTATAATGCCTTTGTAGCTGCTTTTAAAAGAACTTTTGACCCCCCTGGCAGAAAGGTCAATGCAGCTAGATCACTGTTGCGCCTTAGACAAGAGAACCGAACACTTGTGGATTACGCACTAGAGTTCAGGTCTTTGGCGGCAGAGGTTAAGTGGAATGAACAGGCTTATATAGACGTATTTTTAAACGGATTATCTGATGTAATACTTGACGAGGTAGCGACGAGAGAGCTTCCCGAGAATTTGGAGGACTTAATTTCCTTTATCTCTCACATTGACGAACGTCTAAGAGAGAGGCAGAACACTCGAGATAGAACCGGTAGACCTTCCTTTAGACTAGCTCCATCATTTCAAAGCCCTGAAACCAAAACTCCACGGTTTCCTGAACCTATGCAGATAGGCCATACTCGTCTCTCAGAGGAGGAGAGACAGTACAGGAGAAGGGAGGGACTGTGTATGTATTGTGGACTCAGAGGTCACTTACGTTTGAATTGTCCCAATCGCCCGGGAAACGCTTGCACCTAAGTTTCTCTAGAGGACAGGCCTTGGGTGTTTCTATTTTGTCCTCTACTCATAACTACAAAGAACACAGGCTTCTATTACCCGTCTCTTTAACTTGGGAGAGGGGAACTTTAGAGACTATGGCATTGATAGACTCCGGAGCTGCTGAGAGCTTTATCGACCAAGTTTTTCTCACCAAACACGCTATCCCATCCCAGTTAAGGAGGACACCCTTGGCTGTTGAGGCCATAGATGGTAGACCTTTAGTTGAGCCTGTGATTTTCCGGGAAACCACACTTCTTAACTTAACTACTGGTATTCTACACAAGGAGGAGATATCTCTACTGCTCATTTCATCTCCTTCTGTTCCCATAGTCCTGGGATACTCCTGGCTGAAGAGACATAACCCCATTATAGATTGGAAATCTGGGGAAATAGTCTCGTGGGGTCAGGGTTGTCAAGAGAGATGTTTAAAGAGAGTGTCACCCCTTTGTACTGTTAACACACTTAATAACTCTACCGACTCTACTAAAGTACAGATACCGTCCTTGTATTTAGATTTAAAGGCGGTATTTGACAAAAGAAAGGCTGATACCTTACCACCACACAGGCCTTTTGATTGCAAAATTAATTTACTTCCTGGTACTATGCCTCCCAGGGGTCATGTATACCCTTTGTCTACGAATGAGAACTTAGTCTTAGAGGAGTATATTCGTGAAAACCTAGACAAAGGGTTCATTAGGAGATCCTCTTCCCCTGCTGGGGCTGGATTTTTTTTTGTTAAAAAGAAGGATGGTTCTTTAAGACCTTGCATTGACTACCGAGGTTTGAACAAGATAACCATTAGAAATGCCTATCCGATCCCCTTGATCACCGAGCTTTTTGATCGATTAAAGGGTTCCAAGATTTTCACTAAGTTGGACCTCAGAGGTGCTTATAACTTGGTGAGAATTCAGCAGGGACACGAGTGGAAGACTGCGTTCAATACTCTTTATGGGCACTATGAGTATACAGTAATGCCTTTTGGTCTCTGTAATGCCCCGGCGGTATTTCAGGATCTAATTAATGAAGTTCTTAGGGAGTTTCAGCATGACTGTGTTATTGTATATCTCGATGATATACTTATACATTCCAGGGATATTGAGACTCACCACGGACAGGTCAGAAGGGTTTTGCACAAACTTCTTCAACATGGCTTGTACTGCAAATTAGAGAAATGTAGCTTTGACCAATCCCAGACTAACTTCCTTGGTTACGTAATTTCTGGAGAGGGGTTTGAAATGGATCCGGAGAAACTCCAATCCATTTTAGATTGGCCTTTACCTAAGGGTCTCAAGGCCATTCAGAGATTTATTGGTTTCTCTAATTATTACAGACGTTTCATTAAGGGTTACTCCTCTATTATTGCTCCTTTTACCAATATGACCAGACAAGGGGCTGACACTAAGAATTGGTCTACTGAAGCACTTCTGGCTTTTAAGACTCTCAAGGAGCTGTTTGCTTCCGCACCAATTTTAGTTCACCCTGATACTACTCTGCCTTTCCTACTCGAAGTTGACGCTTCTGAGACGGGTATAGGTGCCGTCCTGTCCCAAAGGTTGGGTGTGGATAAACCATTACATCCATGTGGGTATTTTTCCAAAAAATTATCGGGCACTGAGAGCAGATATGACATTGGTGACAGGGAACTCCTAGCGGTTATCATGGCTTTAAAGGAGTGGAGACATCTATTGGAGGGGACTTTGCATCCTGTTACCATTTTGACGGATCATAAAAACTTATCCTATATTGGGGAGGCTAAACGATTATCATCGAGACAGGCCCGTTGGTCTATATTCCTCACTCACTTCAATTACATACTCACGTATAGGCCTGGTTCTAAGAATTCTAAAGCTGATGCCTTGTCTCGCCAATATGAACCTTCTGCCATATCTGAGCCGGTTTTATCCTCTATAGTACCTAAGTGTAATATTATCGCTAACACAACTCTCAAAATCCATTCTCCGCTTCTTGATCAGATCAGGAGCTTGCAGCATCTGGCACCTAGACTGACTCCTGCGTCTAGACACTTTGTTCCTCCTGAACTCCAACTGGAGCTCTTACAGTGTCTTCACGAGAGTAAGGTGGCTGGTCATCCGGGCGTTCGCAAAACATATTCCTTGATCTCTAAGGATTTCTGGTGGCCTTCTTTACGGAAGGATATTAAGGATTTTATCGGAGCCTGTGAGGTCTGTACTAAGACTAAACTACCTCATTCGCTTCCTTGTGGTCTCTTACATCCCCTGGAAGTTCCAGAAAAACCTTGATCCTGTTTGGCGATGGATTTTATTGTGGATTTGCCTGTTTCGAAGAAGCACACTGTTATTCTCACTGTGGTGGATAGGTTTACCAAGATGGCTCATTTCGTGCCTTTACCTAAACTTCCGACTTCACCTGAATTAGCGGAGATTTTTGCTAAAGAGATCTTTCGCTTACATGGGATACCTTCCAAGATTACTTCAGATAGAGGTTCCCAGTTTGTTTCACGTTTCTGGAGATCATTCTGTTCTCAACTAGGCATTAAATTGAATTTTTCTTCTGCTTATCACCCTCAGTCTAACGGAGCCGCTGAACGTACCAATCAAAAGATTGAACAATATCTGCGTTGTTTTGTTTCTGAACACCAGGACGATTGGGTCGGTCTGATTCCTTGGGCAGAGTTCGCACACAATAATCTTGTTTGCGATTCAACTCGCTCTAGCCCCTTTTTCTTGAATTATGGTTTTCATCCTTCCATTCTTCCCTCGGTTACTTCTTCCCAGGGGGTACCGTCGGTTGATACTCATGTTGCCAATCTGAAGAAGTTGTGGGATCAGACTCGACAAATTCTCCTACATAATTCTATACTGTATAAAAAACACGCTGACAAACGCAGAAGGCCGGCTCCTACTTTTGTACCTGGTGATAGGGTATGGTTGAGTACTAGAAACATTCGTTTGAAAGTACCGTCTATGAAATTCGCTCCTCGCTACATTGGACCCTATAGGATTCTGAATCGAATTAACCCTGTTGCGTATCGCCTAGCGCTTCCCTCTGCCTTACGTATTCCTAATTCCTTTCATGTTTCCTTGCTAAAACCCCTGATCTGTAACAGATTCTCCTCCAAGGTCTCCTCTCCTCACTCTGTTCAGGTTGAGGGTCAGGAGGAGTACGAAATCAACTCCATCATCAATTCTCGAATCTCCCGGGGGAAAATCCAATACCTGGTTGACTGGAAGGGATATGGTCCAGAAGAGAGGACCTGGGTACCACAGGAGGATGTCCATGCTCCTCGTCTTCGCAGGGCTTTTCATTCCCGCTTTCCATCTCGTCCCGGTTCCTTCCGCCCGGTGGGCGTTTCTGAGAGGGGGGGTACTGTCAGGGTACCTGTAGTCTCTACCCTTGAGACGGGTAGAGACTTAGACGTTTTTCCATCCAGACGGCATGATTCTCCCATTCCTCGCGGTCCCCTCGCGCATGTAAACGCCGGCCGCGAGAGAGCTATGCCTTTTTGTAACGTGACGCTCAATAGTCGACGTCATGACGCTATTCTTGCCCGACCTGTCAGTCAAATCCCGGACACGAATCAGGTCTCGGCGGAGGCGTGATTAGTCTCTAGAACCAGGGTATTTAAGGGAGCTCTCAGCATTTGCTCATTGCCCTGTCGTGGTTCTAGCCAGCCTAGTCACACAGTGCTCCTGTTTTCTCTTGTCTTTTGGTTCTGACCCGGCTTTGTTATTACTTACCTGTCTTCTCTGTTATCCTTGACCCGGCTTGTCTCTCGCTTACCTGTCTTCTCGTTCCCTCGACCTCGGCTTGTCCCTGACCATTCTATACGTAGTATTACGTTAAGTCCGGCCATTCTAAGGTCCGGTATACGTATCTGCTACTCTTTGTACTCTGCGTGTTGGATCCCTGTCCCGATCCTGACAATATTACGTTCGCTAGGTCGGAGGGACCGGGAGACTAAGCGGCGTCTGTGTAAATTCGGTCCGCTAGATCTCAACCTATCTTGGCTAAGTGGGAAGGCGTGTAAATTTGGAACCCACTAGATTTTTGATAGCGTATATAGACTAAGAGGGTTCTGTGTAAATTCCGCCCTCTAGTTCGCTATATGTGGTGTTTGGGCAGCGTGGCTAACCAAAACGGATGTAAATTGTTTTAGGTAGTCCATCAAGGTACTGGCCAATAGATTAGTTGGGAATTTTAAATGTGTTAAAGATTGTTGTAGTAGCGTGTATATCTTGCTAGATAGCGTGAGCTCTGCCGTCTAGCGAGAGTGTGAATAGTGTGTAACTGTATTATAGCGCACGGTACCATAACCATGTATAATAACTACTGATATTGTAAATAACTACTAATAACTGTCGTTTATGTTGTATGTTTAACACCATAACCACTACTAATTGAACTGTGACTTTAAATTGTACTCTAACCAATGCTAACCGTACTATAACTACTGTTTGTAAAGACGATGTTACTGGGGTGTGTTATAGACGAGTAATTCAGATATAGGGAATTATAGCGTGGGTGACTGTATAGTTTCACCAAAGGGCACAGTATTAGTTACTTAGTGACTGGTGTAACAGCTGTGTGTGTACGGGAATTCCCTGTATGTTTTGTTGTAGGAGTTTGACCTAGTAACTGTGCCACATGGTGCTGTTGCCAGGGAAACGAGTGTGACTGTTGGAGGTGTGTTTGTTGTGTTTCTTTGAATTAGACGCTCCGTTGCTAAGTATGGATGCGCCAGAATTCAAAAATTAATAATCCCTTAGAATGTATGCTAAATAACTTTAAAAAGAGATATAATGTGTGTGATTTTGGGGTTAAATTGGCTCCGAATCACCTGACTATCTTATGTAGTAGAGAATGGCCTCTGTGGTAATCTGTCTTGATTTAAATCTAGTGCAGCGTCAGGGCCGGATTAACATAGGGGCTGATGGAGCTGCAGCTCCAGGCCCAGGCCCATGGAATAGGCCCATTTAAAAAAAATAAAAATAAAAAAAAAAAGAACTTTTTTTTTTTTTACACACTACTCTTAGGTTTTCCACCTGACTGGTATTTTAAGGCACAGCCTGTATTTGAGGCTGCCTGGCCGTGATGGTATTGCAGTAATACCGGCAATACTAATGCAAATATTTTTCTCAGTATAAACGGAGATCACTCTGCAATACCAGCACCGGCCAGTAGGGGTCACTGTGTATGGAGAGAGGCAGGGATAGGAAGGTACAGCATATCCCTGCCTCTCTCTACTCACTGATCCGCGGGGGAGCAGCTACACAGCACAGAGAGTTCAGACAGCAGCTCCCAGCCTGCAGAGACAGCCTACAGCTCAGGGAAGTGAGGGATGAGGGGAAAGGCATCAGGGAGACATGGAGACACTGAGACACTAGGGGACACATGGTGACACGAGACACTAGGGGACACTGGGAGACGTGGGGACACTGAGACACTAGGGGACACTGTGAGACATGGGGACACTGAGACACATGGGGATGCTGTGAGACATAGGTAGACACATTGGGACACAGAGACAATAGGGACACAGTGTCTCCATGTCTCCCATATGTCTGTGTCCCCATGTCTCCCAGCCAGTGTCTGTGTCCCCATGTCTCCCAGTGTCCCTATGTCTACCAGCCAGTGTCCCTAGTGTCCCCATGTCTCCCAGTGTCTGTGTCCCCATGTCACCCAATGTCTACGTCCACATGTCTGTGTCCCCATTTCTCCCAGTGTCCCCAAATGTCTGTGTCCCCATGTCTCTCAGTGTCCCCATGTCTGTATCCACAAGTGCCCTCATGTCTCCCAGTCTGCCCAAGTGTCTCACTGCCCCCATGTCTCTCAGTGTCTCTGTGTCCTCATGTATCTGTGTCTCCTAGTATCCTAGTGACATGGGACACATAGACATGGGGACAAAGACACTAGGGGACAGGGCGACATGGGGAAACTGACACTGTGATGCATAGGGACACTGATGCCAGGCTGGCCTTCCAATTCTTTGGACAGACATACCCCGTTTTTGGGCATGTTCGCCCCTTTTGGCAGTTCTGGTCATGTGATTCGCATCAGTGGCATACTCTTTTACCCCGCCCATTGGCTTCCTGCTTCACTGGAAACTGCTGTTGGTATGTGTAATGGATCACCTGGCACCCAGAGTGGGTACCTCCGTTGATGGATGCTCCTAGCGCTTCCTGAGGGCTCCAATTACTCCAGCCGACACCATAACCACCGTAGACTCCTCCAGAGAGCAAGGCAGGAACAAGCTCTTACAAGAGCTTAGTAGTGATTTAGCAAGTGAGTATGACAAGCATAGCAATCCCTTGTAGCAGATTCCCCCAATAAGAGACGGCACTCCAAATTGAGGGTGAAGTAGAACTGAACTTTTAATCAAACACTCTGCTTTTATGCCAATTCTACAAACATAGTAACGCCCACAGGGTTTTGCAGAACAACCAATCCATACGTACAATACCCACAGACACTCCCACACAAAATCCTCCCCTCTGCCTGTGATATAATTACAGAACACAATGGGTTAATGTAATTATCACAGGCAGAGAAATACAGTTTTTACACATGTACTATAACTTTAAAAATATACATTCAATCTTTATAAATTACATATTCAAACTCAGCACACTTTAATTATAAACAAAATTCAGCCAATTCCATCCAGGGGTTAAAAAGTTAGCTGGAAGTCCTTTTATGACCGACCGCAAGCACATTTTCATACCCAAAACAGTTCCATAGATTTGGGCTGTGCGGTCGGTCAATTTCACACTGAAAAAATGACTAAGTTCCATTCGAACATGCATTCGTCTCTGCAGCTGAAAATTCAGTGTAGGAGAAGGTAAGGGTCAGCGGTGTTCGTGGAACTGTGTAACCGATTTCAGTTCCATGAATTTGGCTCCACACACCGCTGACCGCATTTGAATGAACAAAAGATGGCGCCGCCACGTGTTCATTTGTGCGAACGGCGGCCCCCCAGCAGTCAGCAATTTACCTACAGCAGGCTTCCAGCCTGGGAGGTAAATTGCCTGCACACTTCCACTTCTGGGTGGTCTGCCTGTGTGGTACTTGGTTCAGTAAGCCACATTTACTGAACCAAGTGGGAAAAGGGCACAAACAAAGTATATTAGGGGGACAGGGGACAGAGTCTTAAAGGGGCATTGTTCCTTCCCAAAAGTCACAGTATGTCCCCAGATGGTTCTTAAAGGGCCAGCAGCAGCATAATAAAATACAATATGCCCAAATACTGTATTTTAAGGCCAAATCTCCCAGGGGCCATAGTCAGGCAGGAGGCTGGCAAACAGGCTTCTCCAATGCCCAGTGACGAGGTTGGTTTCGCCACAGTATGGATTTACTTAAAAGATGAAAGCATAAATTAGATAAAGAGATTAGCATAGAGTATGTGTTTTCTTATAGCTGCATCCTTTGAGTTTCCCTCAAACACCATCTCCATCAGATACATGATGCTTGGGAGGTATGACTCTTTTAGTGTTTTTGGTCGATAAGATTCTGTAATTAGGCCCATCATAATTGTCAGCACCAGGCCCACTGGGCTCTTAATCCGGCCCTGTGCAGCGTGTACATGTGGCATCTGTTATGCTTGAATTCTATGACCGGTTTCCATGTTTTGACTGTTGAAACAGTTTGTGTTACTAGATGGTTACCAAAGCTGGTTTGTCCATCCCCAATGGAATCTGACCCATCTGACCATCCCTCAACTAAATTCTTTAGCAAGAACTGGTGCAGCTGGTATGTCCACCTGTGCTCTAATTGTCTCTGGCTCTCAGATGCCTGTCCCCTCCTATTTCTGTGCCTACCTACCCCCCCAACTGGTTCTTTGTATTCAGTTTTATTATTAGCATTCAAAATTGTGAGGAGAATTCTTAACAGTAACTGAATCCACTGAATCAGATAATTCTCAGCAATTACACAACACCATAACCACTGATAATACCATAACCACTGATAATACCATAACCACTGAAAACACCATAACCACTGAAAATACCATAACCACTGAAAACACCATAACCACTGACAATACCATAATCACTGAAAACACCATAACCACGACAATACCATAATCACTGAAAACACCATAACCACTGACAATACCATAATCACTGAAAACACCATAAGCACTGAAAACACCATAACCACTGAAAATACCATAACCACTGAAAACACCATAACCACTGACAATACCATAATCACTGAAAACACCATAACCACCGACAATACCATAACCACTGAAAACACCATAACCACTGACGATACCATAATCACTGAAAACACCATAACCACTGAAAACACCATAACCACTGAAAATACCATAACCACTGAAAATACCATAACCACTGAAAACACAATAACCACTGACAATACCATAATCACTGAAAACACCATAACCACTGACAATACCATATCACTGAAAACACCATAACCACTGACAATACCATAATCACTGAAAATACCATAACCACTGAAAACACCATAACCACTGAAAACACCATAACCACTGAAAATACCGTAACCACTGAAAACACCATAACCACTGACAATACCATAATCACTGGAAACACCATAACCACTGATAATACCATAATCACTGAAAACACCATAACCACTGATAATACCATAACCACTGAAAACACCATAACCACTGACATAACACTATAATTACTGAGCCTTGTGTGCCTTTAGTAACAGTAAATTAGTTTTGAAATACAACTGGATGAAATGGTCAATGGTATAGGATGCTGGAATACACTGTTACCATTTTTGGTTACTGGTCAGGCTCCTCCTAGCCCTGTCCGAAACATTTTGTTAACCGAGTTACTGACCAGTAAAATTAATTTATCCATTTCCACCTACCTCACCACTCCCCAACCGGAACCTATGACTAAACAACCCTATCTAAGTCCCACCCTAATCTGACAAACGACTGGTGCCCTCCAATTTTGACATTTACAAATGCCACTGCAGCTTACCCCTGGTCCCCCACACATTGATATTAATGGTCAATTACAGTTGGCAGACCCTGTATTTGTTTATGTCCCGTACACCATGACTGATCTGTTTAATTGGAAGACCCATAATTCCTTTACGAAAGCTGACGAGTCACCTTGTGCTTTCTATGAGAGATTGCTGGAGTCATATAGATTATATACTCCTTTTAATCCAGAGGCCCCTGAGAACTCTCGAATGAACAACTCAGCATTTGTCAGCCAGACCTAAGGTGATATCAAAAGAAAATTGCTAAAGTTAAAGGGATTTGTAGGAATGTCCATATCACAGTTAATGGAAATTGCAAGTCAGGTGTATATGAACAGGGATATTGAAACAAAGGAGGAGGAAGAACGTAAAATGAGGATGAAGGCAGATATGCTAGCTGTAGCAATCATAAGTGTAGAGAGACAGGGAAGGGAGGTGAATAGAGGAGTTGAGAATAGGCTGAGTAAGGGAGGAAGTAGGAATCACTGTGCGTATTGTAGAGAGGAAGGATATTGGAAAAGTGACTGCCCACAGAGGGAATATAAAGCAAGTTATAGATAAGACAAGAGAGAAGGTTACGAGATGGTTACAGAGGTGGCTATAGAGAACGTCTTGGAGGGAATGACAGTAGTAACAGAGGAGGTGTTCAGGGAAGTAGATACTATTCCCCTACCCAGAGATTAAGGGATAGAGAAGATAGAGATTTTGTCGGTCTGGCTGGCACTGTCATGGAAGACTATTGATACCGACTGGGCTCCATCCCCCTTTAGCCGAGTGCATCCTATGGTCGATGTATCAATAGAGGGAAAGAGGAGCTCTTTCATGATTGACACTGGTGCTGAGTACTCTGTGGTAACTAACCTAGTTGCTCCTCCTTCAGGAAGACTATAACTATGATAGGAGCTACTGGGAAAAGCGCTGCTAGACCAATTCTCAGGAGTCATACTTGTATTCTAGGAGGCCATTTTGTTAAGCACCAGTTCCTATAAATGCTGGAGTGTCCAGTTCAGCTTCTAGGACGAGATCTATTATCAAAGCTTCAAGCCCAGATAACTTTTAAACCCAACGGATCAACGTCTCTGAAGTTTAATAGATCACCAGGCATAATATCAGTATCGGTGCAAAGGGAAGAAGAATGGCACTTCTACTCTATAATAACAAATACAGACCCTAAGAGTGATGAATCCTTATTTGACATTTCAAGAATATGGACAGAGAATAATCCTCCAGGACTTGCTCGCAATATTCCACCAATACACATTGAATCAAAGCTTGGAGCGTATCCTGTTAGCCTTAGTTAGTACCAAATATTATACAGGGCTAAGGAAAATATACAAACCTATGTGGATAAGTGTGTAAAGTATGACATCCTAAAATTCTGTACCTCCCCTTGGAACACTCCATTATTACCTGTTCAGAAGCCGGGATCAGATGAGTATCATCCTGTACAAGATCTAAACGCAGTTAATAATGCAGTAGTCAATATACACCCAGTGGTACCCATCCCCTATAATCTGCTTGCTTTAATACCAGGTGGGGCAACCTACTATACCTTCCTAGACCTCAAAGATGCTTTCTTTTGTTTCTGGGGTACTGCTGAAAAATTATGTATGGGCATCCACCTTCCATACTTGGTAACTTAAGGGGGGATTTGAGTCAGTTGGGAGAAGGAATTACCCGGCAGCAGGTTGTAGAGTTGGGTAAAACTATGGAGGAGGTACAGAAATGGGTACAAGATAGATTAGCTGTGAATATTTATCCACCTGTTCATTCTTACCATCCAGGGGATCAAGTGTGGATAAAAGAATGGAACACTGTTCCATTAGGTTCCAAGTGGAGAGGTCCCTATGTTGTTCTTTTATCTACCTCAACAGTTGTAAAGGTTGTAGAAGTGACTCCGTGGATTCATCACTCTAGGGCAGGGGTAGGCAACCTTCGGCTCTAAAGATGTTGTGGACTACATCTCCCTTGATGCTTTGCCAGCAATATGGCTGTAAAAGCATTATGGGAGATGTAGTCCAAAACATCTGTAGAGCCGAAGGTTGCCTACCCCTGCTCTAGGGTAAAAAAACCAGCGGCAGATTCCTGACAAGCTACCAGATCCAGAGAATCCCTGCAAAATCCGGTTAAAGCGCACGACTCAGTCGGAGTGACGAGGAGATATTGGGATTACAATTGTATTTAAAGAGATTAGTACGTGAGTGTTTTGACGGCCATAATAAAGCCTGACCACTCACCCACGTGTCATAGCCAGGGTGTCTCGAAGGGACCTCTGTGAAGAAGAGCAGAACTCCATTCCTTGCAGCCCTTACATCCTGGAAGCTGAGGTGCCATCGCACGGACGAAGACTGAGGATGAAGACGTCGAAAGAAGTGTTTTTGATAATATGTATTTTTGTGTCTTTTTATATTCAGGAAGGTAGAGGTACCGACACTGTGAGATTTGCATTAAGACTACTATAACAGGTAATCATATTTCCCAGACCCTAATTTGGCATTCACAATATGAGTGTAAGGGATATGTGTCTAGGTGTAGATACCTAGGTATAGAATATAGTGTATGCCATTTAGGAGTAGGAGAACCTAAGTGCTTCAATCCGGAGTATCAACCCCGTACAATTTGGTTGACCCTCCGGAATGGAGACTCACAGGGGACCCTAATAAATACAACAGTATTAGAAACCGTACATTCTTCAGGTGTTCTGCTATTTGATGCATGTAAGGCGATATCAAGTGGTAGAAAACCGTGGAATGTATGCGGGGATCTTAAGTGGGAGAGAACGTATGGGTCTAACGATAAATATATTTGTCCCAGTAGTAAAAACAAGTATGTAAGTCCAAAATGCCCAGATAAGGATTATAATTATTGCCCATATTGGTCTTGTGTGGGGTGGGCAACTTGGGGACAGACAGCAGATAAGGATATGATTGTTACTAAGTTGCCTACCAAACCGTATTGTAAGTCTATGGAATGTAACCCAGTCCATATACTCATAAATAATCCTGAACAATTTTTAGATAGGTTCGGTAACTTATTTGGGTTCTAAATATATGGGACGGGTTTAGATCCTGGGACAATATTATTTATAGGGATAGAGACCGATACCGTAGCATCCCAAACTCATCAGGTTTTTCATTCTTTTTATGAAGAGATGAGTGTGGAAAATAAGATCCCCCATAATGCGAAAAACGTATTTATAGATCTAGCCGAAAACATTGATGGTAGTCTTAATGTAACCAACTGCTATGTGTGTAGAGGTACTAACATGGGAGACCAATGGCCATGGGAAGCAAAGGAGGTAATGTATTCCGGTTCTGAGACAGTTGAACAGTTAATATCTTCTCAAACTGATTATCAAGTGAGTGTTAGAGGTAAATCTGAGTAGCGATTAAAGACCTCCATTATAGGTTATGTTTGCATAGCAAGGAAAAGAATAATGTTTAATACATCTGTAGGAGAATTGACTTGTCTAGGGCAAAAAGCTTATGATGATACTACAAAGAATACAACCTGGTGGTCGGCTTCAAATGTCTCAGAACCACCTAACCCGTTTGCAAGTTATACCAATTTAAAGGATGTGTGGTTTGACCTATCTGCTACATCTAGTTGGAGAGCCCCAGCAAATTTGTACTGGATCTGTGGTAAGAAAGCCTATTCGGAGTTACCACAGGACTGGGAAGGGGCATGTGTATTAGGTATGCTCAAACCATCCTTCTTCTTGTTGCCAATTGAAACAGGAGAGACCTTGGGAGTTAAAGTTTATGATGTGAATCATAAAAAGAAGCTAGCATCCTTGAATGTAGGTAGCTGGGAAGATAATGAGTGGCACTGGCTACCTTAGCGCGCTTCATTGCCAATAGGAGGGATGTAATATGTGAGGGAACTGGTTAACAGCCAAACTGTATGCCCATGAAGTGTTATTGTATTCTAATACAGGGATTCAAGCCTCATTCTACCATTAGGCAATTATGGATTCCTCTGTAAAGCACATAGCCTTCTTACCAGGTAAACCAGTTGGGCTGTTGATAAAGTCCTCCATTCACTTCCAGTGCAAATAGAAGGAGGTGTATGTGGAAAGTTCAATCTCAGCAACTGTTGTCTGCACATAGATGATGAAGGGCAGGCAGTGGCTGATCTCACAAACCACATGGCTAAACTGACGCATGTACCGACTTAAGCCTGGAACGGGTACAATTCTAGTAGTTGGTTTGGAAGTAGGTACGAGCAGCTTGGAGGGATCAAGACATTGGTAGGAGGAGTCATGTTGATTATAGTGTGTCTCTTTCTACCATGTTTGGTTCCATTGGTAATTAGGTCCATACAGAGTGTCATAGAGAGCACGACAGAAAGGAAACCAGCTGCGCATGTAATGGCTGTTTGCAAGTATGAACCCTTAGCCCAGAGAGAATATATTCAGAATGAGGAGTGCTGAAGGAATTTGTAATGATGCTAAGATGCTTACGAGGTCTGTTCTGATTCATGGCAACCTGAGGTGTAAGCAAACGATGGTTAAGTGATGCATCTGGAATTGTGAAATATCAGAAGCATCAAAGGGGGGAATGTGGTGGAATCTCAGTAAAAATAAATGTACTAGGACAAGATTGCCATGTGGCATATGTGTAAATGTTGGTGTATCAGTTAGTCAGTTACACATAGCAGTGGCGGCTCTAGACTTTATGAGGCCTTAGGCGAAACTCAAACAAGAGGCCCCCACTTAAACACATAGTTAAAGGGACACTCTAGGCACCCAGACCACTTCTGCTCATTGGAGTGGTCTGGGTGCCAACTCCCACTACTCTTAACCCTGCAAGTGTAATTATTGCAGTTTTTTATAAACTGCAATAATTACATTGCAGGGTTAACTCCACCTCTAGTGGCTGTCTATTAGACAGCCACTAGAGGTCACTTCCTGGGTTCTAGTGTGAGGACCTCCAGCGTCGCTCAAAACCCTGTAGGAAAGCATTGAAATGATTTTTCAATGCTTTCCTATGGGGAGAGGTAATGCGCATGCGCGGCATTGCCGCATGCGCGGTGGGCGAGACTGATCTCGCCCACCTGTCCCCTCGGCCGGTGGGCGAGATCAGTCTCGCCCACCGGCCGACGCAATGAAGAGGAGGAGCGTCGCGGAGGCGGAGACAGCGACGAGGGACATCGCCGCTACCTCAGGTAAGTCACTGAAGGGGTTTTCACCCCTTCAGTAACCGGGGATTGGGGGTTGGGAGGGAGAGGGACCCTCCAGTGCCAGGAAAACAGATCGTTTTCCTGGCACTGGAGTTTCCCTTTAAAAAACATATCGTGTGTATAATAAGCTGTTGTTATATTGAACGACAGGCTTGCAGCACTGGATACAGATATTTACTCTCTGTATTCACTGTTGGGGTGAGTATGGCACGGTTGAAGGAGAAAGCGTACCAGGGCAAGGGGAAGTGAGAGTGACAGGATGAGGGAGGGTTATGTGACAGGGTGAGTGTGGCATGTCTAGGCAGGATGAGTGACAGGATAGGAGAAGTTAATGTGATAGGGTGAGTGTGGAATAGCGAGAGCAGGTAATTGTGGTATGGATGGAGAGGGTGAGAGCAACAAGATTAGGAGAGGTTAATGTGAGCGAGGCTGGGTGTAGGGGGCATGACAGCATGTGGGGGTGACAGTGTGGGTGTGGCTGTATGTGTGTGGAATTGGGACGGTGGGTAGGTGAGAGTGTGGGAGGCAGTGTTGAAAAGGGTGACAGTGTGTGCAGGGGCAGTGTGTGGAAGGAGTGACTGTATGTATGGTGACAGTGTTGGGGTCTGACAATATGGGTGCAAGTGTGTGAAAGGGTAACAGGGTGAGGGAGCAGTGTAGAGGAATGTGACAGTGAGGAGGAAGATGACAGTGTGGGGTGGCAGTGTGGAGGATGGTGACAGTGTGTGACAGTGTGGGGGGACAGGGTGTGTGACAGTGTGGTAGGGCAAGGTGCGTGGGATGAGGGGGCAGTGTGTACGACAGTGTAGGGGGGGCAGTGTGTACGACAGTGTAGGGGGGGCAGTGTGTACGACAGTGTAGGGGGGGCAGTGTGTACGACAGTGTAGGGGGAGCAGGGTGTGCCACAGCGTGGGGGAGCAGGGTGTGCCACAGCGTGGGGGAGCAGGGTGTGCCACAGCGTGGGGGAGCAGGGTGTGCCACAGCGTGGGGGAGCAGGGTGTGCCACAGCGTGGGGGAGCAGGGTGTGCCACAGCGTGGGGGAGCAGGGTGTGCCACAGCGTGGGGGAGCAGGGTGTGCCACAGCGTGGGGGAGCAGGGTGTGCCACAGCGTGGGGGAGCAGGGTGTGCCACAGCGTGGGGGAGCAGGGTGTGCCACAGCGTGGGGGAGCAGGGCGTGCGACAGCGTGGGGGAGCAGGGCGTGCGACAGCGTGGGGGAGCAGGGCGTGCGACAGCGTGGGGGAGCAGGGCGTGCGACAGCGTGGGGGAGCAGGGCGTGCGACAGCGTGGGGGAGCAGGGCGTGCGACAGCGTGGGGGAGCAGGGCGTGCGACAGCGTGGGGGAGCAGGGTGTGCGACAGTGTGGGAGGGCAAGGTGTGTGGGACACAGTGTAGAGAGGCCAGGGTGTGCGACAGATGAGGGGGCAGTGTGTACAACAGTGTAGGGGGGGAAGGGTGTGTGACAGTGTAGGGGGGGAAGGGTGTGTGACAGTGTGGGAGGGCAAGGTGTGTGACAGTGTGGGAGGGCAAGGTGTGTGGGACACAGTGTAGAGAGGCCAGGGTGTGCGACAGCATGAGGGGGCAGTGTGTACGACAGTGTAGGGGGGGGAAGGGTGAGTGACCGTGTGGGTGGCAAAGTGTGTGGAAGACAGTGTGGGGGAGCAGGGTGTGTGACAGTGTGGGGGCAGTTTTTGTGACAGTGGGGGGCAATTTGTGTGAGAGAAAGTGTGGGGTGCAGGGTGTGTGAGAGTGATTGAGTCAGTGGAGGAGGCAGAATGTGTGGGAGACAGTGTGGGGGGCAGGGTATGTGGTGGTCAGTGTGGGGGTCAGGGTATGTGGGGTGCAGTGTGGGGGTCAGGGTATGTGGGGTGTCAGGGTATGTGGGGTGCAGTGTGGGGGGTCAGGGTATGTGGTGGTCAATGTGGGGGACAGTTTCTGTGGTGGTCAGTGTGGGGGGCAGTGTGGTGGTCAGTGTGGGGGGCAGTGTATGTGGTGGTCAGTGTGATCGTCAGTGTGGGGGGCAGTGTATGTGGTTGTCAGTGTGGTCATCAGTGTGGTCATCAGTGTGGGGGGCAGTGTATGCTGTGGTCAGTGTTGGGGGTAGGGTATGTGGTTGTCAGTGTGTTTGTCAGTGTGGGGTGCAGTGTATGTGGTGGTCATCAGTGTGGGGGCAGTGTAAGTGGTGGTCAGTGTATGTGGGGGTCAGTGCATGTAGTGGTCAGTGCATGTAGTGGTCAGTGCATGTGGTGGAAATGTATATGGGGCAGGGTATGTGGCTGACAGGGAAATGTAGGTGCAGTGTATGTGGTGGGCAGGGCAGTGTCGGGGGCAGGCAATGTGGGTGGCAGGGCAATGTGGGTGCAGTGTATGGGGTGGGCAGGGCAGTGTGGGGGGTAGGGTATATGACTGGCAGGGCAGTGTGGGGGGTAGGGTATATGACTGGCAGGGCAGTGTGGGGGTGGGAGGGCAGTGTTGTGGCAGTGTGGGTGGGAAGGCAGTGTTGGGGCAGGGCAGTGTTGGGGCAGTGGGGGTGGGAGGTCAGTGTTTGGGCAGGGCAGTGGGGGCTGGGAGGGCAGTGTTGTGGCAGTGGGGGTGGGAGGGCAGTTTTGGTGCAGTGGGGGTGGGGGGGCAGTTTTGGTGCAGTGGGGGTGGGGGGGCATTTTGGGGGCAGGGCAGTGGGGGTGGGAGGGCAGTGTTGGGGACAGGGCAGTAGGGGTGGTAGGGCAGTTTTGGGGCAGTGTGGGTGGGAGGGCAGTGTTGGGGCAGTGTGGGTGGGTGGGAGGGCAGTGTTGGGGCAGTGTGGGTGGGTGGGAGGGCAGTGTTGGGGACAGGGCAGTGGGGTGGGAGGGAAGTTTTAGGGCAGTGGGGGTGGGAGGGCAGATTTGGGGCAATGGGGGTGAGAGGGAAATGTTGGGGCAGTGGGGGTGGGAGGGCAGTTTTGGCTTAGTGGGGGTGGGATGGCAGTTTTGGGGCAGTGGGAGGGCAGTGTTGGGGACAGGGCAGTGGGGGTGGGAGGGCAGTTCTGAGGCAGTGGGGGTGGGGGGGCAGTTTTGGGGCAGTGGGGGGTGGGGGTGGGAGGGCAGTCCTGGGGCAGGGGGGGCCTTTTTGGGGCAGTGTAGTGGGGGTGGGAGGGCAGTTCTGGGGCAGTGGGGGTGGGGGGGCAGTTTTGGGGCAGGGCAGTGAGGGGTGGGAGGGCAGTTTTGGGGCAGGGCAGTGAGGGGTGGGAGGGCAGTTCTGGGCAGTGGGGGTGGGGGTAGTTTTGGGGCAGGGCAGTGAGGGGTGGGAGGGCAGTTCTGGGGCAGTGGGGGTGGGGGGCAAGGTAGTGGGGGTGGGAGGGCAGTTCTGGGGCAGTGGGGGTGGGGGGGCAGTTTGGGGGCAGTGCAGTGAGGGGTGGGAGGGCAGTTTGGGGGCAGTGCAGTGAGGGGTGGGAGGGCAGTTTTAGGGCAGTTGGGGGGAGAGGGCAGTTTTGGGGCAGGACAGTGGGGTGGGAGGGCAGTGTGTGTGGAGGCTGTGACAAGCCTCCACACAATTAAATACCTTATTTGTAAAATATAATTCCCTGGTGGTCCAGTGGCAGCAGTCCCTGGTGGTCCGGTGGGATGACTTTTCAATCTGCAGCTCAGCGAGAGCTGCAGACCTTGTTCTCGCGAGCGCCTATAAGATCGTTGCCGTGGTAACCCGCGGCAATGCTCTGTGTGCTTGCGAGAACCACAGTAAGTGATCTGCAGCTCTGCACTCGGCGGAGCTGCAGATCAGAGGCTGGCTCTCCCTGTGGGCAGACCATGTGGAGGGGCCACCCGGCGGCATACTGGGCAAGCCGCCGGGCCCCCTCTCACTGTCGGGTCCTCGGTCATAGACCGAGGACCCGACAGTTCAATCTGCCCTAAGGTGATTTAGGCGGCCGCGAGGCCCCAGCAAGCGCGAGGCCTTAGGCGGCCGCCTAAATCGCCTAATTAGAGAGCAGCCTCTGACACATAGCTAAGATACAATCAACACTGTATTGAGCAAGTGCAGGAATGCAGAAACTGAAAACAC
Organism: Pelobates fuscus; assembly: GCF_036172605.1. Lineage (NCBI taxonomy): Eukaryota > Metazoa > Chordata > Amphibia > Anura > Pelobatidae > Pelobates > Pelobates fuscus. Next base: position 202,166,302 of record NC_086320.1, read on the forward strand.
TTCCCCTCCTCCATTGTTCTGGGTGAGCCATGTGGTCTAACAGGTAAGGGAAGTTAGGCTTTGTTCAGCTGATTGGGTAAAGAGTATATGTGGGTAGAGTTAACTATAGGAGGAGCTATATGTCTATATTATGCATTTACACAGTCAGTTCTGGGCTCAGATCTTGTTGTATTTTGGTGACATTAGTCCCTCTGATCCCCGGTCGGTGAATCGAATAAAGAATCTCTTCCTTCCTGAAGAAACCTGTGTCCACTTCTCTGTGCTTGGCTTCCGTCAGTTTCTCCGGTATCAGTATATTGTCAGCACTTGCATTTTATGGGCATTTTATTATTTAGTTACAATCTATTATAATGTAATGTACTGTCCTATTGTATGTGTCAGTGTATTGAAGGAAGTTTTGTATTCACTAAGCAAAAAAATGGAGATGACTTAATTTATCATATTTAACATAATGTACTCGCGTAGTCTAAGGGTTAAACATTAACTTCTTTGTGGTCTCTCGCCGTGTTGTCCCTTTATGGCCTCTCATCTATTTTTTATGTGTGTCAGGGTACCTGTGGTCTCTACCTCCGAAAGAGGTAGAGACTTAGCTGTTCCTCCATCCAGACGGTCTGATGGCTCCCTTCCCCGCGGTCTATCCGGTCATGCTAGGCCGGCCGCGAGGGAGTGACTGCCTTTTACAGCATCTAGGCAGGAAGTAGTCATCAGGACACTCCCCCGGAACGACCTGTCAGTCAATTGCTGCAGGACCAATCAGGACGCCTCGGAGGCGTGGTTACTGCTCTGAACAGGGTATTTAACAGAGCTTCTTTCATTAGCTCATTGCCCTGTCGTGGTTCTAGCTTGTTCTAGTCACTCAGTGCTTGTGTATTCTATTATCCCTTTTGGTTTTGACCCGGCTTGTTTACCTTACTCTGCTTATCTCTGTTACCCTTGATTCGGCTTGTCTCTCGCTTACCTGTCTTCTGTTACCCTCGACCTCGGCTTGTCTTTGACCATTCTATACTGTACTACTTACGTTAGTCCGGCCATTCTAAGGTCCGGTATACGTATCTGGCTACTGTTTGTACTCTGCGTGTTGGATCCCTGTCCCGATCCTGACATTACGACAGGGCCAATGGATCCTGCAAGTACAAACAGTCAGCTGGCTGCTCCTGATCCTAGGTTTGAAGCCATGGATCACAGAATGGATCAGATGGCGCTTGCGCTACAGGCTCTATTAGCTTGTGCCAATAACCCACCAGAGGAGATACGTAATACCCCTGTTTCTCCTGTCGGTTCAGGTCTAGAGGTAGCCACAGTGGGTGCTTCTTCTCACATTACCCCCCCAGTACGCTATGGTGGGGCTCCTGAGAAGTGTCGTGGTTTTTTAAACCAAATTAGTATCCACTTTGAATTGCAACCTCGCTCTTATCCTACAGATAGGGCAAAAGTAGGATTTATTATCAAAAAATTAGCAAAGAAAAAGGAAAAATCCCCTAAGGGGTATTCCTATGCTGGCAATAAAGTAACAATGACACCTAAAGTAACAATAATAATTGTCTACATGTCCTAGGGAGTATGGCTTAGATGTTACAGGGAAGAAAAGAAATCAAAAATTCAAAATTATATAATGATCATAAGGGAACAGGAGTATAACGTCAAGGTGATGCCCTTAGAGAATCAGAATTATATAATAGTGATAATAAGAAAGCAAGGGTATTGCCTCAATATAGTGTCCTTGTTATACTGGTAATAGTGATAAATCTTTATTGAATCTTAATAAATAACAGAGAGACACAAGCTTTTCCCTATATCCATATATAGCTTGACACTTGTAAATAGTATTCATCTTTTTTATTTCCACATGAAGCACTTTTCTATCACTAATAGAGCATCTGTCCGCCTATTCAAACAAAGCTAACCATCCTCCCACCCATACCACGTTACAATTGACAGTGTATACAGTATATGAATATATAATAAGTATATTAGCCCCCATTTCTACTACATATAGATAAATTACTTCTCCTTAATTATACACTTAGCTACATATTAAGAGTATTCACTAGAGCATACTTTATGCAGAAATTCCCTTTAAAAAGGCTTTAGACTGAATACTCTTACACAGTGTATAACTTTGAAAGTGTCTTTAATAAGGGTGAAATATGACATGATAGAACAACCCTCATATACTGTCATAACAATACTGTACAAACGTTTCCCTGATTCAATATTTAATCAAACATAGGAGGGGAAAATCCACCCTGGAAGGAGGCTTATCTAGCTTTACTAATATGCATCCATAGATTTCTTATTGACATTAGAATGCAGCAATCCTTTAAAATGGCAAAGAGCTGCCCAAGGGATTCGTTACAACTCATTTGGCCAGTCTATGGAGACTACAATCCGTCAATCATATGACGTTTTCTCCCAATGACTCCTCCTTCGCTGCCACCCCGTACCACGTGATAGGTACGTCATACGTGACGCGGGTAGATTCCGCACACGTCACTGATGACGAGGGGGGGAATCCTGGACCCGATTGGTTAGCGGGCATTTAAAAGTCCCGGCTTTTCGCTAGGACAGTTGCTCAGCCCCTGACGAAGGTGTTCCTACACACCGAAACGCTCGTCGGGCGATAAGCTCGTCGTTATTTCTTTCACTCTGCACTTATGCACTTAATGCACTTAATTAGATTTATTTGCACTATGGGTTTTTAGACCCTTTCTTTATTATTTTTTGTGCTCATCCTAGCGAGTAAGCTTAAGCTGATCAGGCAGTTGGTTCCTTCAGATACCCAGATTTAGACTGAGATTAGAACACCCTCGAAGGTGTTTTCAGGAGACTAGGGACTAGCATAGAGGTTTTTTCAAGTAGGAAATTTATACAATAATTTTTATTATTTTCATTTTCACTCCTACATTCCTCTACTAGCCCAGCACTTGGCAATAACTCACTCTGGGGATTATAGGATTGTTGGTCATACTGAGATAGAGAGTAAATTTTTCTCTCCTCTCAAACAAACAATTACTGGGTCCTCTGTACCCTCTGCCTACAGCTATATATGGATATAGGGAAAAGCTTGTGTCTCTCTGTTATTTATTAAGATTCAATAAAGATTTATCACTATTACCAGTATAACAAGGACACTATATTGAGGCAATACCCTTGCTCTCTTATTATCACTATTATATAATTCTGATTCTCTAAGGGCATCACCTTGACGTTATACTCCTGTTCCCTTATGATCATTATATAATTTTGAATTTTTGATTTCTTTTCTTCCCTGTAACATCTAAGCCATACTCCCTAGGACATGTAGACAATTATTATTGTTACTTTAGGTGTCATTGTTACTTTATTGCCAGCATAGGAATACCCCTTAGGGGATTTTTCCTTTTTCTTTGCTAATTTTTTGCTCATTAATCTATTGGGTACAAGCCCTTCGGTGGGAACTGGCACCACCTCCTGACCACACTCCCTTGTCTCCCCTGCCCTCTTGAATCCAGCTTTGAGGGCAGTTGGTAAAGACAGGGTAGTAACTGTTTATCTAGGATTTATTATCACCCTACTCATTGAGAAAGCTCTGAGATGGGCCAACCCACTATGGGAGAACGATAATCCATTAGTTTATAACTATAACGCATTTGTAGCTGCTTTTAGAAGAACATTTGACCCTCCAGGTAGAAAGGTTAATGCAGCCAGATTACTGTTGCGCCTGAGACAGGAGAACCAAACACTGGTGGATTATGCACTAGAGTTCAGGTCTCTGGCGGCAGAAATCAAGTGGAATGAGCAGGCGTATATGGATGTATTTTTGAATGGCCTATCTGATGTAATCCTTGATGAGGTTGCTACCAGAGAACTCCCTGAGAATTTAGAGGATTTAATTTCGTTCATCTCTCGTATAGATGAACGTCTAAGAGAGAGACAGAACACTCGAGAGAGGAACCAGAGACCTTCTTTTAGGTTAGCTCCCGCTGTTCCAAGTCCTGACTCCACGATATCTTTGCTTACTGAACCTATGCAGATAGGGTATACCCGCCTCTCTGAGGAGGAAAGACAGCACAGGAGAAGAGAGGGTTTGTGTATGTATTGTGGAGCCAAGGGTCATTTACTCTCGAACTGTTCTAACCGCCCGGGAAACGCTCGCACCTAAGTCTCTCTAGAGGACAGGCCTTGGGTGTTTCTATTTTGTCCTCTACTCCTGATTATAAAGATCACAGGCTTCTGCTACCAGTTTCCTTAACTTGGGGGAAGGAAGTAGTAAGGGCTATGGCATTGATAGATTCCGGTGCTGCTGAGAATTTTATCGACCAAGCCTTTGCTAGTAAGAACAATTTCCCATCCCAGCTAAGGGAGACACCTTTGGCCGTTGAGGCCATAGATGGTAGACCACTACTAGACCCTGTTATCTTTCGTGAGACCATACCCATTAATTTAAATGTTGGTATCCTACACGTGGAGAATTTATCTCTTATGCTCATTTCGTCTCCTTCCGTTCCCATAGTTCTGGGGTACCCATGGTTGAAAAAACATAACCCTATTATCGATTGGGAGTTAGGAGAGATACTCTCGTGGGGCCAGGGCTGCCAGGATCGGTGTTTGTGCAAGGTTTCTCCATTAGCTAATATTAACATACCGGAGAATCCTACTCAGTCCACAGAAAGACAAATACCAGACCTTTACCTAGACTTAAGGGCAGTGTTTGACAAGAAGAATGCCGATTCTTTGCCTCCACACAGGTCATTTGACTGTAAGATTAAGCTTCTACCCGGCACTATGCCTCCGAGGGGCCATGTATATCCTTTGTCTGTTCAGGAAAACTCGGTTCTAGAGGAGTATATTCGGGAGAATTTAGAAAAGGGATTCATCAGGAGGTCTTCTTCTCCGGCCGGGGCTGGGTTCTTTTTCATTAAGAAGAAGGATGGCACGCTGAGACCTTGTATCGATTACCGAGGCTTGAATAAAATAACTGTCAGAAATGCCTATCCTATCCCACTGATTACCGAGTTATTTGATCGTCTTAAGGGCTCCAAAATCTTCACCAAGTTAGATCTCAGAGGGGCTTACAATTTGGTGAGAATCCAGCAAGGTCACGAGTGGATGACGGCATTCAATACCCGGTATGGCCATTACGAATACACTGTTATGCCATTTGGACTATGCAATGCTCCTGCAGTATTTCAAGATTTGATTAATGAGGTACTTAGGGAGTTTCAGCATGATTGTGTTATTGTTTACCTGGACGACATACTAATACACTCTAAGGAGATTGAGACTCACCATAGACAGGTCAGAAAGGTATTACACAAGCTGCTGCAACATGGTCTATATTGAAAATTGGAGAAGTGCAGTTTTGATCAGTCTCAGGTAGACTTTCTTGGATACGTGATTTCTGGGGAAGGTTTTAAAATGGATCCTGTAAAACTTCAATCTATTTTAGACTGGCCCTTGCCCAAAGGACTCAAGGCTATCCAAAGGTTTATTGGTTTTTCCAACTACTATAGGCGCTTCATTAAAGGATACTCCTCTATCATTGCGCCTATTACCAATATGACCAAACAAGGGGCTGATACTAAGTTCTGGTCTAAGGAAGCTCTGGGTGCTTTCAAGACTCTCAAGGAACTTTTTGCCTCGGCTCCCATTCTAGTCCATCCTGATACGACTCTGCCTTTCTTGCTCGAGGTCGATGCCTCTGAGACAGCAGTTGGGGCTGTTCTGTCTCAAAGGTTAGGGGTGGATAAACCGTTACACCCTTGTGGTTTCTTCTCTAAGAAATTTTCTGGGCCTGAGAGCAGATATGACATCGGGGAAAGGGAACTGTTAGCAGTCATTAAAGCCTTAAAGGAGTGGAGACATTTGTTGGAGGGGACCCTACACCCTATTACGATTTTGACGGACCACAAAAACTTGTCCTATATTGGGGAGGCTAAGCGCTTATCCTCTAGACAAGCTCGTTGGTCCTTATTCCTGACTCACTTCAATTATGTACTGACTTACAGACCTGGTTCTAAAAACTCTAAAGCCGATGCATTATCTCGCCAATATGAACCTTCTACTGTACCTGAACCAGTTCTTTCTTCTATAGTTCCGAAATGCAATATCATTGCTAATACGAATCTCAGGATTCATTCTCCATTATTGGCCGAGATCATTAAGTTGCAACATCTAGCACCTAAACAGACTCCTGCGGGCCGTCATTTCGTTCCTCCTGCTCTTCAACTGGAACTTTTGCAGTGTTTACATAATAGCAAGATGGCGGGACATCCTGGTATTCGCAAAACTTACGCGTTGATCTCTAAGGACTTCTGGTGGCCTGCTTTACGGAGGGATATTGAGGAGTTCATCGCTGCATGTGAAGTTTGTACTAAAACCAAACAACCCCATACGCTTCCATGTGGATTCCTGCAACCCTTGGAGGTTCCAGAAAAACCATGGTCCTGTTTGGCCATGGACTTTATTGTCGATCTACCTATCTCTAAAAGACAGACTGTTATCCTCACCGTGGTTGACAGGTTTACTAAGATGGCACACTTCATTCCCCTGCCTAAACTCCCGTCTTCTCCCGAATTGGCAGAGATATTCGCTAAGGAGATTTTTTGCCTACATGGGATACCCTCTCAAATTGTATCGGACAGAGGCTCACAATTTGTTTCCCGCTTTTGGAGGTCCTTCTGCTCTCAACTTGGTATTAAATTAAACTTTTCTTCTGCCTATCATCCTCAGTCTAACGGAGCTGCTGAACGTACCAACCAGAAAATTGAACAATATTTACGATGCTTTGTTTCTGAACACCAGGATGATTGGGTCGGTTTGATTCCTTGGGCGGAGTTTGCACACAACAATCTCGTTTGCGATTCTACTCATTCAAGCCCATTCTTCATGAATTATGGTTTTCATCCGTCTATTCTTCCTTCGGATTCTCCTTCCCAGGGGGTACCGTCGGTTGATGTTCATGTTGCCAATTTGAGGAAGTTGTGGGATCAAACTCGACAAATCCTTGTGCACAACTCTAGGTTGGTCAAGAAACACGCTGATAAACGTAGAAGGGCGGCTCCGGTCTTTGTTCCTGGTGATAGGGTATGGCTGAGCACGAGGAACATCCGTTTAAAAGTGCCCTCCATGAAGTTCGCTCCTCGTTATATTGGACCCTACAGGGTGCTGACCCGTATCAATCCAGTTGCGTATCGTTTAGCTCTTCCTAATACCTTACGCATCCCGAACTCGTTTCACGTTTCATTGCTGAAACCACTCATATGTAACAGATTTTCCTCCACAATAGCCCCTCCTCGCTCCGTTCAGGTGGAGGGTCAGGAGGAGTATGAGGTTAACTCTATTATTGATTCTCGAATCTCCCGGGGGAGAGTACAATATCTGGTTGATTGGAAGGGATATGGTCCTGAGGAGAGGAGTTGGGTACCTCAGGAGGATGTTCATGCTCCCCGTCTCTGCAGGGCGTATCACTCTCGCTTCCCATCTCGTCCCGGTTCATTCCGCCCGGTGGGCGTATCTGAGAGGGGGGTACTGTCAGGGTACCTGTGGTCTCTACCTCCGAAAGAGGTAGAGACTTAGCTGTTCCTCCATCCAGACGGTCTGATGGCTCCCTTCCCCGCGATCTATCCGGTCATGCTAGGCCGGCCGCGAGGGAGTGACTGCCTTTTACAGCATCTAGGCAGGAAGTAGTCATCAGGACACTCCCCCGGAACGACCTGTCAGTCAATTGCTGCAGGACCAATCAGGACGCCTCGGAGGCGTGGTTACTGCTCTGAACAGGGTATTTAACAGAGCTTCTTTTATTAGCTTATTGCCCTGTCGTGGTTCTAGCTTGTTCTAGTCACTCAGTGCTTGTGTATTCTATTATCCCTTTTGGTTTTGACCCGGCTTGTTTACCTTACTCTGCTTATCTCTGTTACCCTTGATTCGGCTTGTCTCTCGCTTACCTGTCTTCTGTTACCCTCGACCTCGGCTTGTCTTTGACCATTCTATACTGTACTACTTACGTTAGTCCGGCCATTCTAAGGTCCGGTATACGTATCTGGCTACTGTTTGTACTCTGCGTGTTGGATCCCTGTCCCGATCCTGACAATGTGTTATGATCTCTTCTACCGTCCAATCCCTTTATGTTTTTTCCTACTCCGCCTGCCAGCTCACCTCCTTCCTGTGTAGTGAGGCAGAGCTGCAGACCATGGTAGAGGAGCTCCTGTAACCTTTGCCAGGTCTGGAAGAAAGCTGTTCGGCGCTCCATGCGAGCACTTCCTGTTAGAAGAGGTAGGTGATACATAGGCTCCGCTACCGCAGTTCGTGGCTGGAGCATGCTACATGCAACAGCGCTTCCCTCCTGCCATTCACCCGTATACTGCTCCCCTGGGGGCGGCGCACCCTAGGTGGCTGCCTAGTGGTCGTGCCGGCCCTGTATGTACCACAGTTTTGCAAGTCCTATTCTATCTTTACCTAATGATTCAGTTGTGCAGGTCTTATTCTATTATACCCTAATGATTATCCTCAGGAATTGTACCCGCACCATGGGAAATATAGCTTAGTTTATAGCATACTGCTATGAATCTGCTACAATGCTTACAATCCACACTATAAAAAATAATTGAGTCCCCTTAGGTATACTGCAGTTCATTTATCTAAAGAATTATTTTAAAAATGGAAGTAACTTCATAGAATGGAAAAAAAAATAACATGCCTGGGAAAGAAGATTATTTTGTTGAGATTTAAAAACAGCTGTTCTAGCTGCTAATGCTCTAATGTTATGTCAATATATTGAAGCAGTATGGGGGGGCGTGGCCTGGACGAGCATGGTGCAGGACGCTTAGGACGAGAGCTCTGCACCCCTGGCCGATTAAATTAGCTATCATCGCACAGCAACGAGACACGATGGTGCGGACAAAGAAGCCCCTACCTTCGGGAACTGCGGCGGCTAGTTCCCCACACCGTTATACCGGCCCGATGGACGACTTTGTCGCCACCTCGTAAGACCTCCGCGCACCCGCCATGTGGACAAGATGGCGCCCGGGTCCCCGGACTCAGAGATGACCGGGGACTCACAGTCGGAATCCAATCAGACAGGAGACATGGCACAAATTAAAGCGGAGCTCTCTCGGATCTCCTCGAGGATGCTCACTTATGATGACACAGGCCCCATAGTACAGGAACTCAGGGCAGCACTGAGAGAAGAGCTGGCAGGCCTGCGCACAGATCTGTCCACTCTGGAGCAGAGAGTGGATGAAATTGAGACGGTGGCGAGAGGCTGTGACGACCAACACAGAGCGACAGAAGTGGCAGTCACCAGACAGGGTAATATGCTTCTCACCCTAAGGAGACAAGTAGAGGATTTGGAGAACAGAAGGAGGCGCAATAATATTCACGTCCGCGGCCTGCCTGAACTGGAGGACGGCCCACTCCCGTAGCAGGTGATTCAGCTCCTCGGGGCTGAATCACCTGCTACGATCTCCATAGAATGCGCCCACAGGGCCCTGGGGCCGATGAGGCAGGACGGCAGCCCCAGGGACGTGATCTGCTGCATAACCGCCCCAGGCCTCAGAGACAGGATCATGGCTGCGGCCCGTGGCCTACCCTCCATACAGTTCCGAGGAGCGGCTGTATCGCTGTACCAAGATCTGTCTGGATTGACCCTAGATGCGAGGCGGGCCCTGAGGCCGGTCACCAGTGCCCTGAGAGACAAGGGAATCCCATACCGCTGGGGTTTTCCATTCAGCCTGCAGGCGAAGCATGGGAACGCCTTGATCTCAGCCCGCTGGCCTGAAGACCTCCCAAGGTTCCAGAGGACGCTGGGACTAGCACCAACGCGAATATGCAACTGGATTCTAGATGAAGCTGTTGCCTCACGAAGAGATCCACTACTGCCGCCGCAGACTGCCGAAGCGGCTCCTGGTAGGCCAGTCGCGCCACGCAGGAGAGGCGGGCCGGACGGCCCGGAAGAATAGGACGATGCTGCTCTAGTCGGCTGGGGACTGGTGAGTTGTCTGACTTTACTGGGGTCCACATTTTCAGACTGGTGAATGGGGTCCTGGGGTAAATACCTGAGACACTTGGGGAGGGGGGATCATGGGCCGAGGGATACTTGGCTTAGCCAACGGATATGTGGCGGGCGCACGAGAACGGCGGCCCCCAAGTGACTTAACGATACCCTGGAGAGCTGCATAACCAGAGACTAAGGCCTTCACTCAGGGTGGGACCATACACTGGATCACGTCACATCATTGATCTATGCTGGACACTTAGGTGGGGAGGGGGGTCCTGGCAGGGCTTGTGGGTCTCTTTACCTCAGAAGGGGGCTACTATATTGGGACTTCTCTCCGGCACTTACGCCTTGTATTTCAGTGTGTGATGTCTCCCGGTACCTTCCCTAATGATTTGCCTATCTGTATGCATAATATGTCGTAGTCGGTGATCTGCTCTGACAGGGGCTCAGTGGGGGTGATTCGGGAGGGTGACGGTGGGGACTTGGGGCAGGGATCTGAGAGCCTGGGTCTGAATATGTCCACAGATAGTACCCGGGGGGAGGGACACTGGCCTGGCTAACATGCACTCCTACATTCCGGGTGAGGGAGGAACGGGGGATTCGGACCCGACTACCCGAGAGTGGGAGGGCCTAAAAGCTCTGACAGGTATCATACTTCACGCCCGGCTAGGGTTCCACACCCAGGGCAGTTGCCCCGACCCTGCCCATACTGAGCTGAGCTACCGTAGGCCCACAGAGAAGTGAACGCAATACACCTGTAACCGACCATGACAAGCCCCCCTCTACTCACCAGGCACCTAGGGAGGGCCAAATGTTGCTGAGACCATAATCGCACCCTGACCCCAGGCAGACGGGTATATTCCCCTTATACATTAGTGACCCCAGGTGGGGAGGACTGCTCCCCCCCCCAGCCAGACATGAGTGGCCGCGGACGGTTCCCGAACTGACTGACTGAGCTCGACACCCATTTCGCCCACCGACCTAACTTTACGCCCCCGGCCAGGGGGGCAGACGACAGATAGGGTTTTTTGTCTCACACACCCAACCAACGCCCTCAGAGGGTTTTGACTGACGCGAGTTGACAAACCCGCTCTCCCTCATACAAGAATCGTAGTGCTTGGCACGCGTGCTACATCGTGCCCCAGTCACCCAGGCTAGACACTGTGCTGGTGCTCGCTTGGACTAGCGCCCCGTGATAGACACCACACCCATAATTGGAAGGGGACGGTGGTCCGCTCCCTAGGAGTGGACCGCGAGATTCACCCACCTCAGTGTCGAGTCACTGGGGACCCCAGAAGGGTCCTCACTAGGTTATTTTCTTCTCTCCTGCTTTCTTACCCGCTATCTCCCCCACAACCCCCTCCCTCCCCCTCCCTCCCCCTCCCACCTCTCTCCCCCTCGAGACCATGGGAACGGGATTTGCTCCTGCGCCCCTCCACATCTGGTCAAATAACGCCAGGGGCCTCAATACACCGGAGCGGAGGTCGCATCTCTTGCGAGAAGGTGTCAATAGCGTTCATTCAGGAGACCCATTTCCTGGGGGATAGGAGCCCGTCGTTATGTGACTCACGATTCCCACTGGGCTACTTTGCGAATCATCCAATGGCGAAAAGAGCGGGAGTGGCGATCTTGATGGCCCGCACAGTCCCGTTCGTCTGCATGGAGACTATGCCGGATCCAATGGGACACTTCCTCTTCATCAAAGGCACTATAGCGGAATGCACATACACCTTTGCCTGCGTTTATGCGCCAAACCAACGACAACACAAATTCCTCAGACGGACGCTGACCAAGCTGGAGAGGTTCCGTGAGGGCTTTCTAATCATGGCCGGGGACTTGAATGTCGCCCTGGAACCAAGATCAGACACATCCAGAGGCGCGAGTTCGTACTCACCACAAGGACTGCGACTCATCAGAGATGGGCTGCGGGACGCTGGCCTTGTGGATGCCTGGAGGGCGCTTCACCCCTGCGACGCAGATTTTACCTACTACTCCACAGTCCACAAACGATACAGCAGACTGGACTACGTGTTCTTGGCCCGTGAGCTTCTGCCCATGCTTCTCTCGGCGGACATACACCCCATGGGATGGTCTGACCACTCACCGGTGTCAGTACGAATCCGATCCCCCCTGTACCGCCCGACGGACCGCCAGTGGCGCATGAATGAATCCATCCTCTCCGACGTGCCTACTGTTGCGGACATCCGTACGGCGATCACCAATTTCTTCGAAGATAATGAAACCCTGGACATCCCGGCACTCTCGATCTGGGAAACGCATAAGTGCGTTATACGGGGACTGCTCATTAAAATATGCACACACCGGAACAGGACACAGAAACAGCATATAAAGGACCTGACTGCACAGATCACACAACTGGAAAATGACCACAAGACCACCCAGACGGACGATGCCTATAGAACCCTTCTGGATGCCAGGAAGTCCTTACGAGATATCCTACACGGGAAGCTACAGTACACCATCCGTAAATCCCACCGTTTCTTCTACGAGTATTCCAACAAATGTGGCCGCCTCCTCGCCCGGATGCTTCAAAAGAGGCGCCGAATGTGCCAAATCACGAAGATCAAGACGAGAGATCAGACGACCTCACAGCTCCCAGACAAAATAATTGGCGCATTTCGCGGATTCTACGACGAGCTCTATAACCTGCCCATAGACCGTTCCACAGACGCCACCCGCCGCAGGGACGCTGGGATAGAGGCATACCTCCAGCAACACGTTACGAATTCTTTAAGCAGCAAGCTGGCAGAGGAACTGGATACCCCCATAACACTGGAAGAACTCCAATCAGCGTTGAAGGGTGCCAAAACGAACAAAGCCCCGGGCCCAGATGGTTTCCCGGTGGGATACCTTAAGGAATTTGGAGATATCCATCGGGGAACCCATGAAACACATGACACGCTGGGAAGAGGCCACGGGCGTCACACTCTCGGAGCCCCAGTGGACGAAAATCCACATTCTGTCCCACCAAAGCGCCTTGAGCTCAAAACATCAAGAGCTTAATTATAAACTACTGACCGGCTGGTATAGGACTCCGGTACGGCTACACAGTATGATGCCCGAAGTCTCCGAGGTCTGCTGGAGATGCGGCAAGGCGGCAGGCACTGACTTGCATATTTGGTGGTCGTGCGAGAAGATAACCGCGTACTGGCGGCAAGTCCATGCGAAGATTAGGGACATCCTGGATGTAGAGCTCCCCTTTCAACCGCTACAGATGCTCCTTCACCACACACCCCTATCCCTTTCACGTTATAAAAAATCACTGACAAGACACCTCCTAAATGCGGCCAAACTCCTTATCCCGGTACGATGGCGGTCCACCCGGGTACCCACCCTTGTTCAATGGATGGACAAAGTGGAGGAGATCCATGGCATGGAACAACTCACGGCCTCCCTTCGGAACACCACAGAACGGTACCTTCAGACCTGGACCCCATGGCTCATGTTCATCACTGAAAGCCGCACTGCCAACACACAACCAACGCCCGATACCGCACTCACTATGGGAGAGGGGGCTGACTAGGTCATTTGAGGGCTTCGGAAGACTTTGGGCGCCCCATGGAAAGGCAGTATGGAGGGGCGCAGAGAGGACTTGCACCTAGGATGGGGATGCCCCGAGATGTCCATGTTGTTCTCGACCACCCCTCACTCATGCCCCTTGGCACTCCTACTCCACCCCCCGCCCCTTTTCTCTTTTTCTCCCTGAACCCCCGCTCGTCCCACTCTACTTGCTTTCACTCCTCCAGACCTACCGCACTGACGAAGCCTAGCGCTCGCTGTAAACGGCTTGGGCGATGTGGGTTGCTGCCAGGCCACCCGAGTACCCAGCACCAGTGACACCCTGTACTTCTCCCTACATATTACCAGGGAAACCAGTATAGTCCAGTTTAGTCCAACCATGGGTTTGAGGGTAGATGGACAGCGCACGGGGAACATGAAGATACAGAAACCCCCTAACCCTAACGACGTATCCCAAAGACAGCGACACAAACATGATCGAGGCCCTCGCACAACACATAACAGGGAAGCAGCACACCCACGAAAGACCGAAGAGGACTGTAACGAGAGGACCCTGGAATACCCGTGACCACTGCAAGACTCGTGACACTTAGACCTATGGCTCCCCCAGATCGATAGCTCTCGATAAATAACGACACCATAGAAGAGCCACCCAGACGAGTTACATATAAGCCCCCACATGGTATAGGCTGAATACACGCAAATTGCACGTGTACTCGGACGAATGCGGTGCACACCCACACTCGCAACTCAGACCTACAGCTGTACCGCCATAGATGCTCAACCCTTCTCTCTAGCTCTTCCTAAAACTGTTGAGGCCTACAGGGGCACCCCAAACTAACCTATAACTTAACACAAGGTATAGTTTTAGCGCACATTCTTTGAGTGTCTAGACAACCTTCATTACTCGATTGTAGGGCGCAGGAGTGAGTGCCCCTTTTCTTTCCATTTTCTCTCACCCCGACCCCATGTTATCTCCGGCTACTTAACTATCTCCGATAGCTAAGGTTAAATTGTAACTATTTGATTAACTTACCTTATGGTACCTACACTGCTGGCTACCTCCCTTAAATATTACCCCCTACATTACTACTGCGACATATTCATTGGATTTACTCATCTCGAGATAAAAAGAGACTCATAATTACTCAGAGATGTCATATGGTGCTTAGTATCTTATCTGTTATGTAGAGAACTTTGTTGTTCCCCTTTCTCATCCTGTTCCTCATTTAACTTTATGCCTGAACGATTCTATATGTTTCTAATCTGATTCCCAGATCCATAATCGGTATTTACAACAGCAGCCTAATGGCAAAACTTATTTTACCGTGTATAATTTAAAAAAAAAACAAAAAAAAACAGGAGGCACAGTTATCTTGGAAGTATAACCTACTCATGGTGTTGTCTGTTTGAATCCTATATTGTAACCCATGCGCACGTTTCCCTCGATTTCTCTTTTATACCCCATTTTCAATGTCTTCAATAAAAGAAAGATTGACAAAAAAAAATATATATATATATATATAGAAGCAGTGTATTATTTTATATAAATACAACTCATGTTTAGCTCTGGGTTCACAAAAATTACAACAAAGACAAAAATATATATATTATTTTTTTAAACATGGTATTATAAACTGAACAATTTAGAAGCATTCCAGAATGTTGATATTTGAATGGTTATTGGCAATAACTAGCACCCATGAAAACATAATGAACATTCAACAGTGCACCCAACATGCCTACCCATCACAGGGTGGAGCTGGGGCACTAAGCTGACATGTAAATTAACAGTTTGTATATGTTTGCTTAATCAAGGTACATTGCTAGGGGCAGCACTGACCTAGGTTGGAGACACACGTGGTGTCCTGAAAAAAAAATCAGATCTGTTTTTGCACCTTTTCTTAAAAGCACCAAGTTTCCTGAACTGTTAAGAGGGAAATAATTTACATAATTTGCAACAGTGACACTTTAATGCACTGTATATTTATTTAAATAGCATAGTGTGAGGGTAATGTTTTGGGTGCAGGGTTTTAACTTGCAAATCTAGAGAAACACTCCAAGCACCATAACCACTACAGCACTTATGTAGTGGTTATGGTGCCAGGAGTGCCACACACACCAACTTCAAGGTAAGTAGTTGAACAGTTTTCTAGGAGTTTGCACTCATCTGGATTCTGGCAGGTTATGCAGAGTTTAGCTCATTGACTAAACGTAAACTAATCAGTTGGCCATGCACCGCAGGATTTAGCTCAGCCAACAGAAGATCCAAACAAACAGGAGCTTCACAATTGTTCAGGGAGGTAGTGAATGGGTGGATTCCAATTAAGAAGTAAAACCGTTTATTTTTTACTATATTCAGGGTCTCCTAAACCAGGGATATGCAATAACCAGTAAACCTTTATTGTGCTGGGTTAATAATAGGATTAAAGCCAAAATAATTCAACTAACAAAATGCATGAAAAAATGTATGATTTTATATAGAAACAGCACAGGACAGGATGTCCTGTTTATGTGCTCTAGCTTTTGTAATTTCACACTGTGTTTTTGAACTGCTCAAGTTGGTGTTGAAAACTGGCATATACTGTACATTCTTTCCATAAAAAAAAACCAAGTGAATATGGCACATTATATTTCTCGTGCAGATTTTCCAAATGTCTTAAAACAAATGTGTAAATTATTGTATCTTATAATACACAATATGTGAAATAGTAATATAGGATTTTATAAATTTCCAAATGTGTACATATGGTGTAATACCTTATACCAAGGGTCCTCAAACTCCGGCCCCCCAGATGTTGCTGAACTACAACTCCGATGATTCTCTAGCTATCTATGTAATTCAAAGAATTATGAGAGTTGTAGTTCAGCAAATCTGGGGGGCCGGAGTTTGAGGACCCCTGCCTTATACTATGCAATACTTCTTCCAGCTGTTACTTATCCCTTTTCTCTTAAACACCTCTGTAACAGAGCTTGCCCCAGGTGTGTGGCCCTAAGACTTAACCACTTTGAAAACAGGGTTATCTATATATGCATCTTTATTAGAATAAGATTTGCCCAATTTTAGAACCTTTGACCATTTTTGGTCAAATGTTTGGATTTTCACAATTTACATATTCTTGCATCCTCCCTGTATGCACAAAGTTTATTTATGTAAACAGATATGTTTTGAGAGGGCCCGTCTGGAAGGTCATACACAGAAGGCCAAATTTCTATTTAGCAACTTTTGTTATATTCAGTGCTTCCCCTTGCCTTATTTAGATATTTAGGAAAAAAGTTTTGGTGGTGCCAGCTTGATAATTGGCCTGCCATATGGGACTCCATTTTGTCCTTTTCTCTTTTTGTAGACCATAAAGAGCAGCAGTTTAAAACATAAAAAAAGTTATTCAGAACTTTATAAAATTGTTAAGCATTTCTTATATGTGATGGAAGATGTGTGGAGGATGGCATTTAATTAAATACTTGAAGGATATATCCACATTTGGCACTGTTACATACAGACATTGACACTAACGGACTTCCATAAAAATGGTTCCTAGGCGGTTTCTTTTATCAAGGCAGTCTAAAGCATTCACAAACGTGTGAACATATTTTTTTAGCAAGATTGACCATTTCCACAGACCAAGCAATAATCTAAGTCAAATCTCCAAATAAAACTTATTGGTGATCAATTTTTTCCATTTCTGGGATTCTTTTTTGTTTTCTAGAGTGAATTTCTGGTGATCTTTTGCAGTATTTATTTCTTATGTGACTTCCTGATTTTATTATTTCTTTTGAGCTTTAAAATCTTTTCGGAGTTTCTTTTATAAAACTTATTTTAGCTTATAAAGCAAGGCAGAAAATATGCTGAATATTCACACAGGATTCTTACATTGTGGGAAATACACATTGAAACATAAAAACACAGTAGCAATATACAAAGAAGAAAAGTGACACTTTAATAAATTGAAGGAAATATCTCCACTTCCCCTCACAACTTTGGCAAATGTCCACCATTGCATGGCTACCTTCATGGGCAACTGAAAACCTGTAATTTTTACAAGGTTATTCACTAAAGTAAAAATTGCCATACATTCTACTTGTTATGTGATGTTCAATGTCAATTGTCATCAAAAGCTGGATTAATTGCCTCCCTCTGAGAAGCATTTGATTGGCTAAGTCATGTGCTCACCATGCATGCACTTCTTGTTTACAATGCTTTGCTATGAGAAGCATTGTATTGGAAGAGAAGGCTAAGATGAGACAATCTGCAGGTTTATGTCAGAGGTGAGGTTGGGCTCGGCGCAGGAATAAGGACAGGTAAAACTTTTTTTAAATTAGATTTTTGGGGGCCCTGAATCTAAATAAGAAGTAGAACACTGTAGCATTAGGAATCTGCTTACATTCCTATCAATATAGTGGTCATCTTGGTTACCATTTATTATATCCACTGCTGTTTTTTTCCCAAGCATATTCGCGGTGGTTGAATGGTACAGGGATTTATAAAGTTACACATTTTACCTGCTACTGCTGAGTTTACTGTAAAGTGCCCTAATATATCTCCAACACCAAATATATATATATATATATATATATATATATATTTATATATTGAAAATTAGAACTCCTGCACTCCAACTGTCAAAAAATATACCCTGTCTGGATTGACAGAAAATAAAAGAACGATTTTTGGAAAGCCCAGAGTGCCGGTATTTTTTCTATATTTATTTATATATATATATATTTTATATATACAGAGATTGAAAAAAAGTATTTGATCCCCTGCTGATTTTGAACGCTTGTCCACTGACAAAGAAATGATCAGTCTATAATTTTAATGGTAGGTGTATTTTAACAGTGAGAGACAGAATAACAAAACAAAAAAATCAATTGATTTGCATGTCAATGAGTGAAATAGATATTTGATCCCCTATACAATCAGCAAGATTTCTGGCTCCCAGGTATTTTTTATATGGGTAACGAGCTGAGATTAGGAGCACTCTCTTAAAGGGAGTGCTCCTAATCTCAGCGCGTTACCTGTATAAAAGACACCTGTCCACAGAAGCAACCAATCAATCAGTCAGATTCCAAACTCTCCACCAAGACCAAAGAGCTGTCCAAGGATGTCAGGGACAAGTTTGTAGACCTACACAAGACCGGAATGGGTTACAAGACCATCACCAAGCAGCTTGGTGAGAAGGTGACAACAGTTGGTGCGATTTTTGCAAATGAAAGAAACAGAAAATAACGGTCAGTATCCCTCGGTCTGGTGCTCCGTGCAAGATCTCACCTCATGGAGTTTCAATGATCATGAGAATGGTGAGGAATCATCCCAGAACTACATGGGAGGATCTTGTTAATGATCTCAAGACAGCTGGGACCATAGTCACCAAGAAAACAATTGGTAAAATAGTACGCCGTGAAGGACTGAAATCCTGCAGGCCCCTGCTCAAGAAAGCACATGTACAGGTCTGTCTGAAGTTTGCCAATGAACATCTGAATGATTCAGAGCAGAAGTGGGTGAAAGTGTTGTGGTCAGATGAGACCAAAATCAAGCTCTTTGGTATCAACTCAACGCGCTGTGTTTGGAGGAGGAGGAATGCTGGCTATGACCCCAAGAACACCATCCCCACCGTCAAACATGGATGTGGAAACATTATGCTTTGGGGGTGTTTTTCTGCTAAGGGGACAAGACAACTGCACCGTATCAAAGGGACGTTGGACAGGGCCATGTACCGTCAAATCTTGGGTGAGAACCTCCTTCCCTCAGCCAGGGCATTGAAAATGGGCCGTGTATGTGTATTCCAGCATGACAATGACCCAAAACACACATCCAAAGCCAACAATGGAGTGGCTCAAGAGGAAGCACATTAAGGTCCTAGAGAGGCCTAGCCAGTCTCCAGACCTTAATCCCGTAGAAAATCTGTGGAGGGAGCTGAAGGTTCGAGTTGCCAAATGTCAGCCTCAAAACCTTAATGACTTGGAGAGATGTGTGAAAACCTGGTGGCCAAAGAAACGTCTGACCTCTGTGATTGCCAACAAGGGTTTTGCCACCAAGTACTAAGTCGAAGGGTTCAAATACTTATTTCACTCATTGACATGCAAATTAATTTATAACTTTTTTGACATGCTTTTTTTCTGGATTTTTATTTTTTTGTTATTAAGTGTTCTTGCATAGCAAGACCACCTGATGTTATCTCACATATATATTATTATTATTCTTATTATAGCTAAATCTGCCACCCTAACTCCTCCCACAGTTTTTACACTACATAGAAATATACCGAAACGTGCGGATTGTTCCTGATTGGGTTGCTGTTACTTTGTGGAACGTTTCGCCGAATGGTTCACGGAATATCGTCGTTCTTGTGGCGAAAACGGTCCCATAGGAATGAATGGCAAAATGTTCAAAACTACAGTGGGAGCTGGCAAAAGCTGAAAAATCAGGACATGATTTCTAAACTGCCACCACTCCCTCATTTTCAAGCCCACCTACACAAATCTTATATCAAAATGTTCAGCTATCCCTGCTGCCACTAAAAATGTCCACGGCTAAGCCATAGTCCTGATAGTTTTCACAATATGATCATTTGTTTGCAACTCACGCCATCCATTGACATTCATTGAAACTCCACTGTAGCCAGCTCAAATTTGAAGGGCAATTTCTAAACTGAGACTGTGCCTTCATTTTTAATATTTCAGAGACATACTATGTACATCATAATGTAGGGCTGGGTCTTGTGATTCTCACAATATAAAGCTCTTCGCTGTAGGATTTATAGTTTTTAAAATACGACCGTTTGAAGATGGCAACCGCCAGGCTGGAGCAGCAAGTGATGTCATAGACAGAGCCTTTTGTACACCTGCTAATGTTTTTATAAATGTATGTTTTTTTTTTTTATAAATTCTTTATTTATAGAAAGTTCAGTTTTTGGGGATAGGGGTACAGAAGAGAAAAAAAGAGGAGGTAGACAATTACGGTTTGTTTCACACAACATTTGCATTGGTTGTTCTTGTTGTTCGAAATACAATACAGCTGGTTACAGAGTTCTTTTTGGGCGTTTGTTTTATGTGTTCGTTTGCCCAGTGTTACAATTGTGTTCCGTATCGTCTTTTCTTTGTCTATTGGTTGGGGTGGGGTACAGAAAGAAAAAAGGGGGAGGGGATAGGATATCCTGATATTTTGCCCTTTTGTCTTTGCTCTGATGTCGTATCCTCTTACTGGCTTGTAGGTCAGGTTTGTCTGGTATCTGTTGTGTGTGAATTTGTGGGGGATTAGTTTAGGTTGTTAGGTTGTAGCACTTCTCTTTAGTGTCCGTGGGTTTGAGAGGGTTTGGGTTGGGGGGTGTGTGTCTGATGTTTGTTTGTTTGTCTCTGCGTCGGTGGTGGATTTGTGTAGCCTTTTGGAAGGTTGTGTGTGTAATCGTCTATGGTAACGGTTGGTCGTGTGTGTGGGTGTTGGCGCTTGTTGGAGTTTCGATTCAGGGTGTTTTGTGGTATCGTTGTGTGTCCTTTGGGATGAGCCTTTTTGTCCTGATCTCCCCTGGTTAGTGGGTGGGTGTTTGTTGTGTGCACTGAGTGGTCCTCTTCGTGAGTTCACCTTCTCTTCCTTTTGTGTGTGTGGACTCGGGGTGAGTGCGCCCCTGGTTATTGTTTTTGTGGTTTCGGGTGTAGGTCTTTATCAATTAGTCACTCTCCGTAGGGGGGGTTTGTGAGCTTTGTGAGTGGTGGGTTAGGTTGTGTTTTGAGGGTTGTGTTATGGGGTGGCCCTTGTCTGGCGGTGTGTATGTTGTGCCAGCGTGTGGGGTTTGTCCCCATCTTGTTTCTTATGGCAGGGTTGGGAATTCATAGAACCAGGGATCCCAGATCTTGTTGAACTGTTTTGTTGTGTCGTGGATTAGAGCGGACATTTCGTCCATTTTTATAGTGTCTTTGATTTTCCGCTTAATTGTGTCCATTACTGGGATATCCGGGCTTCCCCATTTTTCTGCAATTGCTCTTCTAGTGGCCAGAGCTATTTTGGCGATGAGTTTATTTTGGGCCCGTGGAGTGTCTGCTAAAGGTTTGGACAGGAGCCATATCCATGGGTCCAGCGGGATGTTAGTGTGTAAGACCTGTGAAACCATAGTAGCAATTTGGTGCCATAGTTGTGCTGTGTGGGGGTATTCCCACCACATGTGAAGGTACGTTCCCTTCTGTCCGCAGCCCTTCCAGCATGAGTCGTTGTCTGACCTGCCCATCTGCTTGAGTTTTAAGGGGGTAAGGTACCACCTCATGAGCGTCTTATAAGCTTGTTCTTTATGGTTAACGCAAATTGAGATGGTAGCTATAGCTTCCCAAATATCGGCCCAGTCTGATGGGTCTTCTGCCGGGCCTATGTCCCTCTCCCAAGCCGACACGTATGTGAGTGCTCCGTCTTTAGTGTGTTGTATTATGTGTGAGTATATCTCTGAGATTTGGCCTTTGCGTGCTGGGGCTTGTAGGCATTGTTTTTTAAAGTGCGTCTGCTTTCTGGTCCCCCCCTGTATTATTGTCATAAATGTATGTTTTAATGTAACTGTGAAGCACTTTGGGCAACAACGTTGCAATTAAATGTGCTATATAAATAAATAATAACAGTTACTCCGCCTACTCCAATTGTAGACTACTGGTGGAGGCAAGAACACTTCACACAATTTCCCCAGGAATTGTAGCTTTTCTAGTTCTGTCTCCTACTGTTAAAATACACCTACCATTAAAATTATAGACTGATAATTTCTTCGACAGTTGGCAAACATTCAAAATCAGCAGGGGATCAAAAAACACTTTGCCCCCTTACTATATATATATATATATATATATTTATTTAAAAAGGAGCCAAACAACTATGTGATAATAAATGGCGTCATATGATCACTATCCTTCACTAAAACTCCTTCACTATCCTTCACTAAAAGACTTTTTTTTTGCATGATCAGTCATATATGCCAGGGTATACAAACTTTTGAGCACAACTGTGTGTGTATGTGTGTGTGTGTATATATATATATATATATATATACACACACATATACATATACATATACATACACACAGTTGTGCTCAAAAGTTTGTATACCCTGGCATATATGACTGATCATGCAAAAAAAAAAAATAAGTCTTTTAGTGAAGGAGTTTTAGTGAAGGATAGTGATCATATGACGCCATTTATTATCACATAGTTGTTTGGCTCCTTATTAAATCATAAAAAAAGAAAATACCCAATTGGCCCTGATCAAAAGTTTACATACCCTTGAATGTTTGGCCTTGTTACAGACACACACGGGTTAAAATGGCAATTAAAGGTTAATTTCCCACACCTGTGGCTTTTTAAAATTGCAATTAGTGTCTATGTATAAAAAGTTAATGAGTTTCTTAGCTCTCATGTGGATGCACTGAGCGGGCTATATACTGAGCCATGTGGAGCAGAAAATAACTGTCAAAAGACCTGCGTAACAAGGTAATGTAACTTTATAAAGATGGAAAAGGATATAAAAATATATTCAAAGCCTTGAAAATGCCAGTCAGTACTGTTCAGTCACTTATTAAGAAGTGGAAAATGTGGGGATCTCTTGATACCAAGCCATGGCAAGGTAGACCAGGAAGGATTTCAGCCACATATGCCAGAAGAATTGTTCAGGACACAAAGAAAAAGATACTTTAAAAAAAACAAAACACTTTACTGTGCCAATGCCACAAAAAAGGCCAGTTTACAAAATGCCCGACAACACCTTAACACGCCTCACAGCTTCTGGCACACTGTAATTTGGAGTGGCAAGACCAAAATATAGCTTTATGATCACAACCATGAGTGCTATGTTTTGACATGGGTCAACAAGACCTATAGTGAAAAGAATACCATCCCCCATTGTGCAACATGGTGGTAGGTCACTGGTGTTTTGGAGTGGGGGGCGGGGCAGGGGGGGGGGAAGTGAGCTCTAAAGGCACGGGGAATCTTGTGAAAATTTATAGCCAGATGAATGCAGCATGTTATCAGAAAATACTATCAGACAATTTGCATTCTTCAGCATGAAGGCTGCGCATGGGACGTTCTTGGACTTTCCACCATGACAATGACCCTAAGCACAAGGCCAAGTTGACTCTCCAATGGTTACAGCAGAAAAAGGTTAAGGTTTTGGAATAGCCATAGCAGTCTCCTGCCCTTAATATCATCGAGCCACTCTGCAGAGATCTCAAACGTGCGGTTCATGCAAGATGACCAAAGACTTTGCATGACCTGGAGGCATTTTGCCAAGGCAAATGGGCAGCTATACCACCTGCAAGAATTAGGGGTCTCATAGACAATTATTACAAAATACTGCACGCTGTCATTAATGCTAAAGAGGGTAATAAACAGTATTAAGAACTAAGGGTATGCAGACTTTTGAACATTTAATTTTTTTTCTTTGTTGCCATGTTTTGTTTTATGATTGTGTTATTCTGTTATAACTTACAGTTTAATATGAATCCCATTAGAAATAAAAGATGTTTTTTGCCTGCTCACTCATATTTTCTTTAAAAATGGTACATATATTTATTACCAATTCTCCAAGGGTATGCAATCTTTTGAGCGCGTGCCAAAATACCTGTGTATTGCAGTATTTAATGATACTTTTTTTTTAATTGGACTAACAATATTTAAAAAGACAAGCTTTCACGAGTTTCCCACTCTTCCTCAGGTCTGAAGCAATACTGATTAATCTCATAAAGTTTAACCCCTTAAGGACGGCGGGCATGCTATGCCGTCCTTGGGGGGCCCGCCTCTAAATGCCGGGGGGCAGCATAGCACATCTCCGCCATCCTATGTACTTACCCGGTCGCTGGCGATCCCACGCCGGCAATCGCGGTGTGGGGACTCATCTGGCAGCCCAGTGAGCCCCCCCTCCTTCTTCTTCGGCTCCCCTGGGCCATGTAATCGCGAGGTCCTTGTGAGGACGTCACGATCACATGGACAGCATAGCCGTCCAAGGCAGTGCCAGCAGGGGGAGTGATATATATTAATATCAAAATACACGTAGAATGATATTGCTTATATATATATATATAAATATCATTTTATATATATATATATATATATATATATATAAATATCATTATATATATATATATATATATATATATATATATATATATATATAATATAAAATAAAATAAATATGTAAATATGTTACAAAATAAAATTACAAAAATAATAAAAAATAAATATATATACGTGTAAATTCATTCTAACTGAATTTTAAAATCTATATATATTATATATATATATATATATATATATAGATTAAAAATACATGTAGAACAAAATAATATATCTATATACATAAGTATATATCACTTTATATATATATACCTATATATCAATTAAAATAATTGAAAAAAATTACATATATATATATACACACACAAACATTATACATATATTTATATATATATATATCTATGTAAAATAATTCTACGTATATATTTATGTAATAATTTTACATAATTAGGTCATTTTATTAATTACAATTTGAGGCACCTGCCTGACAACCCAGGCCAAAAGTTCAGGGAATTTAATTTGCTAGCACTATATTTAACCCTGTAACTTTCCAAGACACCATAAAACCTTTACATGGGGGTGTGTGTACTGTTTTACTCAGAAGACTCCACTGAACACAAATATTAGTGTTTCAAAACAGTAAATGTATGTAAATGTACGATGATATCGTCAGTGAAAGTGACATTTTATGCATTTTTCACGCACAAATGGCACTTACACAAAAAATATAATTGATATGATACGTTTTACTGTTTTGAAACACTAATATTTGTGTTCAGCAAAGTCTCCCGAGTATAACAGTACCCAGGGACGTTTTAGCCGCGAGGCAAACAAGGCATTTGCCTTGGGCGGCATTTTCCAGGGGGCGGCAAAAAACGCGCCCCCAAATGCCCAGGGTAAATGCCTTGTTAGCCTTGCGGCAAACAGACATGCTGGGCTGGCAGGTGGCGAGGGAGCACTTCCTCTGAGCTGTCTGCTCAGTTCCCTCGCGCGCCGCAGGGTGAGGCTAGGAGCCGGAATATGACGTCATCTTCCGTCTCCCAGCCTCACTGTGCGGCGCGCGAGGGAGCTGAGCAGACAGCTCAGAGGAAGTGCTCCCTCGCCAGCTGCCCGCCCAGCAACCAGCCCAGCAGCCCCACTAGACCCCAGGGAGATAGAGAACACCCCCACCCCCCCAGCATTCCCAAAGGTAAGGAGGCTGGGGGGGAGGTTAAATAAAAAAAAAATGTGTTAATGTTAGTGTGAGTGTGTGTGTCTGTTAGTGAGTGTGTTAGTGTGTGTGTTTGCCTGTTAGTGTGAGTGTGTGTCTGCTAGTGAGTGTCTCTTTTAGTGTGTGTCAGTGTGTGTTTGCCTGTTAGTGTGAGTGTCTGTTAGTGAGTGTGTGTGTCTGCTAGTGAGTGAGTTTGTGTCTGTAAGTGTGAGTGTGTTTGCCTGTGAGTGTGTGTTTTTGTTAGCTAGTGTATGCGTATCTGTCAGTGAATGTGTGTGTGTGTGTATTTAAAAGGCGGGGCGGGGGGAAGGGTTGGGTGAGGGTGGCGCGGGGGGGCACCTGAGTTTTGTCCTGTCTAGGGCAGCACAAATCCAGGATACACCACTGACAGTACCCCTCATGTACAGGTTTTATGGTGCTTTCAAAAGTTACAGAGTCAAATATAAGGCTTGCGTTTCAGTTTTTTTCACATTGAA
Organism: Pelobates fuscus; assembly: GCF_036172605.1. NCBI lineage: Eukaryota > Metazoa > Chordata > Amphibia > Anura > Pelobatidae > Pelobates > Pelobates fuscus. Next base: position 202,192,539 of record NC_086320.1, read on the forward strand.
ATTCGCCAGATTGGTTACGTTGCCTTTGAGACCGTATGGTAGCCCAGGAATGAAAATTACCCCCATGATGGCATACCATTTGCAATAGTAGACAACCCAAGGTATTGCAAATGGGGTATGTCCAGTATTTTTTAGTAGCCACATTACAGTGGCCAAAATTGGCATTCAAATTAGTTTTTTGCATTTTTTCACACACAAATATTAACACTAACTCTGGCCAGTGTTTGTGACCAAGTGGCTACTAAAAAAGACTGGACATAACCCATTTGCAATACCTTGGGTTGTCTACTTTTGCAAATGGTATGCCATCATGGGGTTAATTCCCATTCCTGGGCTACCATAGGCAAAGGCAACGTAACCAAGGCAACGTAAATGTCAAAATACGGTTTGCTTTTACTGCAATACAATACACAATACACAGTATTCAGCGATGTCTCACGTGTAAAACAGTACCCCCTATGTACAGGTTTTATGGTGTTTTGGGAAGTTACAGGGTCAAATATAGCGTGTTACATATTTCAGTTTTTTCACATTGAAATTCGCCAGATTGGTTACGTTGCCTTTGAGACCATATGGTAGCCCAGGAATAAGAATTACCCCCATGATGGTATACCATTTGCAAAAGTAGACAACCCAAGGTATTGCAAATGGAGTATGTCTAGTCTTTTTAGTAGCCACTTGGTCACAAACACTGGCCAAAGTTAGTGTTAATATTTGAAAATGCAAAAAACTAATTTGAACGCAAATTTTGGCCAGTGTTTGTGACTAAGTGGCTACTAAAAAAAACTGAACATACCCTATTTGCAATACCCTGGGTTGTCTACTATAGCAAATGGTATGCCATCATGGGGCTAATTTTCATTCCTGGGCTACCATACGGTCTCAAAGGCAACCTGGCGAATTTTAATGTGAAAAAATTATTGACTCTGTAACTTTTGAAAACACCATAAAACCTGTACATGAGGGGTACTGTTATACTCAGGAGACTTCGCTGAACACAAATATTAGTGTTTCAAAACAGTAAAACGTATCAACAATTATATCATCAGTGTAAGTGCCATTTGTGTGTGAAAAATGCAAAAAATGTCACTGTCACTGACGATATCGTCGTTGTGATATATTTTACTGTTTTGAAACACTAATATTTGTGTTCAGCGAAGTCTTCCGAGTAAAACAGTACCCCCCATGTACAGGTTTTATGGTGTCTTGGAAAGTTACAGGGTTAAATATAGTGCTAGAAAATTTAATTCCCTGAACTTTTGGCCTGGGTTGTCAGGCAGGTCCTGCAAATTGTAATTAATAAAATGACCTAATTATGTAAAATTATTACATAAATATATACGTAGAATTATTATATATATATATATATATAGTGATATATACGTATATACTTATGTATATAGATATATATATATATTATTTCGTTCTACATGTATTTTGATATCTATATATATATATTAATTTTAAAATACAGTTAGAACGAAATGACGCATGTTTATATATTTTTTATCTATTTATTTTTTATTATATATAAATATATATATAATGAAAATTATATATATTTAATCAATATCATTGTACGTGTATTTTGATATTAATATTAAAATACACGTAGGCAGTGTATGTATATTTATGTGTATATACATATACTTAGATCATATATATAATAAATATATATATATGATTTAAGTATATATAATCATATTTTTACACTGTTTTAACTTATCTTATTTTATTTCCAGGCAGCAGGGGGAGTACCTGTCATTACAGGCACTCCCCCTGCTGGCATTGACATGGACGGCTCGCAAGGACCGCGGCATGCAGCCAGCCACTCTGTACACTATAGAGCCGCTGTGCAGCCACCGGATAGGACTCCATACGATGCAGCACTCAATTGGCCGCGGCCTGCGGGAGATCTACAGCACGAAGCGGCCCCAGGGCTGGTGGCCTACTGTGAAATTTCCCGGTAGGCCACTCCTGCCCTGGGCCGCATGTCGAACATGCTTGCTTCGTATCCATTACGCTGGCTATGGTTTCTGCCATGGGCGCTGTCGGCTTCTCTGTTGCATACTATTACCCAGGCCCATCAGTCAGCGCTGCAGACTTATTTCGACTGCATTTACTCCAGTGTCTCAAGGCCATAAAGCTACGGCCAAGACCAAACATTCCCTCAAAACTAAATTGACTGACAGTCTACCTGCTGTCACAGATGTCGCAAAACTACCACCGTGCAAAAGAGCCACTAGCCAGGCAAAAATCGGCCAAATTATGAAAGCGGGCAAGAGCCAAGCTTGATTTGTCTGAGTCAGATCTCAGCGACATTGAAGAGGAAATTGACGAGTCTAATGGACGCCTCGGACGATCAGTCCGAACCAGACTCTGAAGGTGCGATAAGAGAGGCATCCGCCTCCTCTCCCAGCACTATCCCCGCTACAATGTCCGGGGGCCAGGTAAAAGTGTGTAGGGGTCTGGTGACTATTCCAGAATCTTGGATCCTTGGGGCTTGCCCCTATTTGATCCAGACGAGCCGAGACACCTGCTTTCAGCGGAATGGTGCCCTTCTGAACCTGTGGCGAAATACATCGCCTCCAGAGTCTGTAAGCCCTAAGGCTACACGGAATAAATTACGGGCAGAATGCCCTCGCCCCACTGTCCCAGATGATGCGTGTAGAACGCCTATTGGTGACCCTAAAATTGCCCAATTACTAAGGAAAGCTGGGTGGAATCCTAGAAAGGGTCTAGATTTTTCTCCAACTAACTGTCAGGACAAGTTCTTGGACATTTTGGGCCCTGTGGCGAAAATCTTTGATGCAGTCGAAGATGACCGGGATCTGGATACCATTTGTGGTTGGATCCAAATATTTATTTGCCTAGTGGGCAACGTAAACACAGTGCTTGCTACAGAGTGCCGCAAGTCGATCTTGCTAAAAATTGAGCCAAAGCTAGTTATTCTAGCTATTAATGAGCCAGGTGCCCAGGCTTAAGGGATCTTATTTGGTGACTCCTCTGTGAAGGAATTGAGGTCTTTTGTGCATACCTTCGCGGCTTTGAATAAAGCTCAAAGCAACATGCTCAACATTTTTAAACAATTTTTTTTTTTTGCTGGGGCCAGAATAGGAAGGAGCAATCTGTCCAGCCGTATAAAGAGGTTCATACAGACAGAACCGAGGTTTCTATTCGGGACGAGCTGGCTTTCAGGAGTAAAGAAAAGCACCAGCAGTCTTCTCACAAAGAGGCAGACCCTGGGTCACTAGAGGCATTCAAGGAGCTCCTTCTGGACGACGACCTTATGGTAAGTGTCTATTCTCCCCTTTCTTCCCTTTGGGTTGTGGGGGGCAGACTCATACATTTCTCTCACCTGACATCAGATGCTTGGATCCTTCAAGCTGTGACAGGTTATTGCAAAAAATGTTGTGTCACACCCGGTCCAAATCTCCCCTCCCAGAGAGATTGTTTTTTCCTATCAAGATACTCTCCCTTGTATCTAAGGAAATTCAAGAATTAATGCGCAAACAAGCATTCATAGAGATTCCGACCCATACCCCAGGTATGCTATGAAACTGCTGTTTATAGCTGCAGGGTTAAAACCTGGGGGACCTGGCACCCAGACCACTTCATTGAGCTGAAGTGGTCTGGGTGACTATAGTGGTCCTTTAATAATTTTACACACTCCTTCTAGGGTTGGTTTGTATGTAAGTATCAGAGGGATTCTTGTTTTGTTTTCCTTTTCTTTGCATGGTAGAAGCCTTTCCCGTGGTGTTTTAATCCCACATAAGGATGGGATTGAGGCCTGCATTAAATTTCTCTTGTCCCAGAAAACACACAAATATGATTTGTGCAATTAATGCCCAGCTTATAGAATTCATACTCACACACACACACAACTATTTCAGTTTTAATAACAATAGCTCAACAATGCAGATGTAGTATGAAAGGAATATAAAAACAAACAATAGTGCTCACTAATATATATATTAAAAAAAAAAAAAAAGTGGTACTCTCAAAAGGAGAGCAAAAATGTTTTAGCTCAGTCCAAACAGTATAGGTGGTGTAATCCCCACCAAGGATATTTCTGGAGTCCTCTTGGAAAAAATCTTCTAAAAGCAGTTAGGAGGGTCCAAAGAAGATAAAAAGTATACTCTTTATTACATAAAATACACTTTAAAATCACATGCTTTCTCTGGGGGCGTGGCCGGACATCGAGCAAGATGGACGCACATTAAGAGAGTTCCACTATCACGGGCTCCACAACGCGGCTAAAACACGTTTTTCCAGGTGAAATCATCGACCCAAAACGCTGGAGCGATGTCCCAACACCGGACAAAAAAACAGAGGCAAAAGAAAAATCAGCCTTCTTTGCGGCCAGAACGCCAGAGCATAAAGCCGCCGATCCACAGGCCCAAGATGGCGCCGACCAGGACTACGATACTGAGCGCGACTATACAGTGAGTAGACAAGATGATAGTCCCCTGACCCAGAGTCTCTTACAATCCATGCTTGATGCAGCAGTTACCAAAATGCAAACTACTGTCACAGAAGCCCTAAATGACATGAGGAAAGGCCTCAGGGATCTGGAAGCATGGGCCTCCCACCTGGAGGGTAATGTGGAAAGCCTCACAGGAGCACAAAACGATACTGACATACGCCTTAGCAAAATTGAGGAACAGCTTTATAGACAAGAGACCAAACTTGCTGACGCAGAAGACAGGTCATGCTGCAATAATGCACGGTTGAGGGGAGTACCTGAAGATATTGCGCCGCAAAATCCTACGCCGTGGAGTTCTTCCAAGCTTTACTTCCGGATATCCCCGCAGAAATGTTCCTACTGGATCGCATCCATAGACTTCCCAAGCCACAACACCTGCCTCCTACCACTCCGAGAGACGTCCTCATGAGACTCCACTACTATCACGTCAAAGATCAAATACTACGGGCACACCGTACCAAAAGAGACTTACCCACTCAATTCAAGGATATCCTCATGTTCATGGACTTATCAGCGGAGACACTACGCCGCAGGCGGTCCTTTAAGGCCATAGCAGACACGCTGAGACACCATCATGTACCTTACCGCTGGGGTTACCCAACCAAGCTGCTCATTTCGAAAGGAGGAAAACTCATCTCGGCAACTACACCAGCAGAAGGAATGGACCTCCTGCAACAATGGGGCATGACCCGGAATATGCAGCCGAACCCCAAGAACCCCGGTAAACCTCTACCCGAAGAATGGCGCCCTCAGAAGACGAGACGCACATCTCCAAGAGACGAATGAGCACGTGCAGCGAGGTACAATAAGTTCTAAACATGTTCACTCTGTTACTTACCTGTTATACATTAGGTTATAATATGATGATAATGCTCTGATATATGCTTACTAGTACCCTTATAATGTGCCCCTGAAATCCTCCTCTTGGGACGGGAGTGGCATTAAGTGCGGAAACTCATAGGGCCTTGCCTAAAACCATTCCCTACTTACACAGAGCACTTACCACCGGCTACCGACCCCTAAGGTCACGGCCTCTGCCGCTACAAAACAGGCTCTCTACTGCCCATAAAGATGCTGATCGATCCAACCACAGTATGTTATCAATATATATGGGCGGGGTGCACCCGATTCATGTTGGGCCGGCAGCGACCTCTGCTCGCCCCGACCCGACCACAACACCCCCACTTAGGAAGTGCCATAGTTAAGGCACATACCTCTAAAATCACCATTGTAATATTCTTTCTTTGATTATTGCTTGATTTTTTAATTTTCTTAATTTGTTTTATTGTGTTCTGAAAGTTATATTGTACACCTGGTTGCAATCACCACCCGCCACACCACAGATACCCTCTGACTGACCCACACAGACATCCGCACCAGACACACAGACAGGCCCCCCTACCCAACAGGACTAAACCGCCACCCCCCCTACCACTACGACAAGCATCCACACCATACAACCGACAGATAGTAGACACATACACAACATACAACACCCACGAAAAATGAAGATAATTACCCACAACGTCCGGGGACTGAATTCGCCCACCAAGCGACATACCCTCCTCAAAGAACTCAACAACACGCACGCAGAAATTGTCTGCTTGCAAGAGACCCACTTTAAACAGGACTCTAACCCCATTCTAGGATTTAAAAACTTCCCACACCAGTATCACGCTACCGCTCCGAACAAAAGCAAAGGAGTGACGATTCTGCTGAACCACACTCTAGCCTTTGACCTAATCTCCATCGACTCAGACCCGAAGGGTATATGTATCATTTTAATATGCACCTTGAACAACTCCACATATACGATAGTTAACTCTTACTCCCCGAACGACAACCAGAGGACCTACTTGGCCTACCTACTAGACAAGGTAGAGAAGCTCCAAACGGGCACCACGGTCATCTGCGGTGATTTTAACCACATCCTAGACCCTAATGCGGACTCTACAGCCCGACACTCAGCAAAACGCAGAAAAACACTACACAAATACTGCAATTCCATAAACAAGCTTTAGTCAGCACACGGACTCTATGATGTCTGGAGAACCCTACACCCTAACGATAACGAATATACCCATTACTCCCAAGTTCACAATACCTACTCCCGAATAGACGGGTTTCTACTACGCAACGTGCATCTGCAGCAGATAAGGACATGCGACATAGAAACATCCACGATATCGGACCATAACCCAGTGTCATTAGTACTCGCAGATTCATACCAATTCAAAAACCGTAGCCCTTGGAGACTGAACGAACACCTCCTCAACGAACCCTCCTTCCTAGAAAAAGTGAAGAGCGAAATGACTCGTACTCCACAACCAATAGCCTTACTGGCCCAACTCCCACCACTCTGTGGCTAGCCCACAAGGCAGTCATCCGAGGTATCCTGATAGGCAGAGCGGCATAAATTAAAAAAATTACCAATACCACATTGCTCACACTCCTCAAAAGGGTTCAAGACCTACATAGAACGAATCAGGCAAACCCCACAAAGACACTCCAACAGCAAATACAAAGCACACAAAATGAAATCAACGACATACATCTCCGCAAGGCAACTGCAGCGTTAAAAAAAACTTGAGGCCTCATCCTACTCGATGGGCAACAAGGCTACGAAACTATTAGCGCTAAGACTTAGGGACAAACAAGAACACAATTCCTAAACACACACTCCGGACACAAAGTAATGCAGACCGCACAGATATGTAATGAATTTGCCCGCTACTACAGCTCTCTATACAACCTGAAAGACGACCCAAACTCGCCCCGACCTACACCGACATCCATAAGGAATTACCTCAACGAACTCGCACTCCCCACTATTAATGCACACCAAGCAGCACAACTCATTGCCCCAATTACCGCAGAAGAAGTGCTTCGCCATATAGATGCAATGCCCAGAGGTAAAGCACCAGGCCCAGATGGGTACACCAACACATATTACAAAGCATTCAAACATGAACTAGCCCCTCCTCTCACCCAATTTTTTAATGAAGCAACTAAACAGAGCTCTTTCCCCACTGAATTTTTGTCAGCTCATGTAATCACAATACCCAAACCAGGAAAGCCCCCAACTATATGCCAAAACTACAGGCCAATCTCACTGCTTAATGCAGATGCTAAGCTTTACGCAAAAATTCATGCCGACCATCTTAAAACAAAACTACCCTCCCTTATCCATACAGACCAAGTAGGTTTTGTGGCAGGCAGACAGGGCCCAGAAAACACCAGAAAGGTCCTTGATATACAACACCTCCTAAAACGGACTAAACTAGAGAGCATCATGCTGGCACTTCCTGCACGAAGCCCTGACCCTCTACGGCTTTCCACCACCCTTTCTGTCTGTCATACATGCCCTATACAGCAACCCCACAGCGACAGTTCTGACTTCAGGGTTCTGCTCTCAACCCTTCCCGATAACCAACGGCACCAGCCAAGGATGCCCTCTGTCTCCCCTCCTATACGTCCTAGCTCTAGAACCCCTGGCAATAGCCGTCCGCAAAAATAACAACATACATGGAGTACCATTTGGCCAACAGGAGTACAAACTCAATCTATTCGCGGACGACATACTACTCACTCACCCAACCACTCATTTCTCTCCCATCATTACACAAAGAATTACACACATACAGTGAACAATCCTACTACAAACTTAACATCACCAAGACACAAGCGATGTGCATCAATGTACCCAGAGCCACTGAAAACGTCCTGAAATCGGCCCACGCATATGACTGGAGAGTTGATCATCTAACGTTCTTAGGCATCAGAATAACCAACAAACCCACTGACCTCTTCACAGCGAACTATACAAAACTGCTAAGGGAAATTGAAAAACAACTACATAATTGGAAAAACTTATTCCTATCATGGATCGGAAAGATAGCTGCCATCAAAATGACAATACTTCCCAAAATACTGTATCTTTTCCGGTCCCTGCAAATCAAGATCCCGCAGAGCTACTTGATGAGTCTGCAAGCAATCCTCCTACATTTCTGCTGGAGTGGAAAACACCCCAGAGTCCCTAAAGCCCTGCTCTTCAGACACATAAAACAAGGTGGAATGGGATTTCCTAACCTAAAATTATACTACTACGCACCCCTGCTCACAAGTGTCATTAACGCACACACAACGAAACAACCTCCACAATGGGTAGAAATGGAAAACCAGTTCTGCACCAACAAAGACCTATCTTCCACCCTGTGGACTCCCAAACACGCAAGACTAAGATCCATGGATATGTTGCCCTCCACCAAACTCTTACTATCCACATGGGACAACTGCAGGGAAAAGTTATGCTCAGCTCACCCATGGGCACTAGCGGCCCCAATCAAAACTCTGCATCACTGTAATGGCACATTCCCGCACCAAAAATGGGAAGGAAGAGGCATCACACATATATATCACCTCTATAAAGTGCTATCCACCTACTATTACAGCCTAGCAAACCCCAAAACAGAAGACACATGGAAATTCATGAACGACTGGCAGGAAGACCTCCAAGAAATAATTTCCCCACGAGAATGGAAGAAAATCTTCACGGCGCACGAGGGTCAGTCCTCCTGCGCGGCCCACCTCGAAACAGCACGCAAACTGCTATACAGGTGGTACATGGTACCCTCCCGTTTACACGTCATATACCCCGAAACAAGCAACGCGCATAGAGGCACAATGTTACATGTGTGGTGGACCTGCAACACTGTAAACGAACTGGAAAACAACGGAAAGTATGATCCAAAAAACTACAGAATGTACCCTGCCTCACGACCCAAAAACAATCCTCTTATGATCACTCCCTGATACCATCCCCAAACCAGCAAAAAAAATGATATATCTCATATTAAGCACAGTCTCCACTCTAATAGCTAGAAACTGGAAGACCTCTCTTCCCTCAATCCAGGAAATTACAACTTTGATGTCAACAACAGTGGACTATGAACTCCACATGTGGAACCAACTGAAAATTGGGAAACTGAGCCCAACCATTGACGAGATGAGGCGCACCTACTTAGCAAACAGGAGCCACTCCACAACCCACTTAGCCTAATGCGAAGAGAGGCTAACATAAGTCAGAACTCACGCAACCTCTGCCACTAAGAGCAGGAGAGCCTGCTCACCACTCATACGTTACACCATCACACCCCACGCTTACAACTGACCCTAGACAAAAATCCCAACCCTCAGACGACCCCGACAAAGACAGACTCCACCAGAGCCACGACCAATATCCTCACCAGGTTCTCTACCCTTATTCTCCCTTCCCCTTCCCTCAACCCTCAACTACGAGCCTTGAAAAGGGACATGATACCACGCACTTGACCCCTACACAACAACATACGTATAAGTTGCGAGAGAGATACCACATACAGGTATCTTCCAGGAACCAGATCATTTAGACATGGAACAACACGAATTCCACTGAACTTGAAACAAGTGAAATCACCGTATAAATGGATCTGACATACCTCTATCAATGAGACCTAGTCGACGGGCAAACAGCACACTAACACATAATGGGAGCAAATACTAGTTCGACATCATCCCCCTAAGAGTAACTTGCCATACGCACCCTCGTTCGACACGAACAGTTAAAACACACTACAAGATATGTGTAATAGGTCGAAACCCTACGTATGTAAACTATGCAATGCAATGATGTTAAGTGTACCATATTGAACAAAACCTTTTTGACCCCCCTCCCCTTCTGTATCCCCATACTATTTGAAAACAATAAAGAATACGTTATAAAAAAAATAAAATCACATGCTTTCTCAAAAAAGTTTTTTAAAGACACAAGGACTATTCTGGTTATATAGCATTTCAAACAAAAAAAAATGGTTGTGTGATGTCAGAGTCATGTGACCAGTAAAATGAATTACCGTATATACTCGATTATAAGTCAACCCGAAATTAGTCGAGACCCCTAAATTTACCCCCCAAAAAACTGGGAAAACTTATTGACTCGAGTATAAGACTAGGGTGGGAAATGCAGCAGCTACTGGTAAATTTCTAAATAAAATGATATCCCCCAAAAATTATATTAATTGAATATTTATTTACAGTGTGTGTATATAATGAATGAAGTGTGTGTGTGTGTACAAGTATGAAGGCAGTGTGTGTATATAATGCAGTGTGTGTGTGTGATGCAGAGCCTTGGTGGGGGGTGGGCATTTTTTTTTATTATTTTTTATATTATTTTAATATTATATATTTTTTATATTATTTTATTTGAATTTTATTATTATTTACATTTTTATTTATTTAGATTTTTTCGTCCCCCCTCCCAGGGCTCTCATTCCCTGGTGGTCCAGTGGATGGGCTGTGCAGTGGGGGGGGGGGGGGTGAGGGGCTGGCAGAGAGCTCTTACTTACTTTTCCTGCAGCTCCTGTCAGCTCCCGTCTCTCACCTCCGGTCCGGTCAGCTCCCACTGTAAGTCTCACAGTCTCTCGCGGCTCTCGCAAGACTTACAGTGGAGCTGACCGGACCGGAGGAGAGAGAAGGGAGCTGACAGGAGCTGCAGGAAAGGTAAGTTACAGCTCTCTGCCAGCCCCCAACAGGACCGCCGGGCTTGTAATGAGCCAGGCGGTCCTGGTCTGTATTATGGCAATGCAAGTTGCCATAATACAGACACTCACTCGAGTATAAGACAAGTGGTGGGTTTTCAGCACAAAAAATGTGCTGAAAAACTCGTCTTATACTCGAGTATATCCGGTAACTGGCTAAAAGACCAAATTAGGATAAAAACATACAGAAACAGTTAATCCATGGTTAAACATACAGGTACTACGTAAAAAGTATGAAAACAAAAGTTATTTTAATTATAAAATATAGAGTAAATAATATGGTATAGGTCCCTTTAAAATGAGTATCAATCTCTCCAAGATGGAGGAGATTAAAGGGGCATGCAGGGAGATTTAGCTTGAAGGGGGGAAATTCCATATAAAGAGAGCATAGTAGGAAGATACACAGAAAAGACTGATGGGAAATGTAGTAAAAGGAGGGGAGAGAAAAATGGAAAAGTTGATATATACATTGTACTGCATATAAAGATAAATTACATTTAAAAATGTATGACAAAAAGATAAAAACAAGAAATACATCTTTTTTAAAAAAAATTAAATTTTTGTAAAAAATTGCACAGATCAAAATCTGCATCCACGTTTCAGGTATTCAAGTGTTCAATTTAAAAATCCAGCCCATTTCTTTTTTTACCTAGAATATTTGGAAATGTTGCCACCTCGCCAAGGGCGGATACGTTTTTCTATACCATACATTTTTTGGAAACTTGGGTTCTTATTGCGAATTAAAAAGTGCTTGGAAACAGTGATTTAAAAAACATTTTGCAATGTTTCTGCAATCCTGACCTTAAGCCTAGTGGTCATACAGACATCTTGCAGTCCGCATGGACATTCTAAAATGTATATTACATGTTTTTGTACTACATGTAATATTAATATTGTATTTTTTTAGAGTAGTGTTTTAATTTAAAAGCAGAGATTTTAAGATTGGTGTCGCTGGTACTTTTGTAGGTTATGCAATATTTGCACTTATAATTATAAGTAAAACTTATTTTATTCATCATATTTAAAATGGATAAGAACCTTGTTTTAGCAGTTTTAAAACAGAGTCGAAATAGTTTAGGATATTGTATGAAGTTCCTTTTTATTTACTGAACATATGCTACAACATAAAACAGTTTTTTGAGTATTAAATGTATTGAAAGATTTATCCAAGTTAAACAGGTGGTATTGTGGGTGTGCTAAATGTTGGGAGGCATGCGGTTTGTTTCCATGGTGTTTGCAACTTATTAAGCATTTTGCCCCAGAATAACACCTGTTTTGTAATTTTACTGAACTTTACATACCATTAATAAATTCAGTTTGGCTTTTTTTATTTTTTTTATTCTTTATTTTGTTTGTGGATTTGCTCATATCATATGAGGTACGGTATACATTTCATCCACTTTTTGTTTTAAGGTAAATAAGTAAGCATAACATACATAGATAGCTATATATCAACACAGATAACATATTTACTGAATTGTATGTGGGCTGGGTTTTTCATATGTACTGTGTCGTGTTAGTGCCTGTCTCTCCGGGACTGTGGTGAGTGCCTCGGGAGGTTGTCTAGTGGCTGCACAAAGCAAGCATTCAACATATAGGGCTTGTTGGGGTGGGTGCTGGTGTTTACTGGTGCTTTGGGTTAGTGTGTAAGGAGGTCGGTTACAAGCAGGGGTCAAGTCCTGGGGGGAAAAGTGTGGGAACTCACCCAAAGTCCCCCCCCCCCCAAAGATACACTTGTATGCATAGACGCACGCACGCGCGCAGGCACACACACATAGTGATGACATTCATGCGCACACACTCTGACAGGCTCACACACAAATACTCACTCACAGACAGACACACAGACAAATACACTCACAGAAAAACAAACACTCATAGACAAAGACACATACACACACTTCCAGACATACACACTCACAGACAAACACACTAACAGCCACACACACATAAGCTCACACTCACAGACAAACACACACACTTCCAGCCACACACACACTCACAGACAAACACACATAAGCTCACAATCACAGACACACACACTCTCACAAACAAAGATACATAATCACAGACAAAGACACACACACACACACAAACACACTCACAGACACACACTCTCAGACTCACACTCACAAACATAAATTTTTACAAAATGCTTAACAAATGTCCACCCAGCCACCCTACCTGGACTGCTGGCGTGGACTTGTCCCTGGGGTCCAGTGGGGCTAAAGCCCAGCGGGCGGCTGTGGTGCCTGATACACACGGCGAGGGAGCTGCTGGTCTGTCTCCTCTGCTCCCTCGCGGGCTGTCTATTAATGCCGGGAGCCGGAATATGATGTCATATTCTGGCTTCCGCAGACAGCGCACGAGGGAGCAGAGGAGACAGACCAGCAGCTCCCTCACCGCGTGTATCAGGCACTACAGCCGCCCGCCGGGCTTTAGCCCCACTGGACCCCATAACAGGGGGAACACGAGGGTTCCTGTTCCTGCAGGAGCAATGGGAACGGTGTTCCTGCTGTAAAAAAACTGCAGGAACGCCGTTCCCACACGTTCCTGCAGGACTCGAGCCCTGGTAACAAGACTCCAAGGTGTATGTGGCGTGTGGTGGGGCTTAAAGTGGCCTGCGTTCTCGTGAGGTGGGCGCTCAGGTATCGCTGCCAGCAGGGTTACTGTCTGGCACATGGTTATTCTTGGTTGGTGACATTATCTATGCGCTAGTACAAGTTTAAGGGAAGGGGAGTAGCTCAAGGAAGGCTAGCCTGTGTTGTGTTCAGTCTGGCCCTGGCTAGGGAGGGTGCACAACTTGGTAGAGTGTCCAGTGCCTCAAAGAGGCTTAGTAATGACAGTCTCTGTGGTTTACCTTTTCGCGTTGGAAGGGGTGATGTTGTCCACATTCCATTGTTGTCTCCATGGGCTGCCTCTCCCTGGTGCCGCCTGTGTAGCAATGCCCCGCTGGGTTAGGAACCGTTGGCCCTCTGCTGGCGAGTGTAGCTTGTGGACTGTTCCCTCTAAGGTGACCTGTAGGGAGCGTGGTGTGCCCCAGCGGTACGGATCTTCTGTTGTAGGACGCTGGTGACCTGGCGCATTGTTTGTCTCCATAGCATGGTAGTCCTGGAGAGATCGTTATAGAATGTCAGAGTATGTTGTTCGAAGGACAGGGAGGGTGTTTCCCTGACTGCCGACATGATTGCCACTTTATCCAGCTGTATGACGAGTTGTACTATGATGTCGCTGTGTGTTTGCTGGGGCAGTCTGCCCTGCCTGCTGGTTCTGTATATGTTGTCCACCAGGATGCTTCTAGCTTGCTTGTGGGGAAGTATATGCTGCAGTAAGTGTCTCATGAATTGTGGCAGTTCTGTCCTCTCCACCGTGGTAGGGATGCCTCTGATCTTAATATTTTTGCTGCGACTGCGATCTTCACATTCAGACAGTTTTTGTGTCATGGTGGCTTGGGAGTCTGTTAGTTTGTTCTGTTCTGCAGCAAGTGAGGCCTGCTCAGCCTTAAGGTGTGTGGATGTCTCCTCTGTGGCTTTAATACGCCCAGTGAGCGTGAGTATGTCTTCTCACAGTATTGCTAAATCTGCCTGGAACATCTTGCGGATGTCCCTGAGCAGTGTTTTTATATCTCCCTTTGTAGCTGGGATGTTGTTCTCCTCATTGGAGGATTCGTTGTGCAGGCCCCCGGCTGGGGTGATCTTATCTAGTGCATCCAGAGAGGGTTCCTCATCGGACGACGAGATCCCTGTTTGTTGGTCCGCCATCTTGGGCGCCATGCGTTGGAAGCCTCCCTGCATATATTCACCGATATTTCGGGAACCTGAAGCGGCTTTGTTCTTCTTGGCCTGTTTCCCCATTGTGTTGTGGGGGTGTATAGTCGGTAAACCGTTGGTGTAACACCCGGTTCGCTGCGGTTAGTAGGCTTAGTAGCACCCAGTTTGGCTTGTTTTAAGACCCAGGCATGACTGCACAGGCAATTCCCTTTAGAACATTTTATCATTTGTTTGAGTCACTAAGACATGATCTCATCATTTTGGCAAAAACTCTGAATATAACAGATTATTACACAGTGGAATAAAAGGAGACACAGGTATTGTAAATAGTATAGTCATTTTATTTTTCCATTAAGATTGAACTACAGTGTGTAAATTAATTCTAATAAATTCATAGTACCCAAATAACACACTAACTTTTAATACCAAAAAGTTTGGGAGACCTCTAACAAAACAATGTAACAGACAATGCAATTATCCAAGTCGTATATATGCGTGTGTATATTATACATCCTATCAAATATTTTTACATGGGTATGTAAATAAATGTGTCAGTGCTGGAATTGGTGACCAATAAGAATCTGTACTTTCCTTAAATAGGTGAAGAGGGTCAAGATACTCTTCTACAATGCTTTGTGCTTTTGTAGAAGGTACTGTTTATACATACACACGCACATATGTGTACACACACACACACACAATCTCTCTCTGAATGCAATGCTGGTACATACAAGAAGCTAAAATTAGAAAGATATTAGAAATATAGTAGGATGCCTTTACCTTCTTGTAGATTTTTTTTTTTATTATATATTTTATACTGTTGCCCCCAATCCAGGTCCTCAGTCACTCATCCAAAAACAAACAGGAACAGTTACAATAGTTTTGAGCCTCTAAACTGGGCTTAAATATGCCATAACTAATGAATGTTCTATTTGTTAGGGGTCAAAGAGACATCAAAAGACCCATCAAACAGAGGCAACGTTATTTTTTTGTGTGTATACAAAACCAAACAACCAGTTCTTTGTGACAAATGTGGTCCCAGGTTGAAAATAAATTAGAGTCTTTACCAAAAGGTTTCCCCTGGAATGAGTCAAACAGCTGACAGAACTCTTGTTTTGGTACAGATTCTATCTAAAACATTTAAAATTGTGTTCAATCCCTTAGATGCATTGAGGCCTCTAATAAAACAATTTTATTTCTTTGTAGACAGTTTCCCTTATTAGGTATTTTATTAATGCATCATAAAGGGAGATGTCAAGCATTACTAAGTGTTAATGAAGGAGGGAACAGGGGCATTATGTTGTTAAATTTACAAATAAACATTGTTAATGGGGAAGTGAATTTACACACGGACACACTATTTTATCTGTACATGTGATCGACCTGAGAATTTGTTCAAACATTTCTTCATTAACATCTTGATGTAAAGACATCCAGAAAGTAGTATTTAGCAAATCAAATACAGATATCAGTACATCATTTACTAGATTATGCCAGTTATGATACAGGAGAACATTATTTTTGCCTTATCATACTAAAGAAAAAAGTGCAGCTCGTGAACAAAATGAAAGAAAAAAAAGTTGCATTTCTGCCATTTTCCGTTGGATGAAAATACAATTTAAAACAATTAAATTTATATATTTTGAACATAAAAAAGGGAGAAAAAAAAAAAGTAATAAAATAAAATAAAAAAAGGTAAAACCTGTAGCCAATAGTTATGATGCAAGCTTGAATTTTTGGTCATGCGATAATTACAGACATCTTTCATAAATGTGACAGGTTTAAAATTCAATGACAGTTTTGTTATTCAGTACAGGTGGTGATACAAAGTAGATGAGGAAATTTTTATATATATATATATATATATATATATATATATATATATATATTTTATACATATATATATATATATACACACACACATACATACATACATACATACATACACAAGAAAGGAAGCAAAACATTTATGGGAAAAAAAACAAAACAATCAACCAGAAATGCTTTGTGGTAATGGGAGACCAGCAAACCAGTTACCAAACAAAACTAATTCATCTTTCAATACGTATATCAAAATCATTTAAAACCATGTACAAAAGAAAAAAAAATATCACTTCTTGACAAGGGTTGCCCTGTCTGTAATACTACATTAGTTAGGTCATCATTTAAAGGAAAACTAAACATGTTTGACAAACATGTCCCCTAAAAATAGTTATTTTGCAAATTAATAAACACAAAAAAATAAAACCTGCTCTCTAAAACTAAATTCACCAAAGTGCACTAAAACACAACTAATTGGGTACAGCAGCTGTTACATGCACACTCTGTACAGCACATAACAGAAAGGAAAAAAATACAGAGATAATGGAGTACATATTTTTTGAAAACCACAAATTTAGGTTCTGTACATCAACAACAAAAGCCAAAAGGTGCCATACAGTAATCAAATACCTGCAAATCAGATAAGATCTCTCAAATAGGCATAAGTAGAAAAAATAAACTTACAAAATACCTTTTCTAAATCATAAACTTGGTTTTCTGTATTTCACGGACTATCTGAAGGTGTCATTTGCAGTATACTGAGGTTTTGGCTGATCTTGTGACCTTCAGTTGATAATGACAGAGCCCGGGAAGAGAAGGTTATGCACTCGCCATAAAATCAGTCAATATTGCAAAGTTGTTTTGTGTTGTTTTTTTTTTTTATGCCAGTTGTTTATTTCACAGCATACAACAGGTAAAGAACACTTGTTATCTTTGCTTTCCAAACACCTTAAAATTATACAAAAGAATACATGAAAGCGGAAAGAAACCTGTAAATCTTCACAAAGTTATATACATAAACAGTTATGTGTAGGTGGTTACAGCTATGTTCAAACCTCATAAGGAGATACTAAGGACACCCACCCCTCGCCAGGAGAGGAAGATGTAGATTTCGGATTAGTTCAGTTTCTTTTCTGCAGGATGGGTCTGTAATTCCTCCATGTCCTCTGGTGTGAAATCTGTACAAAATCCATTAGAAGCTGTAGCAGAAGGACTATCCAGACAGGTTTCTAAATCTGTCTGATCCAGGTAGAGGTAGTCTTCAGCAAAGTGTGGATTCCCTTCTGCAAACCTATCAAAGTCATCTTAAAAAAAAGAAAAAAAAAAGTATATATATTTTATTTAACCTTTTGGCAAGTTTAAACATTTTGACACACCAATAAACATACACACAGGCATATACACTTATATTCTGCTGCTGAACAAGCAAGCATAGAAACCAGAAGAAAAGAGAAAACTTTAAAAAGAATATTTTACAATTATTTTTAACACCATAATTAATCAATCAACTCGTTAGCACAATCCAGGTATGCTCATGTCAAAGACTAGGCCAGAAAGGGAATCCCACCCATCCATTAAATACAAACAGTTTTGTGATATTTCTTGAAGTGAAGTGAACTTGAAGTGCAAGTTCTATTATTGTAATATGTACAAAATCAAGAGTACGATTTAAAATTAATGAAATATTTCTACTTTATTTGCGCATACATACGTTCAGACAGATAGTAACTGGCTGACCAGATAATAACTTAGTTGTTGTCGAAAACGAGATCACAGTTTGCAAAAAGTATTTAAAATGCAGTTGGACACCAGCAAGAGTAAAATGTAAGCGACGTTAAGGAAAACTCGTATAATTTATGTTGGTAAACATTTTATATTCTAGGATAACATGTTGTTGTAACCAGGGCAGGGCCAAGACATAGTGCAAATGGTGCTATCCTAGCTCCATCCAAAAATGGCCACCTAGTAAAGCCACAACCACACAAAGCACACTTTGCACTGACTTCACCCCCAATTTATATCTTACTTACTCTGACATAAAATCTACAGAGAAGTGAAAGGAAAGTATCAATGCACAAGCAACAAAGTCCCCACAAATCACTACCATACATATTTCTCTCCAGATTACCGGCTAACTCATGCCTATACATAACTCCCCACAATCATTCTTCTCAAAGTTCATGTGCCAAAACCCATATCCCTCTACTCATGCCCATGGTGTTTCTCCCCTTTCTAATCATGCACCTACCGCTCTTTTCTACCTTCCCTGTTCATGATAAGCACTGGCGTACATACCGCGGTCGCAGCTGCGACCTGGCCCGTCACTCCAGGGGGCTCGGCCGCACTGCGGACCCCTGTGACCGGGTACCCACCACCATCTTTTGCGGCCCCAGTTCGCGCGGTTTGCCGCCGTCCAAGTGGTCCGTCGGGTGGCCCATGCTGTCAGGGCCACCCGATGGAGATGGATTGTCAGGGGGCACAGTCAGCACCGGGACCCCTGTGATGATGTCAGACATAGCTGGGAGGAAGTGACTGCACGTCACTCCTCCCAGCTATCAGAGAGCCGCCCGGGAGGAAGGAGGAGGCTGAGCCCACACTGGACCCCAGGGAAGTCACCCTCCTGCAAAAGGTAGGAAACAGGAGTGCGACTTAAACATTTTGTATGCATCTGTGTCTGTATCATACAGACACATACATACACAGACACATACCCAAAAGACATGCATACAGAACGCGCACACACACACACACAGACTGTATGTGTCTGTGTGTATCTTTCTGTGTGTGTCTGTATGCCTCTATGTATGTCTGTAAGTATGTGTCGGGCGGAGAGGGGGGGGAGGGCACGGATCAGTTTCGCACCAGGGCCCCATGTATTGTGTGTACACCACTGATGATAAGCATCAATGCTTGTTAATCCCATGCCAATCTTATTGCACCTAGCTCCTTCCAAAATCCTCTTTCTGCCCAGTCATGTCTATCCAAGCTTTTTTCTTTTGCTAATTATGCTCATATCACATTCTTCCACTCCCAGTCACGTACACAAATGCTTTCTCTCCTACCTTCTTAGAACTAAGGTGATAATGGAAGGCTGTGTCCATTTGAATGTGAGGTGATTAGAAGTTGGAACAGATGTTCCACTTCCTTGTGAGACGCACTAATGAGACACCACACATCAGATAGTAGTAAATATTTTAAACTGCACATTTCTCTTCCCCCCTCTGGAATTATGTCTAATGTGTGTGAGGGGCCCTTCTTTATGCCCATAGAATGAAAATATACATAATGAGGGTGGCAAAATGTATCCATTTTATAAAGTGCACTATAAATCAATCTATGCAGCAACAATGATGTAAGATTAGATATAATTTTGCAAGAAAAAAAAAATACTATTAAAGTGAATGTTGTTTATACTTACCATATGTGATTTTACCCTTCTCTTCCTCGTCTATTGCTCTAAAAAGATCTGTCACATTAAGTTCTGAAACTCCCAGTGCTGTCTTCAATATTACAGCCAAGTCCTCTTCTACTATGGTCTTACTGTTTTCTGACTGGTACATCTGTAACAAAACAAACAAACAAAGCATTTTATT
Source organism: Pelobates fuscus (assembly GCF_036172605.1). Taxonomy (NCBI): domain Eukaryota; kingdom Metazoa; phylum Chordata; class Amphibia; order Anura; family Pelobatidae; genus Pelobates; species Pelobates fuscus. The sequence goes on from NC_086320.1 coordinate 202,212,784, forward strand.
CCAGATTATTTGCACTTGTGTCTGCAAATATAACATGTATTTTTTAACAGAAAATATGTTATAAACTAAATATACAAAGTTAAAAAACTTGTTATTCTGTAAATCTATGTACACATTCATTTAAGCTGTTATAAATCCAAATACAAGTGATTGACTTATTAAACCCCCCCCCCCCCCCCGCAGTACGCCACTGGTCATATCATATGCGTAGAATTTCTCCTTATGTTCAGTTCAGTGTTTTAGTGTTCACTGTTTTTAGAATAGTGTAATTTTAATTTTGCTAACAATTTGAATGTAGGCCCCTCTTGATCTTGAGGCCCTAGGCTGAAGCATAGTTATCCTATAGGAAAATCTGGCCCTGTGTGAGGAGGCTCCAAGCGTAACACTGTTAATGGTTTAATCCCAAAGTCTTGATCCAGGCACCCAATCACTCTGCCAAGCTATTTCCTTTACTGTCCAAGGCATGAATCAGGAAACCTTGGACTGGAAGCTCCTGACGTGCGGAGAGTGTCAGATTATTCTCTCAGCCCATCGGTAGCTCTCCATCCCCAAAAGGATTGAAAAACATACTTTTTTTCGCAAAATTTTGAAGATATACAGAGTATTAGATAAATAAAGAATAGTTGGCCAAAAAAGTCCAAGGGAACAGAACAGGGGGTAACCCTAATAGAATTGATAGCAAGAAAAAGAAAAAGAAGATCTGTCCCTGAAATTAATTATATATATATATATATATATATATATATATATATATATATATATATATATATATATATATATATATAAAGGAAATAACAGTTAAAAATATATACTTTATTGAACAAAAAAGACTCACATATACTTTGCAAACCCTAACAGTAGCTACCTAACTCAATATAGCGAGTCAATAACAGTAGTCTACGTAAGGAACACAAATAAAGGTAAAGGGAAGTGAGATATGACACACAAAAGTGAACAAATAAATTGAATAAACTGAGCTGGCTTACTTAGATATGTACATCAATATCTAGCTAAATAGCTTTAATCATAAGATCAGCTGGAACGCAGTATATAATTATCAGGTATATAAAGAGAGAATAAATGGCACAAAGTATCGATATACCACCTTAAAAAGTAACTACTTTGCAAAATAAATATCGATGCAACAGTGTATCAGAAATGTATCCGATACTATGCTCAAACAGTTTACCTAAAGGTAATCAGCCACAAGATTCATCTCTAGGAATCACCTACTAATTGCCAGGAAACTTAATATCACACACACTACGGCTATCTACTGCTACTATCAGCACTCAAGCTAGAAATAGGAGCTTACCAGGCTGCCTGATAGTGATAGGATTAATAATACGTGCAGATAAAAGATAAAAAACTGCAAGCTAGCTACTCTTATTCACTTAAATGACGGGAACTGAAGTTTGTCAATACCAGTAACCCATATATATAATAAATAGCAGTAAAGCTACTAATCCTGGAGAAAGAGAATAAGGTAGATAGAATAGTGCCTTCGTGGGCACCTGTTATAGCAAAGAAGTGTGGAAAGGAGGTTTAGGTTTGCTATAACATGGGCCCACGAAGGCGCTATTCTATCTACCTTATTCTCTTTCTCCAGGATTAGTAGCTTTACTGCTATTTATTATATATATGGGTTACTGGTATTGACAAACTTCACTTCCTGTCATTTAAGTGAATAAGAGTAGCTAGCTTGCAGTTTTTTGATCTTTTATCTGCACGTATTATTAATCCTATCACTATCAGGCAGCCTGGTTAGCTCCTATTTCGAGCTTGAGTGCTGATAGTAGCAGTAGATAGCAGTAGTGTGTGATATATTAAGCTTTACTGCTATTATTAACTCGCTATATTGAGTTAGGTAGCTACTGTTAGGGATTGCTTTGCAAAGTATATGTGAGTCTTTTTTGTTCAATAAAGTATATATTTTTAACTATTATATATATATATATATATATATATATATATATTTATATATATATATATATATTTTTTTTTCTTTTTTTTTTTTTCAGGGACAGGTCTTTTCTTTTTCTTGCTATATACAGAGTATTCCTTAAAACTAAAATCCACCCCAGTATCGTTACACATTTATTTGTAAAAGTAGCTTTTGTTATTTAGGTGGAAAAAAATAACTATATTTATATATAAAAATTAATACAAATTGTGGTTATTCTGCAGAACACTTTCACACACTCTAAAGAGCAAACTAATTCGGTAACCAATAAAATGTATATCTATAAAACTTAGATTGTGCTTACCTTGAAAGCCAGCTGAATGGTGTCTAATGTCTTGGAAGGTCTGCACACAACAGACAGGGCAACAACATATTCCCGTAAGTCAATGGCACCTTCTTCATTCTGTAACACAAGACAGACAACTGAAAAAAATGGTCATCAGCAAGGACATTCCGAATAAAAAAAAAAAATAATAATTATAAAATGACTTGTAAAGACCGAAAGCAATATTTATCTCATCTCATTAACAACTGTTTTGCGAGATATATGAATACACAATGCTTGAATTTTATGTTAAAAACTATGAGCAACTATATTAAATACCTTGCACAAGATATTTTTTTTAAATCAGCAAATGGGAAATGATGTGATAGAAAGATGAAGAGAAACCTGACACCGGAGCCTGATCTGCATGAATCACACTGATCAGACTCTCTCTCTACTCTCCCGGTCAGGATGTTGCAAGCTGAAAAGATCTTCCAACTGCACAAGTTTAAATCTGCCAGGCATGCTCAATTCCCCTTTTCAGCATTCCTAGGGATAGGACACGGATTGGTTAGATTAGTGTACTTCCTGAAGTGGGTGTGGAAAGCATAAGAAAGAAAAAGTAAACATAAAAAAAACCTATTTATCTGCTTTTTCCAGCCTGCAGATTAAGGCAACTGTCTCATCCAACTTGAACTACCGTATATACTCTAGTATAAGCCGACCCGAATATAAGCCGAGGCCCCTAATTTTATCCAAAAAAACTGGGAAAACTTATTGACTCGAGTATAAGACTAGGGTGGGAAATGCAGCAGCTACTGGTAAATTTCTAAATAAAATTAGATCCTAAAAAAAATATATTAATTGAATATTTATTTACAGTGTGTGTATAATGAATGCAGCGTGTGTGTATGAGTGCAGCGTGTGTGTATGAGTGCAGCGTGTGTGTATGAGTGCAGCGTGTGTATGAGTGCAGCGTGTGTATGAGTGCAGCGTGTGTATGAGTGCAGCGTGTGTATGAGTGCAGCGTGTGTGTGCATGAATGCAGTGTGTGTGTATGAATGCAGTGTGTGAATGCAGTGTGTGCAGGGCCGGTGCAAGGATATTTGCCGCCGTAGGCAAAAAAATTTTTGCCGCCCCCTCCCCCCCCATATGTCCTGACTTCCCCTCCTCCTCCCTCAGTGGTCCTTACCTCCCCACCCCCGTGTTCCTTCACCCCCCCCCCCAGTGGTCCTGACTCACCCCTCCCCTAGTGGTCCTTACCCTCCCCTCCCCTAGTGGTCCTTACCCTCCCCTCCCCTAGTGGTCCTTACTTCCCCCTCCCCTCCCATAGTGGTCCTTATCCCACCCCCTCCCTCTCATAGTGGCCCTTATCCCCCTTCTCCCTCCCATAATGTTCCTTATCCCCCCCCATCCCTCCCATAGTGGTCCATATACCCCCCCCCCTCCCTCCCATAGTGGTCCTTATACCCCCCTCCCTCCCATAGTGGTCCTTATACCCCCCTCCCATAGTGGTCCTTATCCCACCCCCTCCCATAGTGGTCCTTATCCCACCCCCTCCCATAGTGGTCCTTATACCCCCCCTCCCTCCCATAGTGGTCCTTATCCCCCTTTTTTTTGTTATTAATTTTTTTTTTTATTATTATTTTTTTTAATTTTATTTATATATTTATTTTTTTTCGTCCCCCCTCCCTGCTTGATATATGGCAGGGAGGGGGGCTCCTTCCCTGGTGGTCCAGTGGCAGTTCAGTGGGGGGGAGAGGGGTGCTGGCAGAGCTGTAACTTACCTGTTCTGCAGCTCCTGTCAGCTCTCTCCTCCTCCGCGCCGTCCGTGCAGCTCCTTCTATCAGCTCACACTGTAAGTCTCGCGAGAGCCGCGGCTCTCGCGAGACTTACACTGGGAGCTGACCGAGGTGCTGAACGGACGGCGCGGAGGAGGAGAGAGCTGACAGGAGCTGCAGAACAGGTAAGTTACAGCTCTGCCAGCACCCCTCTCCCCCGGTCTGTATTATGGCAATGCAAATTGCCATAATACAGACAGTGACTCGAGTATAAGCCGAGTTGGGGTTTTTCAGCCCAAAAAATGGGCTGAAAAACTCGGCTTATACTCGAGTATATACGGTATTTTGCTCGAGACAAAAGACAATAGGTTTAGAGTTTAAAGGGTACTGGTGTATACGCATTTTGAATGGGACTGTTGTCTCAAAGTGATGCATATCCCTTTAAATGAGATTACTAAAAATATCGGTAGGTATATATTAAATAAATTTATCATAAAGGATTCTACATTTCATTCCACAATAACTTTCTGCAACAGACCAGATGCTTAGTAATTGCCAATACAGGAGAGCAGTGCATGCATGGGTATTACCAACCATGACTGGGCCATACATTAAAGAAAGAAAACGTGTGTGTTCACATAAGGTAGTATTTCATTGAGGAACAATACAAAAAAATAATAATGTTATTCAGCTACAGATGAAAAAAGAAAGATGGGAGGGGTCTTTCCCCAAATCATCAGGCTTCCCAAGGACGGGAGAGGTATTTCCTCAAATCATCAGGTTTCCCAATAAATTGGCAGTTGTCACAAGTCCAGGGCAACATATGGCCGATTCCCAATTACGCCCCAGGAATATTAAGGGACTACAAGGGTCACCAAGTCTCCTATTAGGGGAATCTTGTAAGTTGTCTGCAGGTCCACTTTAGGATACCCAACTTGTTCTATGAACTGTATCTGGTAAATCCAGGGCTTTGGGATGTCCAGATCTCAAGAAACCCGGAAGAGCAATTCCTCCTTCCAGATTATTCAATGAGGCCTAGACCTATATATTCATAGGTTAAGGTTCATGCTGACTAAATCAGAGCAGAGATGAGTTTTATTGGTGGAGGCATTATTTCTGAACTAACTGGGGCATGGTACCATTACAGAGAGAACCTAAATCATTTTTATATCATATGGATCCCACTCAAACAGGTGGTCCAGGTAGGAAATGTTGGATGGCTCCCTCTGCATCAGAAATTAACATGGCTAAGGTTTATCTGCCCTAGGATAGACGTTTCTTAGGTAGAGTTTCCTATACCAACCTTAGAGAAACATAATTGTGAAATCTACAATTGGAGGAAAATGTAAAGCATTTTTTCCCCCGATACTAAGAGACTTAGAATATAGGATCCACTTTTAAAGACACTAGTATTACATTTAATTCCAACTTAAACTTACAATTATTAACTGGGGAAACTGCACAAAAATGTATAAAAACAGAAAAGGAAAGTGAGAAAGCTTAGGTTTAGGTTACATTTCTGCTAGCTCCCTGACATTGTTGTCAGTAACATACATCATGGGATACCATGTTCGATACTATGTTCACAGCATATCAAAACGTTCAATGATTGCGATTATACTATAACAGATGGTCCTTAACATGTTGAATAACTTTTCATAGCTTTTAGACCATCCTTGTAAATTACCTTGTTCCTTCTCAAGTGTACACATAGCTAAATAGAGAAATTTGAAACCATTTACAGCTTAATTCAGTTTCACCAGAGAGCACATTTTATTTTTGAAAGTGGACTATTACTAAGGGTTTGTGGAAATTCTACGGTCACAAACAGATTCACACTCACATGGATCTCTATATATAGAGGGAGAGGCCAATACTTTTTCACAGCAAAATTAAATCTGTCAGCTAGTATTAATTAACAAAACTGCTAAAGACACAGTTGTTTGTTACATTTTATTTTTTGTTTCCATATTAATGACATTTAACCCCTTAAGGACTGTACTGTTTTTGCGATGTTGTACATTTGCGACCAGGCCTCTTTTTACACTTTTGTGGTGCTTGTGTTTAGCTGTAATTTTCCACTCTCTCATTTACTGTTCCCATACAAATTATATATTGTTTTTTTCAGGACAAAAGGGGCTTTCTTTACATACAATTAGTTATATAATCTCATGTAATTTAATAAAAATAAAAAAAAAATATGCTGAAAAATTTAAAAAAATACATGTTTTTTTTACTTTTACTTGAAAAATCTTTTACTCTACAATCTTTTAATCTACAAAAGCAAATGAAAAAAACTGCTAAATAGATTCAAAATTTTGCCCTGAGTTTAAAAATACCCAGTTTTTACATGCTTTTATTTTGCATGTTATAGGGCTATAGGTACAAGTAGGATATTGCGGTTTCAAAACATACATTTTTTAAATTTATCAATAGTGACATTGTAACACTATTATCTGTCATAAATCTCTGAATAACACCACACATGTACATATTTTTTTTAAAGTAGACAACCCAGGGTATTCAATATGGGGTATGTCCAGTCTTTTTTAGTAGCCACTTAGTCGAAAACACTGGCCAAAGTTAGCATTCATATTTGTTTGTGTGTGAAAAAACTAAAAAACTAAATTGAACACTAATTTTGGCCAGTGTTTGTGACTAAGTTGGCTACTAAAAAAGACTGGACATACCCCATTTGCAATACTTTGGGTTGTCTTCTTTTGCAAATGGTATGCCATCATGCGGGTAATTCTCATTCCTGGGTTACCATAAGCTCTCAAAGGCAACATAACCAACCTGGCCTTTTTCAATGTAAACATATTTGACCCATATATTTGACCCTGTAACTTTCAAAAACGCTATAAAACCTGTACATGGGGGCTACGGTTATACTCGGGAGACTTTGCTGAACACAATTATTAGTGTTTCAAAACAGGAAAACGTATCACAACAATCATCAGTTAAAGTGCTGTTTGTGTGTAAAAAAATGCAAAAAAAAAGTCACTTTCACTGACAATATCATCGCTGTGATAGGTTTTACTGTTTTGAAACACTAATATTTGTGTTCAGCGAAGTCTCCCGGATATAAAAGTACCCCTCATGTACAGGTTTTAGTGTGTCATAGAAAGTTACAGGGTAAAATATAGTGCTAGCAAATTAAATTCTCTGGACTTTCAGCCTGGGTTGGCAGGCAGGTCTCTCAAATTGCAATCAATAAAATTACTTAATTATGTAAAAATATTACATAAATACGCACGTAGAATTTTAATACATATGCATATTTATATATTTGAAGTCTATGTGTATATTTATATAATTATTTATGTAATTTTGTATATGGACATATGTATACTTCGTATTATTTTAGTTATTTATATATACATAGAGATATATGCAATTTCATTCTAAGTGTATTTTGATATAAATATATATATATTACTATCAAAATACAGTTCGAATAAAACTTCAAATAGATATTGTTTTTAAATTTTTATTATTTTTACGTTTTTATTTAATTTAAATTAATTATTTGTATTTTATAATATTTATATACAATATATAGTTATTATATGTATTATATATATATATATAGACACGTGTGTAATTTAAAGTGTATTTTTATATTAATATATGTACATATTAATATAAAAATACTTCGTATGACATTATATATACACACATACATACACACACATAATTTTTTTTTTTTATTAACATTAACTTTAATTTTTTTTTTTATGATTTACAGTTGCAGGGAGACTGCCTGTCAGCACAGACATCCCCCCTGCAGGCAGACACATGGACACCTATTGTGACCATGTGATCGCTCTATTGAGCAATCACATGGCCGCAGGGGTCCTAATCCACCGCGGGGAGACTGTCTGGGCTGCAGGCAGTCTCCCCACAACGGGAGCAACACCGATCGGGTAAGTAAATTGGACAGTTAGTACGGTTCAGGACCGTCACCGGTCGGCAGCCCTGAAGGGGTTAATATTTTCTTCTATTCTGTACTTTATGACAGCATTTTTTAATTCATCACTTTGTTAACTAATAAAAGTATTTAGTACTAATGAAAGTATTTAGAAAATTGGGCAGACTAGATGGGCCGAATGGTTCTTATCTGCCATCACATTCTATGTTGGGCGATCATACATCTTAACACAGCAGCTTATTGTTAAATTCGGACTTCGGAGTAGTTTATTTATAGACAAACACATTCTTTAACACTGAATAGTATTAGCGTTGAAATCACACTTATTTAATGGCCCCTTGCAAAAGTAAACCCAACATGATCAAACAGTTTTTGAATGATCAAAATGAGGTCTTATATTAAATAATACCTACTTCATCAAATAAGGCAAAGAGATCTTCTAATTTATCTGTAACTGGAACATTTAGGTACGCAGCAAACTCATTCAGGTTGATTTTTTCGCCTTTTCTTTGCTTGGCACTTTCTGAGAATTTGTCAAGCTCTTTTTCCAGTTTTTTTGGTTTTGGACTGTAAAGAGGACAAATAATTTGAGAATCTCAAACTATATCAAAACATAAAATGTTAAAACAGCTACTTAGGTAAATTCACGCACATATGTTATAGATACATGGTTGCCAACCTGTACCAAATCAAAGCACATTTCAATGACAGATGTTTCCAAGGCAAACACACTCTTGGTATATTGACTGCTTCTAAATCATGCACATGTTTTACTGGTATGGCTGTAGAATATGTTATGTTTGGGAAGCATTTCACACTTGGCATGGGTGATATTGAGTGACATGAATAGATGATAATACTCTTACTAGCTTTGTTCTATTTTCTAGTGTGCACAAAATATAGGAATGACGTATTCAGATTAGAACGGTCAACAAGAATACTATATCAGTAGTAGTGACACTGTAATGAGAATGTACACTTACCCACCCATTTTGTGGTTGCATATAAAGAATGTATTATGTATGTAATGGGAGGCACAGAGCATCAAGGGCAGGGCGTCTCAGCCTGACCCTCTGGTGGCTGTCTCATTGACAGCCGCTAGAGGTGCTTGTGCGTTTCTCACTGTGATTTTCACAGTGAAAAGATGCCAGCGTCCATAGGAAATCATTGAGAAATGCTTTCCTATGGACGGATTGAATGCGCGCGCGGCTCTTGCCTCGCATGCGCATTCGGCAGATGACGTCAGAAGAGGAAGGAGAGTCCCCAGCGCGGAGCTGGAGAAAGGTAAGAATTTAACCCCTTCCTCAACCTAGAGCCCAGTGGGAGGGGGACCCAAAGACCCTATAGAACCAGGAAAACTAGTTTGTTTTCCTGGCACTATAGTGGTCCTTTAAGTAAGCCTATTTTACAATAAGAAAATCTAATATATAATATGCATTTATATTTATTTTTAATTAGCATCAATTAAGTGTTATTCTAACTTTTCTTATTCTACCGTGAGCATCAAGTACTGTGGACTTCGATTCATTGGGGATTGGAAATATATTGGGCCCGCTATACAATGCTTTACTTCGTACCCTGCATTAAACCATAGATATACTTAGTCAGCAGACACACAGATGACTACAACATGCTGGTTGTTAGAGGCCAAAATTAAACACTATAGAGTCATAATCATGGTTCCCTACTATTTCCCCTGACAAGAGTAAGGAGCCACAAGGGAACCCCCACTCCTAGTAAGGTTATACTTAACCTCATAACAAAGAAAGAGTTGTGGATACCTTGATGTCTAGATATTCTGGAATTTTAAAATGACTCAATTTTCTATAAATAGTTTAGTATTTTTCCCCTAATGTCATTAAATCAAACTGCACTGTAAAAAAAAAAAAAAAAAAAAACACACACAAAAACACTTATTTATTTTGCAAAAATAAATTCTTTTGCCAAACTCTTGCCATAGTTAAAGGACCACTGTAGTGCCAGGAAAAAATAAATAGGACGCGCCCCAGGTACCAAAGGCAACATTTGGAACATCAACATTTCTGTGTAGTTGCTAGCATAATGAATAAGGTAACCAGTACACATGAAAATGGAATGCCCCATAAAATGAGAAATAAACTGAGCAACTTTGTATTTTGCAAAAGTCATCTAGATAAATCTTTACTTACCCAAGACTCCGTACAAGGCGTGCAAATTCCAGCAAGGAAGTATCTGAAGGGAGGCGAAGTTGACCTTCAGCCAAGGCAAGCTGGCAGTCTTCGAAAGTATAGTCTGTGACAGATACACCTAGGGCCCTTTAAGAACAAAATACAAATTACAGTAGTGTTCACTGTGTATATCCGATTTTAAAAGTATCATGATAGAACACATGATAAGCACATTTCTAAGATAAAATAGTGAATAGTAAAATTGCACAATATACATACATACATACACACACACACACACACACACACATATCCACCTACACACAAAAACCGTGATGCTTGCACTACTGGATTAGAAAGTAATTGCCCGGTGCTGGTCAGGCACAAAATACAGAAACAAATGAGAATGACCGTACTCCAAGGACTTTATAATAGTAAAAATAAAATCTAACTTATTCTATATCATTAAAAAATATCGACGTTTCAGCCCCAATACATGGGCTTTCGTCAGGATAGCAATCTGCTTGCCATCCTAATGAAAGCCCATGTATTGGTGCTGAAACGTCAATATTTTGAAATGATATAGAATAAAAGTTATATTTTATTTTTACTATTATCAAGTCGTTGGAGTGCGGTCATTCTAATTATATATATACACACACACATATATATATACACACGCTGTTATGCATACTTTAAATATATACACACACACGCTGTTATGCATACTTAAAAAAAAAAAAAAAAAGGTGCAATATTAGATTTAAAAAAAATAAACTGGGTGGAAAAATAAAAAGATGCAATTTTGATTGTTTTTAGAAGTATATGATCCCTCATAAATATTGGCACCACACCGTGAAAGCCTATGGATTTCTGTTTTTGAAAGTGTATGAGTCCCATTTAGACAAACTATAGTCAAGTAAAACTGGCCAAGTGGATATGACCTGTAGTTGTTTTATTGTAAATATGGATGATCTTTGGGCTCCACCTGCTGGTTTAAGTACGTATTGCAAACCATTGTTATAATAAAAAAATAAAATAAAAAAAAAGTTATCTATCCCTCTATATTACAAACGGTAATACTGAAAGAGAAATAACACATTGTACATTTACAATAAGTTTCTAAAATTTGTACTCCGAAAACTTTGATTTTCTTAACCCTCGACTACTGAATTCACCTTTCGTTTAGAATTATAGGTTCTTTGTACTTTAACGACCTGAAATTCTAGGGTGATTTACAATCTGCATTCCAAATCATGAGGAAATACAGAGATTTATACAGATTAGAGAGGGGTTGCTGTCTGTCTGCAGCAATGCAGAGTAGGCACCTGCCTGCCCAAAATGGCATGTGCCTACGCTCCTTTCTGTTGAGAGGACCCAGAAGCAGGGGGAGGGATCTAGGAAGCAGCTCTCCTGTCCTCCCTAGAGTAATGCTGCGCATTACCATGGCAACACTCCACACAGCATCGCTGCTTCCCAGATACTTACCAGCACCGGACCACCAGGGATGGCTGTGTCTCCCCCCGCCCCCCCCTTTACCAAAAGTAAGAAGAAGGGAGGGGGGGATACAGATTAAATACCCCCGCCTACACACCCCTCACACACAGCGCTCCCCGCACCCCTCACACACAGCACTCCACGCCCCTCACGCGCACACACAGCACTCCACGCCCCTCACGCGCACACACAGCACTCCACGCCCCTCACGCGCGCACACACACAGCACTCCACGCCCCTCACGCGCACACACACACACAGCACTCCACGCCCCTCACAAACACACACACACACAACTCCACGCCCCTCACACACACACACACACACAGCACTTCACGCCCCACACACACACACAGCACTCCACGCCCCTCACACACACACACACACAGCACTCCACGCCCCTCACACACACACACACACACACACACACACACACAGCAGTCCACGCCCCTCACACACACAGCACTCCACGCCCCTCACACACACACAGCACTCCACGCCCCTCACACACACACACAGCACTCCACACCCCTCACACACACACACAGCACTCCACACCCCTCACACACACACACAGCACTCCACGCCCCTCACACACACACAGCACTCCACGCCCCTCACACACACACACAGCACTCCACGCCCCTCACACACACACAGCACTCCACACCCCTCACACACAGCACTCCACACCCCTCACACACACACACAGCACTCCACACCCCTCACACACACACACACACAGCACTCCACACCCCACACACACACACAGCACTCCACACCCCTCACACACACACACACACACAGCACTCCACACCCCTCACAGCACTCCACACCCCTCACACAGCACTCCCCACCCCTCACACAGCACTCCCCACCCCTCACACAGCACTCCCCACCCCTCACACAGCACTCCACTCCCCACCCCTCACACAGCACTCCACACCCCTCACACACACACACAGCACTCCACACCCCTCACACACACACACAGCACTCCACACCCCACACACACACACACAGCACTCCGCACCCCTCACACACACACACACAGCACTCCGCACCCCTCACACACACACACACAGCACTCCGCACCCCTCACACACACACACAGCACTCCGCACCCCTCACACACACACAGCACTCCACACCCCTCACACACACACAGCACTCCACACCCCTCACACACACACAGCACTCCACACCCCTCACACACACACAGCACTCCACACCCCTCACACACACACAGCACTCCACACCCCTCACACACACACAGCACTCCACACCCCTCACACACACACAGCACTCCACACCCCTCACACACACACACACACACACAGCACTCCACACCCCACACACACACACACACACACACTACTCCACACCCCTCACACACACACACACACACAGCACTCCACACCCCTCACACACACACACACACACAGCACTCCACACCCCTCACACACACACACACAGCACTCCACACCCCTCACACACACAGCACTCCACACCCCTCACACACACACACACACAGCACTCCACACCCCTCACACACACACACACACAGCACTCCACACCCCACACACACACAGCACTCCACACCCCACACACACACACAGCACTCCACACCCCACACACACACACACACACAGCACTCCACACCCCACACACACACACAGCACTCCACACCCCACACACACACACACACACAGCACTCCACACCCCACACACACAGCACTCCACACCCCACACACACACACACAGCACTCCACACCCCACACACACACACAGCACTCCACACCCCTCACACACACACAGCACTCCACACCCCTCACACACACACACACACAGCACTCCACACCCCACACACACACACAGCACTCCACACCCCACACACACACACAGCACTCCACACCCCTCACACACACACACACACACAGCACTCCACACCCCTCACACACACACACACACAGCACTCCACACCCCTCACACACACACACACACACAGCACTCCACACCCCTCACACACACACACACACACAGCACTCCACACCCCACACACACACACAGCACTCCACACCCCACACAGCACTCCACACCCCACACACACACACAGCACTCCACACCCCTCACACACACACAGCACTCCACACCCCTCACACACACACAGCACTCCACACCCCTCACACACACACACAGCACTCCACACCCCACACACACACACACAGCACTCCACACCCCTCACACACACACACACACACAGCACTCCACACCCCTCTCACACACACACACACACAGCACTCCACACCCCTCTCACACACACACACACAGCACTCCACACCCCTCACACACACACAGCACTCCACACCACTCCACACCCCTCACACACACACACACAGCACTCCACACCCCTCACACACACACACACACACACAGCACTCCACACCCCTCACACACACACACACACACACACACACACAGCACTCCACACCCCTCACACACACACACACACAGCACTCCACACCCCTCACACACACACACACACACACACACACAGCACTCCACACCCCTCACACACACACACACACACACACACACACAGCACTCCACACCCCTCACACACACACAGCACTCCACACCCCTCACACACACACACAGCACTCCACACCCCTCACACACACAGCACTCCACACCCCTCACACACACACACACACACACAGCACTCCACACCCCTCACACACACAGCACTCCACACCCCTCACACACACACAGCACTCCACACCCCTCACACACACACAGCACTCCACACCCCACACACACACACAGCACTCCACACCCCTCACACACACACACACAGCACTCCGCACCCCTCACACACACACACAGCACTCCACACCCCTCACACACACACACAGCACTCCGCACCCCTCACACACACACAGCACTCCACACCCCTCACACACACACAGCACTCCACACCCCTCACACACACACACAGCACTCCACACCCCTCACACACACACAGCACTCCACACCCCTCACACACACAGCACTCCACACCCCTCACACAGCACTCCACACCCCTCACACACACACAGCACTCCACACCCCTCACACACACACACAGCACTCCACACCCCTCACACACACACAGCACTCCACACCCCTCACACACACAGCACTCCACACCCCTCACACAGCACTCCACACCCCTCACACAGCACTCCACACCCCTCACACACACACACACACACACACAGCACTCCACACCCCTCACACACACAGTACTCCACACCCCTCACACACACACACACACACACACACACAGCACTCCACACCCCTCACACACACACACACACAGCACTCCACACCCCACACACACACACACACACACACACACACACAGCACTCCACACCCCTCACACACACACACACAGCACTCCACACCCCTCACACACACAGCACTCCACACCCCTCACACACACAGCACTCCACACCCCTCACACACACAGCACTCCACACCCCTCACACACACACACAGCACTCCACACCCCACACACACACAGCACTCCACACCCCTCACACACACACACACAGCACTCCACACCCCTCACACACACACAGCACTCCACACCCCTCACACACACAGCACTCCACACTCCACACCCCTACACACACACAGCACTCCACACCCCTCACACACACACACAGCACTCCACACCCCTCACACACACACACACACAGCACTCCACACCCCTCACACACACACACACACACACAGCACTCCGCACCCCTCACACACACACACAGCACTCCGCACCCCTCACACACACACACAGCACTCCACACCCCTCACACACACACAGCACTCCACACCCCTCACACACACACACAGCACTCCACACCCCTCACACACACACAGCACTCCACACCCCTCACACACACAGCACTCCACACCCCTCACACAGCACTCCACACCCCTCACACACACACACACACACACACAGCACTCCACACCCCTCACACACACACACACAGCACTCCACACCCCACACACACACACACAGTACTCCACACCCCTCACACACACACACACACACACACAGCACTCCACACCCCTCACACACACACACACACACAGCACTCCACACCCCACACACACACACACACACACACACACAGCACTCCACACCCCACACACACACACACACACACAGCACTCCACACCCCTCACACACACAGCACTCCACACCCCTCACACACACAGCACTCCACACCCCTCACACACACAGCACTCCACACCCCTCACACACACACACAGCACTCCACACCCCACACACACACAGCACTCCACACCCCTCACACACACACACACAGCACTCCACACCCCTCACACACACACACACACACAGCACTCCACACCCCTACACACACACAGCACTCCACACTCCACACCCCTACACACACACAGCACTCCACACCCCTCTCACACACACACAGCACTCCACACCCCTCACACACACACACAGCACTCCACACCCCTCACACACACACACAGCACTCCACACCCCTCACACACACACACAGCACTCCACACCCCTCACACACACACACACACAGCACTCCACACCCCTCACACACACACACACACAGCACTCCACACCCCTCACACACACACACACACAGCACTCCACACCCCTCACACACACACACACACAGCACTCCACACCCCTCACACACACACACACACAGCACTCCACACCCCTCACACACACACACACACAGCACTCCACACCCCTCACACACACACACACACAGCACTCCACACCCCTCACACACACACACACACAGCACTCCACACCCCTCACACACACACACACACAGCACTCCACACCCCTCACACACACACACACACACACAGCACTCCACACCCCTCACACACACACACACACAGCACTCCACACCCCTCACACACACACACACAGCACTCCACACCCCTCACACACACACACACAGCACTCCACACCCCTCACACACACACACACAGCACTCCACACCCCTCACACACACACACACAGCACTCCACACCCCTCACACACACACACAGCACTCCACACCCCTCACACACACACACAGCACTCCACACCCCTCACACACACACACAGCACTCCACACCCCTCACACACACACACAGCACTCCACACCCCTCACACACACACACACACAGCACTCCACACCCCTCACACACACACACACACAGCACTCCACACCCCTCACACACACACACACACAGCACTCCACACCCCTCACACACACACACACAGCACTCCACACCCCTCACACACACACACACAGCACTCCACACCCCTCACACACACACACACAGCACTCCACACCCCTCACACACACACACACAGCACTCCACACCCCTCACACACACACACACAGCACTCCACACCCCTCACACACACACACACACAGCACTCCACACCCCTCACACACACACACACACAGCACTCCACACCCCTCACACACACACACACAGCACTCCACACCCCTCACACACACACACACAGCACTCCACACCCCTCACACACACACACACACAGCACTCCACACCCCTCACACACACACACAGCACTCCACACCCCTCACACACACCCCTCACACACACACACAGCACTCCACACCCCTCACACACACACACACAGCACTCCACACCCCTCACACACACACACACAGCACTCCACACCCCTCACACACACACACACAGCACTCCACACCCCTCACACACACACACACAGCACTCCACACCCCTCACACACACACACACAGCACTCCACACCCCTCACACACACACACACAGCACTCCACACCCCTCACACACACACACACAGCACTCCACACCCCTCACACACACAGCACTCCACACCCCTCACACACACACACACAGCACTCCACACCCCTCACACACACACACACAGCACTCCACACCCCTCACACACACACACACAGCACTCCACACCCCTCACACACACACACACAGCACTCCACACCCCTCACACACACACACAGCACTCCACACCCCTCACACACACCCCTCACACACACACACAGCACTCCACACCCCTCACACACACACACACAGCACTCCACACCCCTCACACACACACACACAGCACTCCACACCCCTCACACACACACACACACAGCACTCCACACCCCTCACACACACACACACACAGCACTCCACACCCCTCACACACACACAGCACTCCACACCCCTCACACACACACAGCACTCCACACCCCTCACACACACAGCACTCCACACCCCTCACACCCACACCCCTCACACCCACAGCACTCCACACCCACAGCACTCCACACCCACAGCACTCCACACCCACAGCACTCCACACCCACAGCACTCCACACCCACAGCACTCCACACCCACAGCACTCCACACCCACAGCACTCCACACCCACAGCACTCCACACCCACAGCACTCCACACCCACAGCACTCCACACCCACAGCACTCCACACCCACAGCACTCCACACCCCTCACACACACAGCACTCCACACCCCTCACACACAAACACATACCCTGCACCCCTTAATGCACTGTGTGTGTGCGCGCGCGCGTGTGTATCCAGCAGACTGTGTGTGTGTGTGTGTGTGTGTCGGTGTGTGAATGTGTTCAGCAGTCTGTGTGTATGTATTGCATTTGTTGGAGATACTAATAAATATAAGCTTAATTTTATTTATTTATATCATTATTTAAAATTTGTATCATTGAACTCTCTGTTGTGTTCTTCTTTTAAAACATAAGATGTTAATTAGTTCGGACAACTGTACAAGTTGTTTTTTTCTAAACCTCAACATCAGTATTCAGGTTTAATTGTCGTGTTAGCACTTTGAGGGAAAAAAAAAAGTTGGCATGTATTGCGGTTTGGGCACTCGGGCTTAAAAAGGTTTGCCATCACTGGTCTAGAATTTCAATTAATATGAAGAAGTCATAAAACATATACTGCAAGGAATAAATTACGGTTTTGAAGCTATAACTCTGCAAAATGTGGCATGCTTAATTTACTTTTATAGTAGTTATACAATCCAAAACTGCTACATAAAAGTATATATATTTAGAAAATACATCTCTCAGATCCCCCGAAAAGCATTTTTACAGTTTTCATTAAACCATTTTAACACAAACCTTGGCCAAAATATAAAATGTGTTTGTGAGTTTAAAAAAAAAAATATATATATATATATTTTGGGGATATTCACAAATCACACATGTCCCACTAGTACAAAACACTCCATATTAATATTCCCTCTCATTCTGTAGCTCCTATACACTGTGATTGGTGCTGAGCAGATGGGCACAGTAGAATGCGAGGAGACCTGACTGTGGGGGTCTCCATCATCCCTGGGACAGGGTCAATCAGCACGGCTGAGCACGATTGCTCAGCCACACTATTTAAATGTACATTCTCTTCTATGTAAAGTATAACCTATATTTTGTACTAAGATGGGAGTATGATTTATAATCAATCTATTGTGGCGATTATAAAGATTTTTTCTAGCTCTCTGAGAGGTTTAGAGAAAAAAGTCTGTTACTCCAAACATCTTACATGAGAACAACAACTTTTTGTAAACCAAACAGATTATATTTATATATTACATGCCTAGATCCCACTGTACTGAAAAAGTAGAGAATAAATGAGCTTAAGGTAGCTAAAATGTTCTCAATACATACTTGGCCATTACACGTCTTACGTTGTTTGCATACAATGCTGGGTTTCGCTTTTCTTCTTCAGATGGAGTATAGATTGGAAGAAACTGCAACAAGAACACAATTTTCAAACATGTGACAGAAGAGCATCGATAATGTTATTGCAGGAACATAATGGGATGGCTATCAAGGCAGAACTATAAGGACACCAATTGTTGCATGAAGGAATATTACAGTTGAATATAATAACTATCCGTTGAGGCCTATTTACTAAATAGTTCGATCTGGTAAAAAGCCAGCTGAAACCGCCTAATTCAGGTGCAGATCATGGCTGAAACTGTGGTTCTCAAACATATGTACCTATTGCAGTGCAAAGGAAACAAGAAAAAAAAAAAAGGATTTAAATATGTGCATTGCTCTTCGTTTATAGGGACACTATAGTCACCAGAACAACTACAGCTTAATGTAGTTTTTCTGGAGTGTATAGCCTGTCCCTGCAGGCTTTTTCAGAGAAAAGGCAGGGTTTGCATTACAGCCTAGGGATATCACCAGTGACCACTCAGAGAGCCACTAGAATCCTGGGTCAGTACTGCACAATTTCCTATGGGAAAGCATTGTGATTGCAGAGATCAATTTATGTCAGCCAAGAAGGTGGACATGGGGCGAAGCCAGCACCAGTGTACCTGCATGGCACTTTAAATAATTTATTTTTTCTTTTACTTACTAGCTTTACGGTAGGCAGGGAGGCTACATAGTTATTTTAACACTATACAGTCAAGAATACACGTTTATGTTCCTAACCTTATAGTGCTCCTTTAAGCATAATTTGGCTATATTTATGGGAAAGAAATAAAGAGAAAATAAATCTTACCTCAATTTCCACAAAGTTGTGAAACTGGCATAAAGAGAGCCAAAGTATTTCCAGCCTAAAGAAAAAAATAAATAGATCACATTTTAAAAGTAAATGCATAAATCACAACATTGCACTTTAGCATTCTTAAATGGCAACTGAACTGCAGAAACAAACTTATTTTTCTTATTCTTGCAATAATCGACTAGAACTAAACAGAACATTAGTGGTCGAGAATTATAGACGCACCACTGAAGGAAAAGTAGGACAAAGTTCTAAAAGTGAAACAATCACCAAGGAAACAAAGTGAACCAGTAGGACCATTTCATTGGTTTCTATGGTAATTGCTCTACTTTCCAATCATCCTACTATTCTCTCAGGGTAACTTAGCCATCTGTGTGTAGAATATTATTTACAAGTATATTTATGGTTTTGTTTTTTTCCTTAAGGACCCTTACAATGCAGCCTGTGATTTCATAAAACAGATGACTAGTAAGACAATCCTGCTGTAGTTGCTTAAGTAATAATGTACACACAGAATAAGCAGAAGCATGCTAAAGGACCACTATAGTCACCAAGACCACTTCAGCTCAATGAAGTGGTCTGGGTGCCAGGTCCCCCAGGTTTTAACCCTTCAGATGTAAACATAGCAGTTTCAGAGAAACACAAACACACACACTTTCTTTATTGCTCCCTACCTTTTGGAGCTGATGTGGGGCCTCTCCCTGGGGTCCAGTAGGGATCTTTTATCTGCTCCCTCACATTGTTTAGTGGTGCCAGAATAGGACGTCATATTCTGGCGCTCGGCTTCACTACAGACGGTGCGCGCGAGGGAGCAGTGAGGAGCAGGACCACTGAGCTCCTTCGCTGGACCTCCTCCCCAGCCGGGTAAGGTTTAGCAGAGTAGGCACCTGCAATGTGGGGAAAGCAGTTGCCTACTCTGCTTTAACACCAAGCATGTACTCGCGGCTCGCTTGGTCACGAGTTTGACATGCTTGGCTTAAAGGGTCACTATAGTCACCAGAACCACTGCATTTCAATGTAGTGGTTCCGGTGTCTATAGCTTGTCACTGTAGGCTAAGCACTGTAAACTCTGCCTTTTTAGAGAAACGTTGCCTAGTAACACCTGTAGGTTCATGACTCAGACCGCCACTAGAGATGCTTCCTATCTCAGTGCTGCACAGTGTGCAGAACCTCCGTTCAGAATATCCATGCTCTGCCCTATAGAGATGCATTGATTCACTGAATAGTATGACTAGATGCGGATTGGATTTCCTATGGGAACATATTGGACAGGCAATGATAGCACTGGCTAGGGAGTATAGGAACAGAGTGACATCAATTCGTCCAGACGCCGGCAACAAAGCCAGCGTGTTGGTATCCTGGATGAGGTTTTCCCTGCTTGAGCAATGTCCCCAAGCCGGGCAAATTAACAGAGAGCAGAGTAGGAGCAGACTTAAGGTTGGTGTTACAGAAGTATAACACCCACCTCTTTGAGATTACAGCAGGGGAGTGGAGGTAGGCCAAGACAATTTCCCTATAAATCTTTGCCTATAGGGCTCTGTAGCTGATCCCAAATACCAGGAAGCAGTGCAGCCAGAAAACAGGACCTTCGTCAGCCACTGAGCTCCTGGTAAGGAACACACTTAAAACAAAATAACTTATTTTTTTATTATTACACTGAGACTACCCTTTAACAAGGCTACATGTAACTTATTGAGAATAACTCAAGAAATTGCAGAAAACAAACAGTCAACAGCAAAAGGTAATAAAATATATAACGGTCACACAGAGAAGAGTCAGGGAAACATAAAAACCATATCCCAGAGCATTCTGCCTGAACTTCACAACATATGCAAATCAGAGTCACTGTAAACAAACCAGCTCTAACCAACAGATGGCGCTGGATCAAAGTCTATGGTGTCTACGGAATCTGGGTGTATCAGGTTACAGTCTTTAAGTGTCCTAGGTTGAATCTAGATTTATGGTGTGAAAATAGTTGTATTGTTACTGTACCTACAGATTTCCCTATTACTGTAGTAAACTTGGGACAGTTCAGTGCTGCTCGCTAGAGTTTATAGTAGAAAAACAAATGTTTAACCCCTTAAGGACCAAACTAATGGAATAAAAGGGAATCATGACATGTCACACATGTCATGTGTCCTTAAGGGGTTAAGAAAAAAACCAAAGCAAAACAGATTTGTATTCTAACCATTCTAATACTGGAAATGACGCATCTATTGGCGTCTGTTGGTAAAAAAAAAAAAAAAAAAAAAAAAAAAAAAAAAGATTCTATGTCATGTTCTCTTGGAAAAGTTTTCCAATAGTGAGAAGAGAAAAAAAACAAAACGTATGATTCGTAAATCAATAAATAAAGTCTACTGAAGTGTGTCCCATGTGCACCTCAATTTACCACTCACAACAATAACATACAGAGGAACGATCTAGTTTTGTAGAATCTTGTTAACAAGATTATACAGTATGTAAACTTACGCTCCAGGGCCCTGCCATGTCCAAGTTATTGTGTCCTGGGAACAATAGAAATAAATAGGGTTATTTTGCATTATGGTCATTATTTTGAAGCAAACAAATACAGCTGTGTTCCATTAAAGAATCTTCAAACATGTTTAAGATTGATTCACAATGTCTTAAGTTATGAGGTTTTAAGGTAGTTTCAAGGGGTAGAAGAAATTACTACTATGACACCTGTTCTTGGCATTTCAAAACAGAATTGGCATTTAACTCAAAAAGTACAGCTACATATTTACTTATGTTCAGAAGCTGCACTCATTCCCAACTTGCCAGGGCAACTACAATGCCAACAATTTAAAGCCCTCCTTAATATCCTATAAAAGGCCAAAGGAAGACAATATATAGTTTTGTGCGTATTACATACATAGTTTTACTTTGGCCTTTAAGAAATACTCATTTTGACTGTGTTGGGAGTTTCACTGAAATCAAGAGATATCTCTTAAATGGCGCTATAGCTTCAATAGATAGTGGCAAAGTTATACACTGGGGGAATCGTTTAACTTGGAAGATGCAGCTCAACACAATATGAGGTTTTGTACAATAGAAGCACACATCAGGTTTATATTTATATATATATATATAAATAAAAATAAAACGTTATATGTGTGTATGCTAAAATTCTGAAAACCCCCACTGCATTTGACTACTACTATTTAGCAGAGACTGTCAGTTAAATGGATACATAATAGGGGGGAAAATACCTTTAGGTAAATAGCTTATAATGTGTGTGTGTGTGTGTGTATATATATATATATATATATATATATATATATATATATATATATATATAATATGTGGGTCAATTTTGTTTTCTGTGACGGCTATTAAACGTGCAAGACAAACATACCAAATACTAAAATCCCTCCACAATGACATTTTAGTTTAGACATTGCAAAGGGCAATAAGAAAATCACGTTGTGAATTCTATAATTAAGAAGAGAACGCCTGGTGAGATTGGAAGCCTGTTTAAACATTGTAGCAGAATGCAGCAATGCATTATATCCTGGAACCAAATGTAGTAAAGAACAGGATGTGTGTGCACGTTTTAAACTCTGTGAAAACAAAGGATTCTTATAACTTGCTCAATGTAATGCAGTGAAATACACACTAATACGCTAAAAGAGATGCCATTTGCACAAAGAAATCTAAAGTTATATTGGGAATAACTGATAAAATGCTCACATTGATATCTTACAATCAGAGCATACATAACCAGTGTATGTAAGGATGTAAGTAAATTAAACAGGTAGCAGCATACTGCCTAACCTAGTTTCACTGTAACTTATTTCCGGTGATGTCACTACTAAAGGAAGGAGGAAGGAATACAACTCATGCATATGAGTAAGGTTGTCTGTAGACAGAACACATTAGGTTGCTGCATGGCTTTCATCCCCCATTAACAATGCTTTTTGAAATAAACTGGATATTTAGAGAGCTTAAATGATGTGCATTTCTTAAATTTTTGGTCATTTATTCAGAAGAAATAAAACATTTGTATGACCTTTAAAACTTTGCCTTGCAGAATATTTTAAAATTAAATATCCAACCCCCACCCTCCCCCCCTCCACCCAAATATGAATTTAACAATAGTTATCTTTTAAACAGGCACTCCAGGCAGGATGTGATGGCAGTGTACACAGGGTTAAAGCATCAGAATACTGAGAGATTCCTTATTCCTGATCACCTAAATTAGGTTTTCAAGTATAGCGCTGACAATTTATTTTGTTTATATATAGTGGTGATATGGAGCCAAGAAGAAGCTGACATGGTTAACATAAGCAACAATTATTAAAGATTGAAACAGAATGAAAACAGATTTAAAATCAGAATCAGATCAGTCTTCAGAGTCACAGCCCCAGTCCTGCAGTTTGAAGCTTCACAACTTTTTAACTAGCTACAACAGGAGTGGCTCAGGTCACAGCTGTAGTGACTGATCATTTAAAGCATTTAAATTGTGGGTATGTGCAGTAGGAGTTATTAAAACTAAAATAACGGCAGATATTTTTTTGGGGGGTGGGGGGAGGTGGGAAAGTGAAAGAGTGCCTAGCAGATTCTAAATCTTTGTGGGTACAGTCTAAGAGATTTTCTCAATGCAGGAGTTTAGTTATCACCTTTCTACGAAGGCCTTTATAAAAAAGTAACTAGAGTTGAGCATGCAGGTAAAAAAAAATATAAAGTAAATGATTTAAGTCAAAAACATAAATGCTCAAAAGTTGTGTTGCTACCTGGAGTGTGTGTCTTTGATGTTGGACAGGTGTTGGGTTTGAGATGGATTTAGCATCCTTTTCATGATTTATTGAATTTGTATTCAAGGTTCATTACTTAAACCACTTAAACATGCATCCTATTTAATATAAGGTGGTTGCACTGAAGCTATGTGAAAGTAATATAGATCAAGATTGCTATCAACAGACTAGAAATCAATGAGTTAACAACCCACAGTCTGGCAGCTATTGTATCGCTGCCTTGGTAAACTGTGTGTGCACGGCTCCAGGGATAGGCCCTAGTTTGCTCTTTACAGCTATTGCTTTAGTAAACAAGACACATTACAGTCAGGGGATTTCATGCTTTTCCCACAGCAAATTCTTCTTCTTTTTTTTTAATGTTATCCCAAATAGCAACTCTGAGACAGATGGGATTTGATGGACAGCAACCCACCCAGATGGCACATTCATAAATCCAAACACATCTATACAGAACAATATGCATGTGATGTGTGTGCCTTACAATTTTTATACAACATACGTACACAGTATACCATGCATTGATTAATTTCTTAGTTAACATAAAATTAAAAATTATTTTTTTTTACCCTAATCCAGGTGCTTAATAATTGACCTATCAGACATATTTCAAATTGTAATATTAAAGTTTATAGTTTTATATCTTCCCCAAAAATGTACATCCAATAACGAATAACCAGCAGAGGCTATGAGAGACATAACAACCTAACAAGACACCTAATGATATTTGTCTGCCTGCCTCAATTCTAATAATGTAAGCTGCTTTAGGCCTTCTTCACCTCTCAAATATACTCTTTATATAATGGTAAAGTACTGTGGATAATATGTTGGCGCTATATAAAATGCTAGAGTATTACATCAGGATAGGGAATTTTATTTCAGACCATCTCTTTACAGATTCCCAGCAAAGGAAAAAATAAAAAATAAAAAGACATCGTAAACACAAACTGAATATACATATTAATCAAGTGGAAAGCAGCATTCTTCGTAACAGATCTACACGCATAAAGGTTATTAAAGGTACTACCAGAAACATTTTTATAGGCAAAAAATATTCTTCCAAAGTTCCTCTAACAGGGTCATGTTTTCAAATGACACTCCAAACTCCTAAAGCACTTTAGCTTGCTGAAAAGCTTTGTGTGTGATGAGTGTCCTCTTTTTCATTTTGCAAAAAGTGCAGATTTCAATAGAAAATTACATGGTTATAAATTCCTTTCTGGTTTGGTTAGCTCAGTGGAGCTAAACTCAACAGGTAGCAATTGCCCAGAGTACCTGCCTTGCAAAGACTTGTCACTGAGATGCATTGGGAAGTCTGTGTTTGGACAGCCTTAGAAAGTTTGGACAGGGTTAGATGAGGAGGGCTTGCAAAGGCAGCTGACAAGAAAAATGCAGGTTTTACAAGAGGCTTTCAGACATAACCCTAACGAAAAAATGCACAAGTAAAAGCATGCATGTTATAAATTGGGGTATATATACTAAACTGTGTTTTTATTTATTTTGCATTTAGGCAGTGGAGTGTCCCTTAAAGACAGAAAAGGAGGTATAACACATTATGGAAATATACAAAAGAAAGCACTTCATCTCCTGGACTATTTGGGAGTTTCCAAAACATGTTTCTGGAATATCAGTAATACAATCTGGAGCAGCAAACCGCTCTGCAACACATGTGGGTGGATAAAATAGTTAGGAAAGAAAGATTTCATACCATTTTGTTGGGATATCTCAAGACAACCGGCTGAACTGGCACACCAGGAATAAAAGCTCCTGAAAAGAAAGGATTCATTTTAAATTGTGTACTTTCTTTAGGATAACCAATATCAAGAATTTTATAGTAACACAGTAGAATTTCTGTGATCTGAAACAAGTATTTCAAACACAGAACAACAGAAATGTCTCATCAATCAAGGCAACCTTTATTAAAGGAACCCTATAGCATTAAGAATACAAACATGTATTCCTTACAATATAGTATTCTCCTCCTCCCTGTAGGCATTGCTACCTTGGCTTCTTGCCACACAAGCGCTTCTTAATGAGAAGCATTGGATTGGATTAACAGTGTGCTTAGTCGATTGCTTCTGATAAGGAAAAATTTAAAACCAATACTTCCATATGATCAATATTTGATGACGTTCGACGTTGAACATAACATAATAGAGTTGCCTCGGAAGCACGCTCTCGTGGCTGTCAGACTGGTGTGTTTATCCCTGCTATCAAAACATTGCTTTATCTACTAAAAGCAAATGTTTCAGATTGCTAAATGGTCATGGGCACTGCACCGAGACCACTTTACTCAGAGGAAGTTACCTTGGTGCCTTTAGTGTACCTTTATTTGCAAAGAATACTACAAAATATATAAAACATACAGAAAATAAAAGAAAAAATAATGAAGAAGGAATGCTAAAATAAATGTTAAAGCAGGGTATATCTGCTAAGGTGCTACACAGATACTTACCTGTCAGCCCTTTGGAATGTACAAGGAAGTGTACCATAATGAATTTGTTGCTGCAAACACCTGTCTCTTGCCATGGTGCCAGCGATCAAGGAGTTCCAAGCATAGAGGAAAGGACTTGGATAATATAATCTAGGATTCATCCTGACAGATGAGAATATACGATTTCCTTTGTCTGACTCATTGGCATATATATTCCAAATAGAAGAGATATGAATTTTCTTGTTTATTTTTAAACAGTTCTAGGATGTGCAGCATGTTTGTTACAGCATCTACAGAGTTGCTTTTTATAATGATACAGTATTGGTAACCTCTTGCTAGATGTCTATGTATATTTATAGTCAAAATTTTAACTTGATTTGGACATTATATGTGGACGTGATTCAACCACGTGATTCAACCGCTGCTCGCACCCGTACGGCCAACTCACGCTTGCAGGACCTCTCACGGGCGGCTCCTCTCCTATGGAATAACTTGCCTACTGCCATCAGACTCTCCCCTAGTCTTCAATCATTTAAGAAGGGCCTTAAATCCCATCTCTTCAGGAAAGCGTATGGCCTCCCAGAGTAATCTCTCCCTTACATACCTGTCTCTTGCTCTCCTATGGGATAGTGCTTTGCTCTCTCCTCCAGCTCTGCTTCACTCCTACTTGATATTTCCTATCCTAATGTTTCTAATAGCCCACCTCCTATAGACTGTAAGCTCATTTGAGCAGGGTCCTCTTCAACCTATTATTCCTGTAAGTTTTCTTGTAATTGTCTTATTTATTGTTACATCCCCCCCTCTCAAAATATTGTAAAGCGCTACGGAATCTGTTGGCGCAATATAAATGGCAATAATAATAATAATAAATAATAACCACTATGACCACTTCAGTGGTGGTAGGTAGGAGTCAACTTAAAACATTGCACATACGGAGATATTTGTAGTTGTGTGATGGGGCTAGTTGCATCATTTACCACATGTAAATTCTGTGCATAAAATGAATTTGTCATCAGCGCACACTGCACGCTTCTGACAAGTGAAAATTTTCCTCTTGCAGGCAAAATGCCTAAAAGGAGAAGACTGCAATCCCCTCCCTCCTTTCCACCTACATTGTGCTCCTGCCTGGCTTCCTCCATTGCCTTAGCAATTTTTTTTATTTTTATTTTTAAAGTGAGCTTTCCCTCCCCTCCCAGCCTGTGCTCTAGGCCAGTGAAACAGACTAATCATACATTCTTCTCTATGAGAAACCTATGATTGAGTAAAGAAAATAAGGAATTTTCTCCTCAGAGAAATTCCTCTTGGGTACTAATAAGTAGATAGGCTGATAAAAGGTGAGTGCAACATATACACTTAAAGGACCACTATAGACACCCAGACCACTTTAGCTCAGTGAAGTGGTTTGGGTGCCAGGTCCCCCTAGTTTTAACCCTGCAGCTGAAAACATAGCAGGGTTAATACCGGCTCTAGTGGCGGTCTGAGTCCAGCGTCAAAAAAGATCCCCCTAGGAAAGCATTAAGTAATGCTTTCCTATGGGTGGGTTTGAAAGCGTGCGGCCTTGGCCGCGCATGCGCATTCTGCTCCACTCGGAAGCTGACATCGATGGATTAAGGTAAGCAAATAAATGGTTAACCATTTATTCGCAGCAGAAAACTGTGACTAGGGCTCTATAACGTTAGGAATACATATTTGTATTCATAATGCTATAGTGTTCCTTTAACGAGGAAGTCAACACTTGATAGTGGAGGATAGGTGTATAAATTATCCAATTGGTAAACCAGCAGGCTTTATTTGTGTTGCCTAAAATGTATTGCCCATAAATAATCCTATCCATTTAATATTAAAATAGTGGTTGTATTTCAGTCGGTAGCTTAGAGTCTCTCAATTGTCCAGTGTAAAGGAGTACATTGGTTTGAAAAAATAGATTCCCAAGTAACTTATGGTCTAATAAATCCTAGAGATAATAGTCTAATTTCAAACCATGGTGTTCTAGGGTTAATTTGGGAGATTACCACTAAGCTGCCGATATTTAGACGCATACATGGGGAAAGCAGTATGTATGCACAGCTCACTGGAGGAGGTTACAAACCCAGTTACCTTATGAGAACAATAGCTCTTTAGACATCCTAATCAGAATTGCTTTTTTGGGGGATCTGGATAAGTTGATTTATCCTATACCACTGCTGTATTTAGTCGAATGTATGTGGATATACTTTATCATTTGTTTGCCCAAAGTATTTGGAGTTATATGCTGCTCCATTTTCAACCGCTGATTCAATTTTTCAGGATTCTAACAGCACACCCCCTGATGTGGATTTTGGCCAGTCAACAGCTTAGTTGTACTCTCCCCTATGAACCCTAAGGCACCACAGTTTGAAATTAGACTATTATCTCTAGGACTTATTAGACCATAAGTTACTTGGGAATCAATTTTTTCAAACCAATGTACTCCTTTACACTGGACAATTGAGAGACTCTAAGCTACCGACCAAAATACTACCACTATTTTAATATTACATGGATAGGATCATTTATGGGCAATACATTTTAGGAAACACAAAAAGCCTGCTGGTTTACCAATTGGATAATTTATACACCTATCCTCCACTATCAAGTGTTCACTTCCTCGTTAAGTGTTATATGTTGCACTCACCTTTTATCAACCTATCTACTTATTAGTACCCAAGAGGAATTTATCTGAGTCATGTTTCTAGAGTTCATGCCCACTCATACTGACCACCTCTGTTAGGAATATTTCTCATACAGGGGATATTAGTAATTTCTTCTAAACCTATGATTGGTCTGCAAGCGGCCCCTGTGACATCGAGAGGGCACAGAAGTCAGCACCGGAAGCTTCACATGGCACTGGATTAAAAGGAAGTAAAACGTATTTTAAAGGTTTGGAGGGGGAGACCTTCTCCATAGGGCCCAATAGTGCATTTTACACCATTCTCCTATAAGGGTTGGAGTAACCCTTTAAGTTATGGACTTTGGTTAGGTTATTTTCTATAAAGGATCAGTGTAGCACCTTAGCAGATATAGCCAGTTTTAACATTTTACTGTAAAATGTATCTTTAGAGCCACCAGAGTTACATTTTACCTCTATCATCCTAAATAAGGAAAAGGAATCTTAAACCACCTACGTTACTTATGTTTTTTTTTTGTTTTTTTTTTAAAAGAGACATGGTTTATTAACTAAACAGTGAACCAAAACATCTTATTGAAAAACAATTAGGTCACAACAGCCAATTTGGAAAAACAAAATCTTCATTAAGCAATAGGCAAAGCTTGGCTACTTTAGCCTGAATTTTGCTATTTTTTTTTCAATTTGCTGTGAAACCAGTTAAAGAATTAGCAAGTATGCAAATACGGTTTCAGTAAAATGCAAAGTGGTTTAAACAGTCCCAAGAAATTATTGTAGAATCCTAACTTTGAGTTTAAAAAATAATAAATTAAATTAAAAATAAATAAATCATGTAATACAAAACATGATTAACAGTAAAATCCTAGTTTATTTTTATCACCAGATTCATAAAAGCAGTGATTGACAAAGGAAAAGGGTGGGCCTAGCCTAATATTTTGCATGTATAATAATCATTTTACATCTAAATCTATAGCAATAGAGGGGCAGGTATATCCACAAAATGTGGAAAATATTATAATTTCAAAAAGTCACCAACCAGAGCAGGAAGTAGAGTAGACATCCTTTAACAAAGTATGACAAAAGGCGTGCCTATTAAAGTTCTACATTTTCTATTTTATAGTTTATCATAATCGAAGAGTTACAAAAGAAAAAGCAGTCACCTTACTTTATCTCTGGTATGTCGGATACCTATATTTATATCTCGATAGATAAATAGATTTATATATAACCCATAAATACCCTGGCGAACATAATAAATGGGATCACCTCCAGGTAAACAGGCCAAGTGCGGTCAGGTCTAGTATGTCAGCTTCAATTGTTTACTATAGAAATTCAGTACAAAAGGAAAGAAGTAAAATCTAAAAACCCTCTCAAAGGGCATCCATATGTGCAAACAAGAGCTTTAATGGACTCTTCATACAGTTCATACATTGAGTAAACCATGTTATAATGTACTGTAAATACCAGAAACACTTAGAGACAGTTTTGGATTGCAGAGTACACAATAACAACAGATGTAATTATTGGCACAAGTTAAACAGTGCTTTTGTGCCCTCGGTTAGGAAGATCTGCAAAAGAAACGGACACCAGTCACACATCACATCTAGCCACAAACGTTACATGCCATTTATTTATGATCCTACCAGGTTTGAAGGTAATAAGACAGGATCGGTTGGTACATGTTCCTTCTGGGAAAATCATCACCTAAAATAAAATAAATAGGTTTTGCTTAGTTAAAGTCTGTGTTTTGAGACAGCATGAACGTAGCGTGAAAGATAAAGTTATGTTTAACCCCTTAATGACCAGGGCTGTTTTTACATTTCTGCAGTGTTTGTGTTTAGCTGTAATTTTCCTCTTACTCATTTACTGTAACCACACATTATATTCAGTTTTTACTATATGTACAGGTTTCCACTCGACCCCTAGAGGCACTCAGCACTCATGACTTCCGATGCTTTGCTACACTGTTGGGCACCATGTGGAGCAACCTGGAAGGGATTGCTTCTGGGGAGCGATCACTCGGGGGCCCATCCATCAGGAGAGGTATTGCAGGATGCAGGATGATAACTAAAATGCTACATTATTTTTATTCATTTTGTAGCCTGCCTCTGCACTTATTCTAAAACCATAGTATTCTTCTTTAGAACAGGTGCCCAAAATTGCACAGCATTTTCAAAGTGTGGTCTTACCAGCGATTTAAAAAGAAGCATAATTATAATCTTATCCTGAGAATTAATGATGCTATTTATACACTACATGTCCCTCGGCGCTGGGTCAAAGCTCTGCCCCCTCCAACCCTATGGGGAAAATCTGATGCTGTAGGTCCTCATGCAGAGCTTACAGCGCCGGCCCCGTGCATGCTGGGGTCTGTGGCTAGCACGTGGCGTCGAGTGTGGAGCTGTTGGAGCGATTTCTGCATCGAGTTTTGAAGCCATACTGGAATCTTTTTGCAGCGGTTTTGGCACATTCCTGGTGCATTTCTCAAGCAGTGGAAAGGTAGGGAGCTGAGCTTTGTCATTTGCATGCCTTTTACTGTGTGTTCTGCATTGTGGGTTGGTTTCCATGCCAGCTCATTCTGACTTTTTTCTGACCTCCGGAACGGATTTATTGGTTTTCAATGCATTCCTATGGGAGACCACATTTCGGTTTACAAATTTTTTGCAATAAGAAAAGTACTGGAGAACGCATTAAATTTGTAAACCGATGTACCACTTGTATATAGAAATCGTATCACTATAATAAAGCACTGCTTATTTGATAAATACGGACAAAGAAAAGCTCAAATACATAGTGCATGCAATAATAGGAAGCAGGAACTGTAAACACTGTTGCATGATCAACGCTGACCCATGAACAGAACTGTTAAACAAGAAACTGAACGTTTCAGTTGACAACACAAGGCTTTTAGCTGTGTTGATTATACACTGGATTACTTATAAGAGCTATTCTGTTTAAAATATGAAACAGTACTTGACTTAGAAGAATACCCAAGAGAAATTCCAACTATTATCTGTAACCAACATGTCATTAGATGGATGTTTGCAGTAGATTGTGTTAGCAACCAAGGAAAATATACTGCTAATTAAGCTTCAGAAAGTATAGTTTCGTACAGCATTACGATTCTATCAACTATAAAAATATTAGAGACTTTAAAGGGACACTATAATCACCAGAAGAACTACAGCTTATTAAATTTGTTCTGGTGAGTAGAATCATTACCTTCAGGCTTTTTGCTGTAAACACGGTCTTTTCAGAGAAAATGCAGTGTTTACATTACAGCCTAGTGATAACTTTACTGGCCACTCCTCAGATGGCTGTAAGCGATTCTTCCTGGGTCATAGCTGCCTAAAATGCATCCAAACATTCAGTATCTCCTCCCTCTGCATTCAGACACTGAAGTTTCCTCAGAGATTCATTGATTCAATTCATCTCTATGAGGAGATGCTGATTGGCCAGGGATGTGTTTGAATCATGCTGGCTCTGCCCCTGATCTGCCTGTTTGCCAGTCTCAGCCAATCCTATGGGGAAGCACTGTGATTGGATCAGGCTACCACTTCTGATGATGTCAGCAGACAGCTCGTTTTTCTGAGACATACAGCATGCAGAGTTATAGCTTCAGGCTTGAATACAGTAAGATATTGCTATATTTCCTATATTTATGGAGGCATGAGGGGCCCAGGGGGGCTAGATGGTGATTTTAACACTATAAGGTCAGCAATACATGTTTGTGTCCCTGACCCTATAGTGATCCTTTAAAATCTGCAAAACAAAGGACTGTTATTAAAGAGACAAAAGTGCCTGAGTGGTTCATTTCTGAACAATACCAAAATAAATTAAACCAATGCAAATGTAGAAACAGTGGAACCCCAGTGACCTAGGTAAGTTTCAAACTGTTGGAAACTATGAATATTAACACGTGTATTTTAAAATATTAAATGGGTTATTTCTAGCTAACATGCACATTATATAAATAAAATTACATCTTTTAATAAATTTTCTATAGTAACACACCCAAAATACACCCACTTTTGCTCCTAGTTAAATAGTGCATAAATGATGCACTGGTGATTTTCCCTCTATGAAATCAATAAGCATTAGCACATGCGACTTTGTGGGCAGGAGAACAACTCAAAGCTCAAAACAGTTTTGAAAAATCACAATTGCAGACCTATAACGGACTCAACTATTTCAAACACTTCCCGATTCCTGCAGGTACGGCATCTACACATCCACAATAAATGTAGAACCCCCCCATCCCCCCCCAAAAAAACACAGTTTATGAAAAAAGTGAGAATGAACCCCAGTTCAACTAGCCCTTCAGCGCGTCCCGACTTACATCTCATACAGGCTTTAGCTCACTTGTGCCAATACAGAATTCTGCTAGCACAATGTATAGATGAAATCTCATGCTCAATCTAATGAGCATAAGTTGTTTGGGGCATGACAAGTGCCATTTTTAGTTTTATTGAGGTCATGTATTCGAACAATTCTATTACATTGAATTAAAAGGACACGATAGTCACCAAAACAACTTTAGCTTAATGAAACAGTTTTGGTGTATAGATCATGCCCCTGCAGTCTCCATGCTAAATTATCTGCCATTTAGGAGTCAAATCACTTTGTTTATTGACCCTAGTCACACCTCCCTGCATGTGACTTCCTAAACACTTCCTGTAAAGAGTCATCTAAAGTTTATCCTTTCTTTATTGCAAGTTCTGTTTAATTTAGATTTTCTTATCCCCTTCTATGTTTATAGCTAGCTAGACCCTTCAAGAGCCTCCTGTATGTGATTAAACTTAAATTTACAGAGCAAGAGATAACATTGTTTAAGGTAAATTACATCTGAATTGAAAGTGAAAACCGTTTTTTTTTCATGCAGGCTCTGTCAATCATAGCAAGGGGAGGTGTGGCAAGGGCTGCATAAACACAAAGTGATTTAACTCCTAAATGGAAGTGAATTGAGCAGTACAATCTGAGAGGCATGATCTATACACTAAAACGGCTTCATTAAAGTTGTTTAGGTGACTATAGTGTTCCTTTAAGGCTAAACCTATGTGATTATTTACTATGATTTTTTTTTTTTTTTTTTTTTTAAGATTACCAAAAACACAAAGTACCTGAGCACATAATTCCATATTATATAGTTCTCCGTAGCAATTCTTGGATTATCATTTACCAAATAAAGGGTGCTCAATCAAGACTTTCAGGATAGATATTCTTTATGCATATTTACATATGTAACACACAACCAGACTTCCAGATGCTTTTATTTGTGCCAATTCAATTCACAGAAATATGGGATTGCTCTTATGTCAAATTGCTTTACTGCTGCTATACACTCGTGCTGAGTGTATAGCAGTGGTGTGTTGAGTCTCCAGAAAGTAAGGAGTCCGGGCACACAAACACTTGACAATGATTCTATTGAGTGGCTGAAACTTTGTCATAGCTACATGAAGTACCTATTACAGTCTAAATGTGATTTGTATAGTGCATAAATGCAGTGGCTACCTGGTAGAGGTGGCATGGCTAGTTTTAGCATGAGAGGGTTTAACTTGATTGTATAGGAATGTGATTGTGATAGTTGTCATAAGGTTTACAACATGAATTTTTTTTCAACCAGAGCACCTCTGCAAGATGTGAAATGTTTGTCTAGCTTCAATGTAAGCCAACTGGCTAATCTACCGTATGCGTGTATCACCTTATAGATAGTGGATTCTTTTGATATCCTAAGGGACCCTTAACAGTCAGAAAACCACTGTCTTCCAGTGAAACATTAATAACCCACAAATAAATAATCATGCCTCATTTTGTGCATATTCAGAACGGGAAAGCACACTCAGCAAGTCGAATATGAATATAGCTTGCTCAGCTTAAAGGACCACTCTAGGCACCCAGACCACTTCAGCTTAATGAAGTGGTCTGGGTGCCAGGTCCAGCTAGCTTTTACCCTTTTTTTTTTATAAACATAGCAGTTTCAGAGAAACTGCTATGTTTATTCTGAGGGTTAAGCCAGCCTCCAGAGCCTCTAGTGGCTGTCTCACTGACAGCCGCTAGAGGCGCTTGCGTGCTTCTCACTGTGAAAATCACAGTGAGAGCACGCAAGCGTCCATAGGAAAGCATTATGAATGCTTTCCTATGCGACCGGCTGAATGCGAGCACGGCTCCTGCCGCGCATGCGCATTCAGCCGATGACGTCGCGAGGAAGAAGAGGAGGAGGAGTAGAGCTCCCCGACCGGCGCTGGAGAAAGAGGTAAGTTTAACCCCTTCCTCCCCCCAGAGCCCGGCGGGAGTGGGTCCCTGAGGGTGGGGGCACCCTCAGGGCACTCTAGTGCCAGGAAAACGAGTATGTTTTCCTGGCACTAGAGTGGTCCTTTAAGTCATTTAGGAGAAGTTTGGAAGCCGTTTAGAAGGTCAAAATAGGTGTGACATAGGTATGGAACTGGAAAAATTTAACAAATTCATAGATGCAATAACTATTTCTGTAGAATTCACAAAAGGGAAAATAAAATCAAAAGTTTTGATTTGGATGTTGTGTTGGTTACCTGAGGCCATTTACCATTGGAATGAGCCCGTCTTCTGATCTCTTCTACAGTTTTCTTTCGAGAATCCTGGTCTGAGCGGGATACAAACACTGGTCGGATGAAGTTGATTAATGCTAAAGAAAAAAAAAGCACAAACAATATCAGGAAGGGTGGGAAACACTTGGAAAAGAATGTTAACTAGTGTCCTTCCAGAAAGAATTTGAATTTATCATTTTGAATGTAAGCTTGTTTGAACAAGGCTCTCAACACCCTCTCTGTTCCTGAGTGTCCAACTTGTCTTTGTGCAAATACTTGTCTGTTAGCCCACCTATTGTACAGTGCTGTGGAATTTGTTGGATATAGAGATATATATATATCTATATCTATAATGAATAGAAAGGTGCACTCACAGGTCTTCTTCCAAGTGTGAAGTTTATTCTGTTATTTCAAGATTGTCCCAACATTTCGACCCCTACGGCTCTTTTTCAAGGTCCCACGGGAGGACCTTGAAAAAGACCCTTAAGGGTCGAAACGTTGGGACAATCTTGAAATAACAGAATAAACTTCACACTTGGAAGAAGACCTGTGAGTGCACCTTTCTATTCATTATTTATTTATTTTATACGCTGGTAGCACCAAGGCAAAAAAACTTAAGGGTAAGTGCTGTGATACATTGGAAATATATATAAATATATATAAATATATATATATATATATATATATATATATATATATATATATATATATATATATATATATATTTGTAGTCAGGGACAAAAAGCTGTACTTATAACAGGTTAGACATTTGAGCAAGTCGGTTGTGGTGTGCCATTACCTGGTAATGGTATGTAATGTAATGGTATGTATATAAATATTTAGGGGAGTGGTGGGAGGGATGAACCCGGAGGCATCGAGTAGGGGGCCTGTGCTTATATAGCCGGGTAACCCCTCCCATAACTTTAGGCTCCGCCTTCCAATTTGTAGTCGGGGACAAAAGGCCATAGTTATAACAGTTTAGACATTTGAGGAAGTCGGTTGTGGTGTGCCGAAACAGATGTATCGGGTAGGCCTGTAATGAAAGAGGGCAAAACGTTTGCGTGAAATTCACTTTATTATACATCTTTACATGGCAAGATTCTTAAATGCTTGTCTTAGTTCTAGCTCTGGTTGTGGTATGTATGTGGAATACACTGAGGATTTCCATCATCCTAATCTTTTAATGATGTGAGCTGGAATGCTTTGTCTTGAGGCTGCGGAGGCTGCCCCTATTCTGAACGAGTGTCCTGTAAAGGCATTGGGGTTAAGACCCAGCCTAGTTAAGAGAGTTCTGATGTATGAAATGAACTTGGCTATGGTAAGTAGTTTGCCCTATATTGTGAATAGGGCCTTGTTAGGATTTGTATCAAAGAGTGATGCTACATACTGGTCTATTATTACCACTGGGCACCATTTGTTGGCCGTGGGATAGTAATTTATTTCTGTAGGTGGTCCTGATTGGTTGGTTTTAGTGTGACTGATGGTGAGAACGTAATGGTCTGAACGTTTGTTAAGGTCTGATACTTTCAGATCATTTTTTTGAGGATCTGATGTCAGTGGTAAATTCGTTGGGTCGTAAGAACCCATAAAATGCCAGGTAAACTGCAGTTTTGATTGGTATTTGGTTCGAAAGGATTGGTGTCTAATCGGTCGGATAGTGCCTGGAATTTGGGACCGTCTATAGGTTGTCTTTTAGTTGTAGTGGGCTTGTCTAGACGCTGTATGCCTCGGAGTATATTCCTCACTGGGTAGGAGGACATGAATGGTTTGGTGCTGGGATAGGCACTTAATATATGGTGTATACCAGTGATGTAGAGTTTTATGGTGTTTAAGGAGAGTTTTAAGTGAAGGTGGCAAAAGGATATAAATGCTACTATAGTATCCAGAGAATGAACATCTGCAACTTGATATTCCGAGGTAAATTTGTTATAGACTGCAAAGGCTCTATTGTATGATTTGGAGGTGTTGACTGAAAGGGCAGCGTTAGCCAGGAACCTGCTGTGCGCCATTAAGCGGGTCAGTCCAGGATTAGGTCTTAGAATGAGGGGGTTGGCACTGGCGTTTTGTTGGCCTCGAAGAATCTCTGGAATTGAGAGCGAGACAGGGCGTCAGCTGCAATGTTAGTGTGTCCTGGTATGTGGAAGCATGTGACATGTAAGTGTAAAGTGGCTGCGAGCCAGGTGAGACATCTGACTAGCCTAATTATTACTAGGGAGGAGGATCTGCCTTTGTTTAGAATGTCGCTTGCAGCTTTATCTGTAAAGCATTTTACTGCTTTACCTTCCCATAGGTGCCCCCAGACTCTGGCGGCCGCAACTATGGGGTATATTTCAAACAAAGCTGAAGTCATATGAAATGAGGGCAGATTTGAAGTCTCCAGTGGCCACTTGTCTCTAGACCAGGCATTGTTGTAAATAGCGGCAAACCTGGTATGTGCTGCGGTGTCTGTCCAGATAGCGGGAGTATGAACATCGCTTCACCGTTCCAGTGGGACAGAAACCTTAGCCACATGCGGAGATCGGCTATGGCGTGTTCATCTAATGTTATGGTGCGGATGTCATTTGTCAGTTGGGGGAGAAGACTCAAGAGCCTTGATATGAATGCTCTGCCTTGAGGTATTATCCTAATTGCAAAGTTTAGTGTACCTAGTAAAGACTGCAGTTCAGTTTTTGCACACTTGTTTCCCTTAAAAAAAAAAAAAAAGAAAAAAAAGAAAAGAATCCACCGATTGTGTGATCCTGACGACTTTCTCCCGCGGGAAGCTAGCATGTAGCGCTACAGAATCTAGCTGGATTCCTAGGAAAACCAAATTGGTGGTAAGCCCTACTGTCTTCTCCTGAGAGAGTGGTACCACTAGTGTAGCAAAAAGTGCCCTTGTTTTGTTACTGCTGGTGGGTGTTGTGTGTGGGGCTTCTATTGTGAGAAAGTCGTCCAGATAGTGGATCACGGATGGACAATCGCATATGTTGAGAGGGAGCCAACCTAGTGTGTCTGCAAATACGTCAAACAGTGTCGGACTGCTTTTTGATCCGAATGTCAGTCATGTGGCAAAGTAGTATTCCCCCCCCCCCCCCCCACTTATTGCCGTGCCCGTGCCATAGGGATGGGTGTATAGGTAAGAGCTTGAAGGCGTTTGAGATGTCCGTTTTGCCTAGCCACGCACCTGCCCCAGCTCTTAATATGGCATATACACCCTGTTTCAAATTATTATGCATATTCTATTTAAGTGTCACAAAGATTAAAGATTTTGTTTTTCAGTTTAACTCATGGATGGCATTGTGTTTTAGGGCTTTTTTGATCACTGAAAACAATCTCGGACACCTGTGATAATTAGATTGCCAGGTGAGCCCAATTTAAAGAAAAACTACTAAAGGAGGGTGTTCCACATTATTAAGCAGAGCACCATTTTCATGCAATATGGGGAAGAAAAAGGATCTCTCTGCTGCCAAAAAGAGTGAAATAGTTCAATGCCTTGGA
The DNA here is from genome assembly GCF_036172605.1 of Pelobates fuscus. Classification (NCBI taxonomy): domain Eukaryota; kingdom Metazoa; phylum Chordata; class Amphibia; order Anura; family Pelobatidae; genus Pelobates; species Pelobates fuscus. The sequence continues at coordinate 202,252,843 of NC_086320.1, forward strand.
CGAGGTATGAAAACATTAGATATTTCACAAAAACTTAAGCGTGATCATCACACTATTAAGAGATGTGTGGCTGATTCAGAGCACAGACGGGTTTGTGCAGATAAAGGCATATTGAGGAGGATTTCTGCCAGATCCACGCATCGGATCAAGAGAGCAGCTGCTAAAATACCATTACATAGCAGCATACAGATATTTGAAGCTGCTGGTGCCTCTGGAGTCCCACGGACATCAAGGTGTATAGTCCTCCAGAGTCTTGCAACTGTATATAAACCTTCTATTTGGCCACCACTAACCAATGCTCACAAGCAGAAACAGCTGCATTGGGCAGAAAAATACATGAAGACTAATTTTCAAACAGTCCTGTTCACTGATGAGTGCCGTGCAACTCTGGATGGTCCAGATGGATGGAGTAGTGGATGGTTGGTGGACGGCAACCCTGTTCCAACAAGGCTGCAACGTCGGCAAGGCGGTGGTGGAGTCATGTTTTGGGCCGGAATCATGTGAAGAGAGCTGGTCGGCCCCTTTAGGGTCCCCGAAGGTGTAAAGATGACCTCTGCAAAGTATGTGGAGTTCCTGACTGACCACTTTCTTCCCTGGTACAGAAGGAAGAACTATGCTTTCCGTAATAAAATCATCTTCATGCATGACAACCATCTCATGCTGCAAAGAATTATATATTAAAAAAATGGTTCTTTGTTGATGCATACTCATACCCAGAATCCCTTGCAGTAAGGAGAGCACTGTTAAAGTGAGATTTCTGAGGGAAAAGCAAGTCTTATGGCTTCACTGGTGTGTGTATTTCTGTTTAGCAACGTATTAACTATACACAAATTGTTTGTGTGTATGTGTATGTATATACACACACACATATATACATATAGACACACACACTGTGATTATGCACTGCATCTGGGGTGAGTCCAATTTCCCTTTATTTGTATGTGTGTATATATATGGTTATATTGCATTATTTCATTTATATTGATCCTGATGAAAGTCCTTGTATAGGACTGAAACGTTGATTCTTATATTATCCAATAAAGACCGGATTTTATAAAAGACCGTGAGTGCTACTAACAATACTTACTATATACACTGCTCAAAAAAACTAAAGGGAACACTTAAACAACACAATGTAACTCCAAGTCAATCACACTTCTGTGAAATCAAACTGTCCACTTAGGAAGCAACACTGAGTGACAATCAATTCCACATGCTGTTGTGCAAATAGGATAGACAACAGGTGGAAATTATAGGCAATTAGCAAGACACCCCCAATAAAGGAGTGGTTCTGCAGGTGGTGACCACAGACCACTTCTCAGTTCCTATGCTGCCTGGCTGATGTTTTGGTCACTTTTGAATGCTGGCGGTGCTTTCACTCTAGTGGTAGCATGAGACGGAGTCTACAACCCACACAAGTGGCTCAGGTAGTGCAGCTCATCCAGGATGGCACATCAATGCGAGCTGTGGCAAGAAGGTTTGCTGTGTCTGTCAGCGTAGTGTCCAGAGCATGGAGGTGCTATCAGGAGAGAGTCCAGTACATAAGGAGATGTGAAGAAGGCTGTAGGAGGGCAACGACCCAGCAGCATGACCGCTACCTCCGCCTTTGTGCAAGGAGGAACAGGAGGAGCACTGCCAGAACCCTGCAAAATGACCTCCAGCAGGCCACAAATGTGCATGTATCTGCTCAAACGGTCAGAAACAGACTCCATGAGGGTGGTATGAGGGCCCGACATCCACAGGTGGGGGTTGTGCTTACAGCCCAACACTGTGCAGGACGTTTGGCATTTGCCAAAAACACCAAGATTGGTAAATTCGCCACTGACGCCCTGTGCTCTTCACAGATGAAAGCAGATTCACACTGAGCACATGTGACAGACGTGGCAGAGTCTGGAGACGCAGTGGAGAACGTTCTGCTGCCTACAACATCCTCCAGCATGACCGGTTTGGCAGTGGGTCAGTAATGGTGTGGGGTGGCATTTCTTTGGGGGCCCGCACAGCCCTCCATGTGCTCGCCAGAGGTAGCCTGACTGCCATTAGGTACAGAGATGAGATCCTCAGACCCCTTGTGAGACCATATGCTGGTGCAGTTGGCCCTGGGTTCCTCCTAATGCAAGACAATGCTAGACATCATGTGGGAGTGTGTTAGCAGTTCCTGCAAGACGAAGGCATTGATGCTATGGACTGGCCCGCCCGTTCCCCAGACCTGAATCCAATTGAGCACATCATGTCTCGCTCCATCCACCAATGTCACGTTGCACCACAGACTGTCCAGGAGTTAGCAGATGCTTTAGTCCGGGTCTGGGAGGAGATCCCTCAGGAGACCATCCGCCACCTCATCAGGAGCATGCACAGGCGTTGTAGGGAGGTCATACAGGTACGTGGAGGCCACAAACACTACTGAGCCTCATTTTGACTTGTTTTAAGGACATTACATCAAAGTTGGATTAGCCTGTAGTGTGTTTTTCCACTTTAATTTTGAGTGTGACTTTAAATACAGACCTCCGTGGGTTGAAAAATTTGATTTCCATTTTTTAATTTTTGTGTGATTTTGTTGTCAGCACATTCAACTATGTAAAGAACAAAGTATTTCAGAAGAATATTTCATTCATTCAGATCTAGGATGTTATTTTTGTGGTCCCTTTATTTTGAGCAGTGTATAATACTAATATATATATATATACACACACACACACACACACACACACACACACACACACACACACACACACACACACACACACACACACACACACAGAAGGTAAAGGTTTCATACAAATTAAGTTTAGGATCTTTACTTACTTCCCCACACAGGAATGTCCTTGCTTTCAGCCTTCATTACAATAGAAGCCATTGTCATGGTTACTGGAATGGCATCAAAATACGAAGAGTGTGGAGCCAGGGTCAGTATTGGAGCTTCTGCTGGCAAAGCCTGCTGGCCTTTCACTGTCACCCAATGAAAGCCCCCAGCAAACCACATCGTCCTCATGATTACTTTTAAAGCTATGTCCAGAAACCTAAAATAAAAAAAAAAAAATAGCAATTATTAAATTAAAGAAATCCATACTACCGAACTGCATAAAATGAACCATAAATAAAGAATAATAATAAAAAAAGAAATCCATAAAGACTTTAAGCATTGAGGTGGGCCCCATCAGTTACACAACTAGTTAGTTGTTTAGCCATATCACTACAAATAAAATTTAAAAATAAATCCCTACACCAATAGAATAGCTTTTTGTGTTGTCAACATGTATAAATGGCACATGAATTGAAGAAACAAAAATACAATACCTTTATGGATCTTAAAAATCAAAAACAGTGACCTACAAGGTTTTGCAGTATGCATCTCTCCACACCACTTGTGCACACACATTATTCAGAGTGAATGGTGTTAGCTGTATTTACCAATATTTCGGCTTTTGTTTTGTAGCCAGTATATAACTATTTCACAGCTATTTGCTGCTGTTCTGTTCCTGACATATTGCTAGCAACTATAGTTGAGAAAAAAAAACTATTTACCGCCAGTACGCAAATTAAAAAGTAGTATACAAGTAAAGGAGTTAAAGGGTGCTATAACCCATAACTTAAGTCTGCATCGGTGTAGCATGTCATTTGGGGGTAAGCAGCTTCAATATTTGTCCTTGTTACAAGTGGAGGAAAACAATTTTCAGGCATACCTACGTTAAACCTACTTGGTAGTGATTTTGGCCAGTGTAACCTATAAACTACTTACCTAAAGGTGAATTTCAGCATGATCATTGGCTGATGAATAATTATTAAATCAAGTTTATCTCAACGAAGCAAAGTTTGATGCATAACTCATCTAAATCAACATAACCCAAAAAGTATATGGAACCTGTAGGATCTAGCTGTCAATTTCTGCCACACAAGAGAAATTGTAACAGTTGTCACAAAGTTATAGACACCTGTAATAAGTGGAACTGTATCCCTAACAGCACAAATGCAACATTTATCCAGACATTAGTCTAAGAATGAGGAGGAGATAGTTAATTCACCCTAATGCCCCTAGTGCAGGGGTTCCCAATTAATTTATATATATATATATATATATATATATATATATATATATATATATATATATAAATATAATCTGACACACAGTGTGTATGTGTGTGTATGTATGCATCTGTGTTTGTATGTGCCAGTGTGTATGAATCTGACACACAGATACACATACACTGGGAGATCATGGCACACAGACACACATTGACACACAGTGTGTATCTGTATCTGTGTGTCAAGGTGTGTATATCTGTGTGTTGTATGCGCCGGTGTGTGTATCTGTGTGTGTGTGCAAATATGTATCTGACACACAGATACACACACACACACAGGCACATAGTGGCACACAAACACTGACACACAGATACACACACCTCTTGACTCACAAATACACACACACTCAGATACACACAGTGACATATAAACACACTTACACCACAGATACACACTGGTACATACACACATATACTCTTTGACAGACACACATACACTCACGGACACACACATTCTTTTACAGACACACATACAAACACATACATACACTCACACATTCACTCTCACTGACAAACACACATATACTCTTTGACAGACACACAAACTCCCTAACAGACACACGTACAATTTTTTTATTTTTACATTTTACACCACCCAGCCCGCCTACCTTTAGGAGTGCTGACATGGAGTCCCTGGGGTCCAGTGGGGCTGCTGGCGAGCGGTCCCTGGGGTTCAGTGGGGATGCTGGGTGGCTGGTATGGAGTCCCTGGTGTTCAGGGAGGCTGCTGAGTGGCTGGCGGCGAGGGACCAGTAATCTCCCTGCTCAGCTCCCTCTCATGCCTCTTAGTGATGTCGAAGTGACATCATATTCCAGCTCCAGCATCACTGCTGAGCGCGTGAGGTAGCTGAGCAGGGAGATCACTGCTCACTCGCCGCCCACGGGCATTTTATTTTGAAAAATATTGGTGGAGCCCCAATTAGGATTCCGCAGAACACACCAATTGGGAAACGCTGCCCTAGTGTAATAAATAACTAAACAAAGGTTCATGATTTTTAGGATTAATGGGTTGCTTCTTTTAAATTGGGGTGTCTGTACACTTTTCCTCCTTCCTTCCCCCCCCCCCCCCCCCCCGATTATCGGTACCGGCTCTAAAAAAAATCAATATCGGTCGATCCCTACTAGGAGTTACTACCCAATCATTCTTTAAATCACCTGACACACTACCTTATTTGAATTGATGCATAACCCATAACTACCTGGAGCCGCTGGCATCATCATTCCATTCAACGGTAAATGCTGCAAAGATTTTAACATTTAATAAGGATCTTCAGCCACCGCACCGTATCCCCCTCTGTGTTTCCACAATAGTGATGGATGTCATTGACAGTGTCCATTACTATTTCAGGCTATCGCAGCCACTCATTGCTGGCATGATTTGGTGTTACTAAGTAAGAGTAAAATCTCTGCTTTTGACATACCGTACTTTCAGTGGAGGCTGGTGTGCCAACCTCTTTATGGCAGAATGGGCGTCTCAAGCCATTCTGGGTGGGCATGATTGGCAGGCAAACCTGGTCACATATTTTAGATACATAGATTTGTTTTTTATTTGGGATGGTACTGAATATTCTCTTAACCAGTTTTTACAATATTTAAATCGGAACAACAGTGGTATTATTTTAACCTGGGAATACAGTCATTCTCTCATTATTTTTTTAGATTTAGATATTTTTATTCAGAACAATACAATAAACACAAAGACCTGAACACATGATTGACATGTTCAGTTGCCACTATAAACCTTGGCTTCATGGCATACCCAAAAGTCAGTTCCTCTGTCTTCGAAGGAACTGCTCTCTTACTCAGGACTTTGAATCACAATCTCAAATGTTATTAAATACATTTTCCCAAAAAAGTTACCCCAGGAACACTCTAGATCAGGGCTTCCCAAACTTTTATGGGCAGAGACCCACTTTTCAAAATGGTAATTTTTCGAGACCCACTTGCTTTTAATGCATATCTTAAAAAGTGAACACCATGACAATCAGCTTTAGAGGCATACAAATGGCACACCATAGCAATCCGCTTTAGATGCACATAATTGGCACACCATGACAATTACTTTCAGAGGTATAAAACTGGCACACCATGGCAAACCACTTTAGAGGCATACAATTGGCACACTATCCGCTTTAGATGCATTCAATTGGCACACCGTGGCAATCAGCTTTACAGGCATACAATTGGAACATTATGTCAGCTTTAGATGCATAAAATTGGCACACTATAGCAATCAGTTTTAGATGCATACAATTGGCATAACATGGCAGTTTTAGAGGCATAATTCTGGGATATCATGGCAGTTTTAGAGGCAGAAACTTTGCAAATCATGACAATCAGTTTTAGAGACATACAACTGCTTACTCTCAGAATCAGAAGTGCTGTGTCCTGCTCTTTCATCCAGGCACCTCACATTGATTATCCCGGTGGTGGAACTAAAGTAGAGAGTGCTCTGGTGCAAATATGTTTTCTGGGCCCCCCTCTAGTGCAAGTGTGGCCAAAAGGTAGATCTCCATATGTCGGAGAACTTCAACAATGCTATACCAGATGGGGATCTACCATATTCTTATCATTGAAGGGTTATATTTGTGAGCAGTGGTTGAGCTTTTGAATGTAAGCATGTTTTTGTATTAAGTATATGTGTGCATGTATGGGTGTATTTGTATGTACTGTTGCCATTGGAATGTAGTGGTGTACTTGTTTGTAATGTGTGCGTCTGAATGCATGGGTGTTTGTATGTAGTGTCGGACTTGAAATGCAGGTGTGCTTTTTGAGTGTTGGTGTTTGAATGAAGGGGTGTTTGTAGATAGTTTTAGTGTCTTAATGCCGGGCTGTGTTTGTATGTAATGTTTGCGTTTGCAGTACGTGTGTAGTGGATGCAGTGTGTGTGTGTGTGTGTGTGTGTGTTTGAATGTAAGCATGTTTTTTGTATGGAGTATGTGTGAAGTGTATACACATATACACACACATAAACAGACACTCATGTACACAGATACACACTGACAGACAAATACACACACTGACTCAAAAGGACACACAGATACACATAGACGCAGAGACAGGAGGTGAGTGTGAGTGTGTGGGAGAGGTGAGGGTGACAGTGTGGGAGGGAGTGTGTGCTGGTAACAGTGTGAGGGCAAAGTGAGAAAGGGTTACAGTGGGCGGCAGGAGAAAGGGTTACAGTTGGCGGGCTGGGGGAGAAGGGGTGGGCGGGGGGGGGGAAAGGGTTACAGTGTGGGGGGGCAGGGGGAGAAAAGGCTACAGTGTGGGGGGCAGGGGGAGAAAAGGCTACAGTGGTGGGGGCAAGGGGAGAAAAGGCTACAGTGTGGGGGGCAGGGGAGAAAAGGCTACAGTGTGGGGGGCAGGGGGAGAAAAGGCTACAGTGTGGGGGGCAGGGGGAGAAAAGGCTACAGTGTGGGGGGCAGGGGGAGAAAAGGCTACAGTGTGGGGGGCAGGGGGAGAAAAGGCTACAGTGTGGGGGGCAGGGGGAGAAAAGGCTACAGTGTGGGGGCCAGGGGGAGAAAAGGCTACAGTGTGGGGGCCAGGGGGAGAAAAGGCTACAGTGTGGGGGCCAGGGGAGAAAAGGCTACAGTGTGGGGGCCAGGGGGAGAAAAGGCTACAGTGTGGGGAGGGGGGCCGGGAGTGAAGGGGTTACATGGGCGGGGAGGGCAGGGGCTACATTGGGGAGGGCAGGGAGTGAAGGGGTTACAGTATGGGGAGGGGGCAGGGAGTGAAGGGGTTACAGTGTGGGGAGGGCAGGGAGTGAAGGGGTTACAGTGTGGGGAGGGCAGGGAGTTAAGGGGTTCCAGTGTGGGGAGGGCAGGGAGTGAAGGGGTTACATGGGGGAGGATATTTAGAGACCTGAGCGGGGATTTACTGAAGGGCAAGCTACTGACTTTCTCTAAGCTTTTGTCTGTTCTCGGAGTTCTCATATTCTGTTTTTGCAGCATGTTTTAATCGTTTCTAAGGGGGGCAAGCAACATAAATGGTGGCTTTAACACTATAGGGACAGGAATACAGGTTTGTGTTCCTGGCCCTATAGTGTTCCTTTAAGCTACAGTTGTTTTGGAGAGTATGGTTTCCCTTTAAGTAGGATTCCGGCATCTAGTCCTCAAAACAGTCAATTATATTGCTTTCTTCTCAGTTCATACAATGTATACATAGGATTAAAGTGTCACTGTCACAGTCACAGTCTGAGGACTCTGCATAATTTGCAAAGAACCCCGATGGTGACATCGCCGCTGGGGGTCTGGTGGCATTAAGAGGGAGGTGGCACTGAACGGGGAGTTTTACTTACCTGAACCTGTCCCTTATGGACTCCGCCATCCTCCTTCGGCAGATCTGCTTCAGTGCCAGGAGCAGACATCACTGCTGTACTCTCGCGCATGCACAAGAGTACATCATTGAGGTCTATGGACGATAACAGAGTCAATTTCATGTAGCAGTCCCTGGTGACAGCTGTCGCTCAGGGTCTAAGAAAAGTCCCTACTTTGTCTTATGTTTTTAGCTAGAAATAGGTTATAAAAAAGAAAAAAAAAACGGCATGAGGAAAGAAAGAGAAGAGAAAGTGATTGGGGAAAAAGTACGGCATGACAGTGTTGTATTAATCATTTCCAAATGTTTTTTGTATAGACTGCTATAATGTGTGAGCAGCATACAGGAAGGAGAGATTTGCTTGTTCTACATGCAATAACTTGTCTGCTGCACTCATGTCTGACTGTAAAGGTGTGAAATTAATGATAGAATATTCAATATATTTAATGCATAGTCAGAGTATACCATCAACCCCCAGTGATGAATAGACTCATAGGTATGTGCATGTGGCTGAACAGCATTTTTGTACAAATGCCCATCCCTAAAAAGAATAGTGCTGCAGAGCCACAGATTTTTCTTTCATATGCATAGTTACCTCCACAGCACTCTGGACAGTAAATGTTTAATAGGGAACATAGAAGTATTGTTTTGAGAGAAGTGACCGTTCCATTGCAAAACAATGATTTTTTTTGTTGTTGATTTTTTTTTTTACATTTACTCTTTCATTCTTTTGAAAGTACTAGACATATTGGAGATTATATAGTATCTCTAATTATTCTAAGTAGTAGGTCTGTCTCCATTGATTTACCAAATTGTGTACACTTTTAAAAGGACACTCCAATTATAAGTTATGCTTGTTGCATAGGTTATAATGCAAGGAGGTCCATGTCGCATTTCATGCAGTTTATAAATGCAGGGTTTTGCAGTTATTATCCTGCTACCCTTCATATAGATATTAAAATAGGAAGCTATACTTTCACCTTTACAAATAAATGAGGATGTTGTATATCTTGCACGCCATTTAAGTTCCTACCTTCTCCAACCAGCTCTAGGAGGGTGCCCAATCTGTGGTTGTATGCTACTTCACTACCGCAAATGTATGTCCGGGTATTTATCTAGAAGCAGTGGCGGCTCTCTGATTAGGCGATTTAGGCAGCCACCTTTATCACCTTCGGGCATGACCGAGGGCCCGACACTGGGAGGGGGCCCGGCGGCTTGTCCTCTATAAAGTCTGCGCCAGGAGAGCCCATTGCTGCCAGTCTGAAGCTCCACCGGGCGAGATCTCGCAAGACTTACCACGTGGTCTGCATCTCTGCACCCGGCGGGCCACCAAGGAAATTATTTTAAAAATAAAGGGAATTTGAAGGAACAGCCTCCCCACACCACGACACCCCCCCCCCCTCCTTCCCACCACATCACTCCCTCCCCGTCACCCCCTCTGGCACCCTTCAACCACACCAAAACTCGCTCTGCCACACTCATCCCATCACATTTAACCCCCCTAAATCCTGTTACACTCACCTTCTTTCGAATTATCAGACTTATCATATATTACCCTGCCACTCTAAACCACATTAACCCCTCCAATCTTGCCACACTCATCCCCAATCCTGTCACTCACCCTGTCACATTAACCCCCCCCTTAATCCTGTCGCTCACTGCCCCGTCACTCTCCCTCCTCCAACCATGTCACACTCACCCCAACCCTATGATACTTACCTCCCCTATCATGCCACACTCATCCTGTCCCTTTAACCCCTTAAGGACACAACTTCAGAAAAAAAAGGGAATCATGACGAAATATTTCCGTCATGTGTCCTAAAGGGGTTAATTCTGTTACTTACCTCCCCTTGTTCTGTCACACTCCCTCCATCAACCATGCCACTTTCACCCCAACCCTGTGATACAACCCTCAACAATGCCACGTTCACAATGTCACATTAACGCCTCCATTAGCCCTGTCATATTCTCCTCCAACCATGTCACACTCACCCTCCCTTATTCGGTGTCACTTTACCTTGGCATTGCCCATACCACCCTCACATTGCAGCCATAGACACAAACATACTAATACATGCACACATATACACACTCTGCATGCAGAATGTGTGTGTGTGTGTATATATGTATGTATGGTGATCCTTGTTTGTAGTTAGCACGGCCCTCTTTGTTACAAACATGCACAGTCATTTAAAATAACTTAAATTCAGGCATTGTATTGATAAATCCACGGCAACACAACTAAAGAAATAATAATGTAACCGGTTTCCCTTTAAACAAAAACCTAGCTCGTCTGAGCGCCGACTGACTTTCAGTTGTCCCTCTCTATCAAGGGTTAAACAATAACGTACCATAGGTTTCACCAACCTTATTAGATACAACACTCTGCACTCCAGCGCTCAGTCACCTTGACTGCTCTCTTCCTGCACTCCCAGTGCTCCAAGCCATCCTTAAAGGGAAACTCCAGTGCCAGGAAAACTATCCGTTTTCCTGGCGCTGGAGGGTCCCTATCCCTCCCACCCACCAATCCCCGGTTACTGAAGGGGTGAAAACCCCTTCAGTCACTTACCTGAGGCAGCGGCGATGTCCCTCGCCACTGTCTCCTCCTCCGCGACGCTTCTCCCTGTTCTTCAGTCGGCCGGTGGGCGAGACTGATACAGCCCATCGGCCGAGGAGACCTAATGCGCATGCGCGGCAATGCCGCGCATGTGCATTACGTCTCCCCATAGGAAAGCATTGAAAAATAATTTCAATGCTTTCCTATGGGGAAATGAGCGACGCTGGAGGTCCTCACACAGCGTGAGGACGTCCAGCGACGCACTAGCACAGGTTTCCTGTGCTATAGAGCAGGAAGTTCCCTCTAGTGGCTGTCTAATAGACAGCCACTAGAGGTGGAGTTAACCCTGCAAGGTAATTATTGCAGTTTATAAAAAACTGCAATAATTACACTTGCAGGGTTAGGAGTAGTGGGAGTTGGCACCCAGATCACTCCAATGAGCAGAAGTGGTCTGGGTGCCTGGAGTGTCCCTTTAACTGCTTTCATTTGGCACTCCCAGTGCTCCAAGCCAGCCTTGACTCTTGTCTCTCTCACAGGAGAGAACAGAGTCTCTTCTACCTGCTTTCAGGGAGGAAGACAGCAATCCCCTTTTCCTGCCTAGCAGGAAGGGTTTTTTTCCCACTGCTGTAGCTGATTATCTGCAGCTGAGCAGTGGGTTGGAGACCGTTCAAAACTCTGGCCTGGGCCTTATTTCTCCCAGTTGTATGCAAACTGAGGAGTGGAGCATTGGCCCACCCTGCTCTCCAAATGCTCCATCCCAGGGGCCGTAACTAAACTTTGGTTTGTGTTGCCTACAACACATACTCCCCCTGGGGTTAAATGTTATAGGCCTCTCTGCCTTCACTTTATCACAGTAGGGTAGTTAATCAGTCAGCAAGCCAGTTCTGCAAAGGTCTTGTTCTTCCTTCCCACCCCCTACCATATTAATTCATTATTCCTTTTTGCAAAATGTCACAAGAATCTATTCCCATCGATGACCTACCATTGGATGAAGTACCCAGCATGCCAGCCAGGCCTGGGTCCCCAGAAGTATCCCTTACCCCCTCGTCCCTGAGATCATGGACTATCCCAAAAATTGCAGCAGAGCTAAGATTCAGGGGCATCCCTTTCCAGCCATTGCCAGAAAGGCAGAGCTGTATAGACTATTGACAGCCCAGGCCAGCGACCCTAGGCCTGGCTCTAGCTCACAAGGGCCCTCTACCTGCACCTCCGAAGCTACGCAGGAAACCTTGACAGTCATACTGACCAACCTCCAGACACTGAATAATAGACGGTTAAAGGTGGAATCAGCCATTGCCACCCCAGGTGACCTACCAGGCCCTTCAGGTCCTCCCCTGGTAATACCTAACCTGCCGAGTTGGCCCATTCGCAGTATTCCCTTTCTCATCCTGGTGTACAAACCCCATCAGGGTAGCTGTGCACAAATACTCTGATAGATAAATATTGATAATTGACCTCTCGTCACCTCATTCTTCGCACATCCCCAGCATAAACTCTTTCAAACCCGCCCAGGAGTTTTCATTAGAAAACGCCAAAATTGACGACGCTATGCAAGCCATCATCTTAGCAGGCAGCAAGGCATGGCTAATGCCTTCAAGCTTTTACCCATTCACCCCTCACTATGGCACTTGCACAGTGTTAAATGGCGGGATATGTACTATTTTTCTACCCGGCTCACTTTTGGGTCTAGGAGTAGCCCTAAGCTTTTTGACATAGTCGCGGAAACACTCTGCTGGCTGCTCCTCAACATAGTCAGGTGTCCGTCTGTGATTCACTATTTATATGATTTTTTTTGTTGGTAGAACCCGGCTCCCACTCACCTAGACGCATTTACAGCACTACAGCCCTCTTCACTTCCCTAGGGGTGCCCCTGTCACCAAGCAAAACACTCAGGCCCTCCACAAAGCTAGTCTTTTTCGGCATCATTTTGACACAGTCATTTCAAGCCAGTTACCACAAGAGAAATTGACTCGCATTAGAGACTAAATCAGTTTGTTCCTGCGAAGTGATACGTGCACCAGAAAGGGACTCCAGTCCTTATTGGGGTCCCTTAACTTTGCGATGCGGATCATTCCACAGGGCAGATCATTAGTCTCTAGGCTACAGTGTCTACTCCATGGGGTGCCAGACGCCTGCCCAGATTCCCTGTTCATAACCCCGCTATCAGAGCTTTCCCCTACAATTTACACAGACGCAGCAGCACACACTGGTTTGCGGCTATTTTTGGCAACCACTGGTTTAGGGATAATTGGCCCACTGAAATGAATGCCTTGCCGGCCTTTAGAGAAATTTCCTCCTTGTTAGAGATTTACCCCACCGTGGTGGCTGCTCATACATGGGGTCATCTTTGGACCGACAAGGCAGTCAAATGCTGCTCTGACAATTCAACAGCCTGCGAAATTATAAACAAAGGGGGCCTCCTCTGTAACCAACAGGAGGTTGGTACGCAAACTGACTTGGCTAGCAGCAACCGCTCAGTTTCACCTTGTCTGCGAACAAATTCCTGGTATTCGTAACACAGCTGCTGACTCTCTTCCCCACTCTCCATTTCAGGTGTTCTTCCAGGCACTCCCTACTGCCCACCACCTACCATCCAGGATACCACCTTTTCACAAGTTACTAATGGACTGACCGAGCTACTATGCCACACTCAAGCACTACGCACTCTCACCCAACACCACTACCGCTTACGCTAGGGCACTGACCATTTTCAACAAGTTCGCTGCTGAGTTTCACTTACAAGGAGATTTCTCTATAAAAACCATGGTGGCTTTTGCCTCCTTCTGTCACCTACACCTTATCTTACAACACCGTTAAGCTTTACTTCGCAGGGGTACAACACCACGTTCTCACCAACTTTCCTAGCATCATACTCAATTAAGAACATTCTTAAAGGTATTCATAAAGTAACAGTCCCCCCGCAACTGGCAGACTGCCCATCGATGGACCTATCTTTAGACTACTCAGCGACCTACTAGACAAATCCCCTTTCGATCATACAAACTCTGTTATCAAGGCCGCCACTTTTATCATTTTCTATGGCTTTATAAGACCTAGGGAGTTTACTGTTGTACGCCAGGTAGATACCACTTCAAGTCTAAAGCGGTCTCACTTAAAAAAAAGTAGATGACCACTATGTCCTTTCATTACTTTTTACTAAGACAAACCACACCAATCATCCCACTACTATTCCTCTCTTCCCTACCGGGCATGCCTGGTGCCCAGTCAAAGTGCTCAACACTTTCCTAGAATCTCACCACACACCCCACTTTTATTACTCCAAGGGCACCCGCTCACCACAGCCAAGTTCACGCCTCATGTCAGAACTCTGCTGTCAAGGTTAGGCTACAACCCGACTTCCTTCTCCGGTCACTCCTTCCGTATAGGCGCTGCATCATCAGCATCTAGCTCAAACACACCAGTCCACATCATCAAGAGACTGGGCCGCTGGAAATCCTCAATTTACAATACTTATATACCACGACCGGAAAAAGAACTACAACAACCAGCAATAAAGTGTGTTTCTTTTGCCCTCTTTTATTACAGGCCTACTTGTTTGTTGGTTTCGGCACACCTCAACCAACTATGTATCTTCTTATACAATTATAACCTATTAAATTCCGAGCACGTACACACACTATATATATATATATATATATATATATATATATATATATATATATATATATATATATTTATTAATTATATACACATATATATATTAATTATATACACATACACACACTATATATATATATATATATATATATATATATATATATATATATATATATATATATATATTAATTATATACACACACACATATATATATATTAATTATATACACATACACACATATATATATATATTAATTATATACACACACACACACATATATATATTTGTGTACGGGATTATGGAAGGGGCGCACATTAAACGGTGTGTAATTTTAATATATGAGAGTCGGTTGAGGTGTGCCGAAACCGACGTGAGGTTAGGCCTGCAAAAGAGGGCCCACCCAGGTATAATGATATATGAAGAGGGTGTGGTAGGAGGGAATTTCCGAAATCGTCGCAGACAGGTGAGTAAGGGGATTTGCTGGGTTTAAATAGCCATAAAATCCCTCCCACAATTTCAGGCATACGCCTTCTATATATACATATATACACACACACACACACACACACACACACACACAATAACAGAGAGTGCATGTATTAGTAGCTCTGTGTCTATGGCTGCAATGTAAGAGTGGTATGGGCAATCCAAAGTTAAAGTGAAACAATACATATAAGGGATTATAGAATATGTGGGGAAAAAGTCTATGAGACGGTTTTCTTATCTGTAACTATTATTTGGTGAATTATTTTTTAAAAGCTTTTTCCCCAATAATCCATTCACAACGACACTTATGTATGCACAACTGCCAGGATATGCATCCATACCCCACAATCGTGTATAAACGATTAGCATAATTGCACATTATATTTGCTTATTGCAAATTAATTTTGTTTGCAAATTATGCCATAACTAGCTCTCTGTATTCAGCGGTGCAAGCCCGCTCTTCAATATAACTACAGCTCCTTATACACACACAATCCAACCCCTATTTTTTTCACTTTGACTGTTAGTGGGGGCCTCATGTTTGAGTTCCACCTAAGGCCTCACAAAGTCTAGAGCTGCACCAGTCTAGAAGTAATGTTTTATTTGACAGTTTTAATATATAACTCTGTGCTCAAAATTTCATTAGTAGACCTGTAGTTTAGACCTGGTGAGAAGAAATTCACCTTTTGTCAAGTGTAACATGGACCCTCTAGGCTTGCAATGGCTTAATGTAAATGCTCCAATAAAAAAAACCTCTCAGTTTAAATTGAACATAACATACAACTAACAAAGGTGTTAGAGTAGCTTTCCCCCAACTCTCTTTTATCCACATCTTCAGCCAGTCCGTCTCACTCACAGACATAGAAGTACTCTACCATTGGTTTAAAAACATCCTTTATGTCCCCACCAGTGGCTGCTTACTATAACTGAAACAAAGTCCACATACCATGGAGATGCTGTAAAATACTATTGGACCTGTCAGTGTTGCTTTCCATGGTCATTGGGTGGGGGCTCGATCTCAGGATTAGGGGACTGCCCTCCTCCCACTCACAATCAGCATGTGAGACCCCTGTGCTCCCCACATTCCATTAATGGGCAGCCAGAGTGGGCTCCGAAATATACATATACATGCCTTTGTCCCCCCAACTCCAACTCCCACTCATGAGCGGCAAGAGGGGGCTCTAATATGTAACAGAGGGACAAACTAAACCGTCTAACCAGGCCCGACCATAAGCAGCAGGTGAAATATTAATGGTTTCCCCACACTTTGGGCAGTTTCTCTGCCACAGTAAACATACTGTTGAGATTCTCAGAAAATCCCACTGACCTGCCAAGGTGAAAGCTTTGTTTACTTTCAGTCATTAATCAACATGCAGGAATCTTGCTGAGCAGACTGCATGGTTTTTAGAAATCACAAAAAGCAGTCAGGCGGAAACTTTAAAATTGCTTTGCTATTTGAAAATTTTCAAAAAAAAAATTCTCATGGGCAACTGATGAACAGTATGTTTGCGTAATCTGTCGGAGGAATAAGCTACTGAGCTTCATTTACTAAATGGTGACAACGAGAAGAGCGGTAATTGCAAATATATCTAGTGAAGCCTGTTCACCAGCATTAAAATGAGACTATATAGAAAAATATTCAACATCTTGGCAAATGCTGTGCTTGTATATATTTGCAAGGAATGGCTGAGATGCTGGCCTGTTAATGGAACTCTTTAACGTTAGGAATATATATCTATGTATGTATAAATGTGTGTTCCTCTAGTCTACAGTGACATGTTTGGGATGGCTGAGGTCACTTTTTTGTGTCATCGGAAGTGTACCAGAGTACACTGGCAAGCAGGGCCGGACTGGGAAAAAAACTTGGTGTGTTTTGACATCGTCCCCTCTCAAAGTGAGAAAGTTGGTTCAATGCTCTTCTAGGGCAAACCATGCGCAGAGCTCTGCTGAAGAGCTCTAGCATGAGAAAAAGGACCTGTATTTGTTCTGCACAGTGCAAGCAAATTTAATAACATGCTTGTGCTGTGTTTGCTTCAAACCGGTCTCTGTTTTCATAAATGCTATACCAGGAGACAAAAATACCAGTTAAGAGTATTGTGCGTGTATTTGGAGCCTGCTTGAAGGATTGCAGGTCTATAGAGTGAGCTGGTTGTGGTGTGGTATTGTGTAAATAGGTTGGTTTCTGTCGTGTTTGTTGTGTAATGTAATGTATGTGTGTCTAGGTGCAGTAGTGAGTTTGTGCATAGGTGATTTAGTGTGTGTAGGGGTTGTAGGGAGAGTGTGTGCGCATAGGGAATCCAGAGTGTGTATTTCAGGGATGGTGTGTGTGTGTGTGTGTGTGTATAGGAGATCTAGTGAGTGTGTGTATAGAGGATTTAGAGTGTATATAAGGAGCTAGTGTGTGTATGTGTGTACATGATCCAGAGTTAGGTAAGGGATTTAGTGTGTGTCTAGAATGTAATGTGTTTAAGGTTGCAGTGTGTGTATGTGAGGGTTTCTGTAGTATATATACACGTTTGAAAGTATGTAAAGTTAAGTAAGAGCTCGCGGCCAGACCCCAATAGGCCCGCCGGGCTTGTAATGAGCCCTGCGGTCCTGGTCTGTATTATGGCAATGTAAGTTGCCATAATACAGACATTGACTCGAGTATAAGACGAGTAAATGTGCCGAAAAACCCATTTTATACTCTAGTACAGGGGTAGGCAACCTTTTAGCAGCACTGTGCTGATATAGGATTGTGATGTCCCGTAGCATGCCGATCCTATTTTTTAAAATTGAGGTGTGTATGCTACCGTATTCTGCTTGTGTTATTTTTACTGTAGTTGCTTTGTATCGTTGTATTTGTGCGTATATGAGCTATTATATTGTATATGTTCAGGAGTAGTTTATGGTATCGTGTATGATACATATGAATGTGGGCTATGTACGTGGGGTTGCTTGTGGAATTGTGTGTGGATGGATATGTCACATTGTGTTTGTCTGTGAGGGGCTGTTTGGAGTATTGCATGTTGATAGGCTGCATGTGGGGTTGTGTGCATGTATGTGGCTTGTCAGTGGTGTTGAGTTTGTGCAGATTGTGTGTATGTTTGTGTGTGGGCTGTTCGTATTATTTGTTTGAGGGGAGGGTTATTCTGCATTTCTGTGTATATCTAGTAGTGTGGGTGGCTTCACTAGGTTCCAGTGGGGACCGGGCCGGCCAGGTATAGCTCAAGTATAGGAGCTGCAACAGCAGCTGCAGGCTGCTCTGCTACAGTGTGGATTCCTATTCACAAGTGCTGGGAGGAAGTGATCTGAGATCACTTCCTCTACGTGCCGCAATGCATAAATTGAGGATTGTCCTTCACCACCTTTTCGTATTAGCAGATATCTTAAGTTTTACTGGGACTCCTGATAGGAAAGAGCCTGTTTGGCTCTAGCAGCCTTGAGTGCCGTGCAAAGACACCTCGAGTGCCGTGCGTGGCACTAGTGCCGTAGGTTGCCTACCCCTGCTCTAGTATATACAGTACTTGATCATGACTTGATAAATAATTAATTCAAAAATAAAAATAATGGATAAGGAAACAGTGCTGTAAATGGGCAATGAGAGGGATATGGTGTGGGCAACATCATGGCAATGTGACAACATAAATAAATAATAGTATAATGTATGTTGTCACATTGCCATGATGTTGCCCACACCATATCCCTCTCATTGCCCATTGCAGAGCGCTATGGAATTTGTTGGTGCTATATAACTATAATAATAATTGCAGCACAAACATATGAACACTGATGCATGCACCAAAATAAACACTCCAATACACACACACACACACACACACACTTATGTTGGTGGTATAGTAATGATCGCTGGGAGAGCTGCTGCAGCCATCAGCCACAGTGTCTCTTGGCACATGCTGCTTTCCTGCTCCATTACTTTACAATGTGAAGTGCAGCTTTGCATGGTGATGGCGCTTAGAAATCAGTATACTGAGAGACTGTCTGAAGGCTGCTGCCAAGCTCTCAGCACACTCCCTCCTCTCCCCATCCAACTGTCGACCACACTCCAGTTACCTTCTTCTCTGGGAGGGAAGCTGGCATCCATCAGTACATTTTCCTGTCAGCCACCCTTTGTTTTGCTTCCACTCTGGGAGGGAGGGTGGCTGTTCCTCAGGTTTTCCTTGCAGCTCCCACAGGATCCCATAATGAACTCTCTGAGAGCGCAGGAGGATGTGATGCCATGTCACATCCTTTCAACATTTTTAGTGAATGCAGATTTAAAGACATGAAGCTGCAACAGCCCTCTCTCCCCTTCTCCATCCAAAGTCCAGCAGTAGCATGAGGAAGCCGTATACAGAGAGCAAGTCTCTCTATATGGAGGTTTCTGACTATCACAGCGTTGTGGTTCCCACTACCATGGTGATGTAAGACTCTGGATTGGATAAATTGCATAATTTGAAAAAAAAATAGTTTCTAAATGTTGTCCTTCGTTTAGAAATGCCCAATGTTAACATGTTCTTAGTTTTTTTTGGAAAGTTTTAGGGCTATAAGTACAAGTAGCACTTCGCTATTTCCAAACCATTTTTGTTTTCAAAATTAGCGCAAGTTACATTGTAACACTGATATCTGTCAGGAATCCCTGAATAACCCTTCACATGTATATATTTTTTAAAAGAAGACAACCTTATACCTGGGGTATTTTGAATTGTTTCATGCAACCATTTTACCACCAATCTATGCCAAATTAAAAAAAATAATAATTTGAGTTTTCTTTGACACACAAAGCAATTTAAGAATACATGTACAGAGAACTTTAAGAGTTACTGCCAAAGAACACCTCGATATGTGTTCAGCAACATCTCCTGAGTACAGTGATACCCCCCATGTATAGGTGTGTCGGGTTCTCTGGGGGCTAAAAGACCTTATTTGGAGGGTGCGCTTTCCAGTTTTCCAACTTGGAATTTTCACATCTGGTCATCATGCACCCATGTCCTATTTGGGACATTTTTGAAGCCGGCCAATGTAATCTACCCCCATCAAACCATATTTTTGAAAAGTAGACACCCTAGGGTATATTAAATGGTGGTATTTTAACACTTTCCATGCACTAATTATCTCACCAGTCTTTTTCAAACTTGTGGGTAGTCATTTATTTGTGTTATTTTTCTCTCACATTGTACTTTAGGCATGGATTCTCGGTTCCTGTTATGTGCTACTGACCAGGAACACCCCAATATGTGTTCAGCAACATCTCCTGAGTACAACAGTGCCCCCAATGTACAGGTTTTATGGGTTTTTGCAAACTTACAGGGGTCAAATGTAGGGCTTTCCCCTTTTCCATGTTTGCACATTAAAATTTGCCAGATTGGTTTGCTGGGCCTATGTTGCCTTTAAGACCGTATAGTAGCCCTGGAATGAAAATTAACCCCATCATGGCATACCATTTGTAAAATGGTATTCAAAATGGGGTTTGTCCAGTATTAAATAAAAAGATACAAACAAAAACCTTTAAAGTAGATATTAAAACTTACATGTAATGCAGCACTGGGGCAGTGTCCTCTACAGCAACCAACCATGTTGATTTTTCAATCATATGCTTCTCATATGAGCACTGAGGACACAGCAAATGTGTACCAATCACATGTTTTGCATTGTTGGAATAAAGGGACTGCAACCATGCACCAAGACCACTGTCACTTTAATACAGTGATTTTAGATTAGGTGTGAGGTGGCTGTAGGCGGTTTACTTGCAGCATATTTATATTGGGGCCCAGGGCCGGACTGGGATAAAAATTCGGCCCGGGCATTTTTTTATCACAGCGGCCCACTAAGAAGGGGGCGGGGCAGAGAAGGTGTGTTTTGTCATCACCAACGACAAACACGCCCCCTCTCAAAGTGCAGGCCAGGGCAGACCATGCGCAGAGCTCTGCTAAAGAGCTCTAGCATGAGAAAAAAGCCCTCTACTTGTTCTGCACAGCGCAAGCAAATTTAATAACGCTTGCACTGTGTTTCCTTGCAACTTGTCTCTGGTGTCTCTATAATAGGATACCAGGAGACAAAAATGCCAGGAAAGAGTATTGTGCATGTGTTTGGATCCTGCTTGTGGGATTGTGTGTGTGTATAGAGTGAGCTGATTGTGGTGTGGTATTGTGTAATAAGGTCGGTTTTAGTCATGTGTTTGTGGTGTAATGTAATGCATATGTGGCATGGGGCTGTAGAGAATGTGTGTATAGGGGATGTAGCAAGTGTGTGCATACAGGCTATAGTGTGTGTGTGTGTGTATAGGTGATGTAGTGTTTGTAGAGAGTGTGTGTTTAGGGGTGTAGTATGTGTTTGCTTACAATGAATCTAGTGTGTATGTCAGGAATGTAGTGTGTGTGTGTGTATATATATATATATATATATATATATATATACATACATACATACACACATACACACACACATGTTTGGAAGTATTGTGTATGTGTGTGGTGCAGTGTGTTGGGGAGGTCGTGTGTGTATGTGAGGGGTGCAGTATGTGTGTATGATGGATGCTGTGTGTGACGTGTGTGAGGGTGCTGTGTATGATGTGTGTGAGAGTGCTGTGTATGATGTGTTTTGTGATAGTGGTGAGTGTGAGGTGTGTGTGAGTGCGATGTATGTGAGAGTACTGAGGGTGATGTGTGTGAGTGCCGAGTGTGATAGTACTGTGGATGATGTGTAAGAGTGCTGTGTATGATGTGTTTTGTGATAGTGCTGAGTGTGATAGTGCTGAGGGTGATAGTGCGGTGGATGATGTGTGTGTGAGAGTGCTGAGGGTGATGGGTGTGAGAGTGCTATGTGTGAATTTTAGAAGGGATTGAGTGTTTGGGGGTAAAATAAAAAAAGTAGGCATTATGTCCCCCCCCCCCTACCTTCTTACCTTTAGCCTAGGAGGGGGGGAGATCCGGCATGGTGTATCTGATAGGGGGGTTCAGGCACTATCCCTGGTGGTCCAGCGGTGAGTGAACTCTTGCCAGCGTGGCTAGAGTTCACTCTCACGAGATCCTGCTGTTGCCATGGCAACGCGCCGAATCTCGCGAGAGGAACCCGGCTGAGCTGCAAGTTAGAGCTCCGCCGGGTCCTCTCCCTACTTCCCCAGCCGCATGTCTCTCCAAGTGGGCCGGTGAGGGAGATCTTTGATCTCCTCACCGGCCCTGAGGGAGATCTTTGATCTCCTCACCGGCCCCTCATTGAAAACAGCAGGGCCGGCGCTCAGATAGTGAAACCATTTGCAATACCTTGGGTTGTCTATTTTTGCAAATGGTATGCCATCATGGGGGTAATTCTCATTCCTGGGCTACCATACAGTCTCAAAGGCAACGTAACCAATCTGGCGAATTTCAATGTGAAAAAACTGAAAAGTGTAACATGTTATGTTTGACCCTGTAACTTCCCAAAACACCATAAAACCTGTACGTAGGGGGTACTGTTTTACACGTGAGACATCGGTGAATACAAATATGTGTATTTTATTGCAGTAAAAGCAAACAGTATTATGACATTCACAGTTAGAATGTCACATAGAACTAAGAAAATTTAAAAAAAAAAAATCTTATTTTCTCTCATTTTTTTTTTATATTTTATTCATATT